>NC_046300.1:65602737-65936511 GCF_004115265.2 Rhinolophus ferrumequinum
TTTTCTTATAAGGACATCAGTTAGATTAAATTAAATCCCATTCTAATGGCCTCATTTTAATTTAATCACCACCTTTAAAGGCTCTATCTCCAAATACAGTCACATTCTGAGGTACTGGGGGTTAGGGCTCCAACATATGACTTTTGGAAGGACACATTTCAGTCCATAACACCTACCAAGAAGATTCTGGATTTCCAGGAAGGTCCAATTGGATGCTGTGAAACCAGGTTGGGGATGCAACAGTAAATCAAGTGAGAGGTGAAGAAGACCTGGAGCAGGGTGACGTCAGAGCAATGGATGGATTCTAGATTAAAAATTCATGGTAGAACTGATATATCTGCTGTGGATTGGAAGTGATGAGCAGAGGAAAAGAGAAATCAAGGATAACTCTGAGATTTGTAGCTTGAGCCCCTAGACAGTGAGGATTCAGGCAGCTGGGGTCTTCTGTCTCCTTCTACATTCCATCTGGCTACACTTGAACTCTTAGCTCTTCCAACAGTAATGCAACAGAGTCTCAAGTCCAGAAGCCAACCCCAAGGATCCCTATTGGATACACCTTCTTAATCCTAGCAACTGACACCAGCTCTGAATATACTGGAGGTTATGGGTTTAATTGTGCCCCTCCAAAAAAGATATGTTGAGTTCTAATCTTCAGTACCTCAGAATATGACTTTATCTATTAGAAATAGGTTTTTTAGAAAGGTAATAAAATGAGGTTATTAGGGTGGACCCTAATCCTATATGACAGCTGTCTTTATAAAAGGGGGAAATTTGGACAGACACACATAGAGTTAAAATGATATGAAGACACACCGAGAGAATGCCATGTGGAGACAAGGGATTGGAGTGATTCATCTACAGCTAAGGAACACCTGAGGGACCAAAAGCTAACAGAGAGGCATGGAGCAGTCCCTTCCCTAGCACCTTCAAAGGGAGCATGGCCCTGAGTACACCTCAATTTTGGACGTCTGGCCTCCAGAGCTCTGAGACAACAAATTTCTGTTATTTTAGGCCAGTCAATTTGTGGTACTTTGTTACACAGCTCCAACAGCCTCATACACTGTAACCAGAAGGGCTGGGGAACTCACCAGGAGCAGCTCCCAGCCAAAGTCTGCTGGGAGCTGGTAAATACATAACGCAGCTTTCTTGCTTCCTATAGTTGGGTTCCACACCACTTTCTGGAGTTTCTCCAGTGAGAGGAAGCTCCAGTCATCCAGAGAGTAGGTGGCTTGATAACCCACTCCTCTTGCCTGCTTTCCCTCCCTGTCTCATTTCACCACTTCCTGCCAGTGTTTCTGAGATCTCCCAAATAAACAACTTACACCCAAATGCTTGTCTCAGATCTATTCCTAGGGGAGTGCAGCCTGAGGTAGAAGTCATCCATGAGCAGCTAAATCTTGGTGTCCCAGCCCACACATCCTCTGATGAGATAAACTGGCTACAACTTGAGAAGGCCATCCTCCACCAAGCCTGGGTCTTGAATATTTCTGCACCATCTATCATAGAATGCAGTGGTACATAAAATGGCTTATCTATCTAGGGAGTTAAAGAAAAAAAAGTCCTCTTGTTTTACCCTCCACTTTCCTCCATCGCTATCCCCAAGCAATGGTATACCCAAGCGTTGGGAGAGGGAATTGTTGCCAATTACTGCATTGATAGTTAAGTGATACTTGAAAGCAGCAGTGTTTGTGATATTCAGGCTTTCTTATGTCAGGTCATACTGTGTTCAGAATAAGTTGTACAAGAATGGGGGATAGGTAAGTTACAGACCATATACTATTTCATTACTAGTGGGGATAATATTGGGGAGACAGAGCTGGAAGAATAACACCATCAAGATCTCATGGACTTGGAGAAAAGTAGAGGACGACCCAGTGACTTTTCCCTGTCTCTCTCAGTTTCATTTCAAGCCCTTAATTAAGAAGGATAAGAGACGGGCCCTTGCCGGGTAGCAGCAGGTCATCTTCCATGTGACATATCCTACTGAAAAATTACAGCTGTTTTGTTTCTTAAGTTTCATTGGAACATAAGACAATCACTGCTTACTTGTTATCTGAAAGCTAACTTGTTATCTGCATGGATCTGGTCAAGATGGTGCAGTAGGTAAATGCTGTGCTTGCCTTCTCTCATCACCACATCAAAATTACAACTAAACTACAGAACAACCATCATTGAGAATCACCTGAAGTCCAGCTGAACCAAGGCCCTACAATTAGAGACATAAAGAAGAAGCCACCTGGAGACTGGCAGGAGGCAGAGATGTGGAATGGGCTGGTCCCACACCCATGTGACTATTAAAAATTGGGAGGGATATCTCAGCTGTGGAGGTCCCCCAGAAAAATGAGGGGTCCCAACCCCACACCAGGCTCCCAAGTCCAGGGTACCAGTGCCAGGGAGAGACGTCTCCATAAATTCTGGCTGTGAAAGCCAGCAGAGATTGTGGCTGAGTGAGACGAGGGTGGCTGGAGTCCCAGGTGCCGCTCTTAAGGGGCCCACATACAGAATTATTCACTGATGGACTCACTTGCTGTGAGCTCCAGCACTGGGGCAGCAGCTCAAAGGTGCCAGGGACATATAATGAGGAACTGAATTGTTTGGCTATAGGGCAAGGTCTGGAGGGGCAGCTCTCTCCCGGACGGAGCAGCTGGCAGAATCCATTGTTTCTTTGTTGGGCCCTTCCCATTTCAGTTGTGCAGATGCAAACAGCTGCCATATCTGAGTCTCCATTAACTTGGCAAACATCACTTATCGACCCTATTGATTCGCTGAGACCCCACCTCCCCCAACTTTCAGGCCCAGCCAAGCCACCTCCAGTCTTTTCCATATAAAAGGCCTGCCTTGGCTCATGTTGCAGACTTTCCTAAAATCTCTCAAAGGTTCACAAAACCCAAACAAGCAGCATCTGCCCTCAGCATCTCCTGTACCACTTGCCAAGCCTGGCACTAGAGGCCTCAGTTTGTGGCTTGGCCTCTTGAGGCACTTCCAAGCCTAGTGCTGGCAGCAGCCATCTGTGGATTGCTTTGTGGCTCATGCCAGGTGGCCCAGGGCAGAGCACAAGCTGTGGATGAACTTTATCTGTGCCGGGGCCCCACCAGCAGGCCCTGGGTCTGGTAACCCTTGTGGCCAACTTCAGACTGAGCTGGAGCACCGTGTGACCACCTCCGAGATGACACATCCAAAGGGCAGACTAGGCAGTCACCAGAGCCCTGCTGAACTGAGTTCTGCTCTGTAGGGTCAGCACCTACACAGCAGCTCCTCCACTCTAGTCACAGCCAATGCTCACAACCAGTCAGGCTGAGGGTTTATCCCTCTTAGTGATGTGAAAACAGCAACCAAGGCTCAACTACAACAGGAGGGCACACACAACCCACACAAGGGAAATACCTGGAGCACCCGGCTCAGGTAACAAGGGAGACTGTGCCATTGGGTTCCACAGGACACCTACAACATAAGGCCATTCTATTAAGACTGGGAGACAGAGCAGCCCTACTTACTACATAGAAACAAACACAGAGACAGCCAAAATGGGGAGACAAAAAAACACATCTGAAATAAAAGAACAGAACAAAGATCCAGAAAGAAGAACTAAACAAAATGAAGACAAACAATCTACCGGATGCAGAGTTCAAAACATTGGTTATTAGGATGTTCAATGATCTCAGGGAGAACTTCAATAAAGAAATAGGAATCATAAAAATGGAGAGAGAAAACGTGACAAAGAACCAGTCAGAAATATAGACTACAATAACTAAAATGAAGACTACATTAGAGATAATCAACAGTAGATTAGATGAAGCAGAGGATCTAATCAGCAATTTAGAAGATAAGGTAGCAGAAAATACCCAAACAGAACAGCGAAGACAAAAAAAGAATAAAAAAAAAATAGTTTAAGGAGCCTCTGGTTCAAAATCAATGTACCAGCATTCATATCATAGGGGTACCATTAGGAGAAGAGTGAGAGAGCAAGGAATTGAAAACCTACTTGAAGAAATAATGACAGAAAACTTCCCTAAACTCACAAAGAAAATAAACATATAAACCCAGGAAGTGCAGAGAGTCCCAAACAAGATAAACCCAAACAGGCCAACACCAAGACACATCATAATTAAAATGCCAAAGGTTAAAGGCAACGAAAGAATCTTAAAAGCAGCAAGAGAAAAGCAGTTTGTTACCTACAGGGAGCCGTATTAGACTGTTAGCTAATATTTTAACAGAAACTTTGCCAGCCAAAAGAGATTGGCATGAAATATTCAAAGTGATGGAAAACCAGGATCTACAACCAAGATCACTCTACCCAGCAAAGCTATTGTTTGAAATTGAAGGACAGATAAAGAGCTTCCCAGACAAGAAAAAGCTAAAATACCACCAAACCAGTATTACAAGGAATCTTAGAGGGACTTCTTTAAGACAAAAGATAATAAATAAATAAATAAATAATAAATAAATAAATAAATAAATAAATAGATAAATAATAGAATGGCAATAACTACATAGCTATCAATAATTACTTTAAATGTAAATGGATTAAATGCTTTAATCAAACGACATAGGGTGGCTAAATCAAGAGGAAATCCAGACCCTACATATGCTGCCTACAAGAGACTCACTTCAGATTGAAAGACACACACAGACTGAAAGTAAAGGGATGGAAAAAGGATATTTCATGAAAATGGAAATGAAAAAAAAACAAAAACAAACAAACAAAAAAAACCTAAAAAGCTGCAGTAGCAACCTTATGCCAGATAAAATAGACTTTAAAACACAGGCTATAACAAGAAACAAAGAAGGACCAAGTAATCCCACTTTTGGATATTTATCTGAAGAAACCCAAAATGCTATTGGAGAGGATGTGTGCATCCATATGTTCATTGCAGCATTGTTTACAATGGTCAAAATGTGGAGGGAGCCTGGGTGTCCATCAGTGGATGAAGACTAGGTGGTACATATATACATGGAACATTGCTCGGCCAGAGAAAAGAAGGCTCTTGGCTATCGGCAGCAGCAGGGATGGACCTGAAGGGTGTTGTGCTGAGTGGAGTGGAAAATAGAAAAAGTCAGATACAATGTGATTTCACTTATATGTGGAATCTAAAGAACAAAATAAAGAAACAAAACAGAAACAGACTCACAGATAGAGAGAACATTTTGATGGTTGCCAGATGGGAGGGGTGTTGTGGGATGGGTTAAAAAGAAGGAAGGGATGAAGAAGTACAAACTGGTTGTTACAAAGTAGTTATGAGAATAAGGAATATAGTCAGTAATATTGTAATAACTATGTCTGGTGTCAGATGGTTGCTAGATTTATCGGGTGATAGATGGGAGGGGCTTGGGGGGCAGGGTGAAAAAGGGGAAGGGATTAAGAAGTACAAGTTGGTAGTTACATAATAGTCATGGGGATGTAAAGTAAAGCCTAGGGAATATACTCAATCATATAGTAATGAGTGTGTACAGTGCTACTAGACTAGTCAGGGTGATCACTTCTGAAATTTTATAAACGTCTAACCACTATGCTATACACTTGGAATCAATATAAAATAATACTGAATGTCAACTGTAATTGAAAAAATTTCAAAACGGGGGGAAAGGTGAAGGGGAATAAGAGGTCCAAATTTCCAGCATAAAACAAATAAGTCTTGGGGAGGTAATGTGCAGCATGGGGATATAGTCAATAATATTGTGACAGCGTGGTACGGTGTCAGATGGTTGCTGGACTTATGGTGATCACTTGTTTAGGTATATAAATGTTGACTAACTATGGTGCACACCTGAAACTAATGTAGTATTGTATATTAGCTATATTTTAATAAAAATCTTAATTACAAAAATCTTTCAGAGTGAAATTTTTCGAGCACGCACATAAGACACAACTGTTGTAGTTTAAAATATGTCCACAAATTCTGACACTCTTCCCTTGAGAGGTAGAACCCGATTGTCTTCCCTTTGAGTGGGGATGGACTTTGTGACTCATTTCTAATAAAATGTGGAACTGATGATGTATGACTTTGACTAGATTGTCAAAGGCATGATAGCTTCCTCCTTCCTCTCTAGAGTCACTCATTCTGGGAGAAGGCAGGTGCCATGTCATGACACATCCAACAGTCTATGGAGAGGCCCACATGGTGAGGGCTCCTACCAACAGTCCCAGCCAAACTTTCAGATGACTACATCCCCAGTCAACATATTGACCGCAACTACATGAAAACAGAAAGACAGACCCAGTTGAGCCACTCCTAAATTCTGACCCACAGAAATTGTGACATGGTATTTGTTGTTTTAAGCCATAGATTTTGTGCAACAATAGATAACTAATATAACTATATACTATTTGATCATTAGTGGGGGTGGGGAGATAGAACAGGAAGAACTCATCATCAAGATTTTAGGGAGTGAAATTGCTGTGGCACATGACATACAACAGAAATCAAGAACCCTGACTATACTATGTAACAAGTCAAGGCACAACTGGGGACAATTTACAACACACAGAAGTCTCATGGAACCAGAATTTTCTAGCTGAATGGCAGCAGAGAGCAGAAAATACTCATTAAAAAAATAGAAAACCATAGGTCAAGAGAAAATAGGTGATTTTCCTAAAGTTGTCATATCCATTTTAGAGGCAATAGGAAAACTCTGAGAAGTTATGACTGCCAGGAAGCTCCAAGTGGTCCAGGTGTCAATCTTTCCTGCATGCCATCAACACTGAGGGTTCACAGATGTATCTGCCATTTGCAGGAAACAAAACTGCCTGTAGAATTCTAGTTCAGGATCAATATGTAAATCTGATTTAGTTTTTGTTTAAGGAAAATTGTTGGAATATTTCCTCAAACAAATCATAAGTTCCCAAAGACAGACAGAAAGTGTTGACTCATATTCAGCTACTTCTTGCAAACAATTGACTTGCCATCTGACGATTCCAGCCTTCAAAAGGAAGATTCTTGAATGCAAAGATTTGTTGAGGGAAAATCTCTAAACTGAAGATGCTCTACAGTGGCTGCTCTGTTGAGCATCTGTTGAGCATTTTCTTCAGCTCTTGAAAGGATTCCTTTTCAGAAACAATAATGATTGGTCTTTGTGTTATCCCAGATAATTTCAATTGGTAAGTCCTATGCCTTAAATGACCTATGGCAATTTTTCTGAGCAAGCAAATAGATAGTTTTAGTACCAACCAGACAGCCAGAAATACTTTAGGAAGAAGCTTTTTTTCAAAGGTTTACTCTTTTTTTACCCATCAACATCTTTTTACAAATAGCAATAGTACTGAAGTTTTATAAATTTGACTTATATATACAACTTTGAAATCACTGTCATCTTCTCCCACCCAACCAGGTACAACTCTCCCCTTTGTTCCATTTCAGTCATATCGACTTGTTTTGTTCCTAAAACAAGACAGGTTCTTTCCTACCTCAGGGTCTTTGCACTTGCTGTTCTTTTCGTCTGGAATGTTCTGATCACCTGGCCCTTACAATGTAGTTCAATGTTCCAATGCTTGCGCCTCAGTTTCAACGCCCCAACCTCAGAGAAGCCTTACCTGATGACTGTGGATGCCCCACCCCTTCCCGTCTGTGAAGGTCAGTTCCATGTGCCAACATGGCCAGACTCACGTCCCTGGCTATCGATGAAACACTCATCTAGGTGTTGTTGGGAGAGGTTTTATAGATTTAATTAGAATGTATGGCCAGTTTAAGTAAAAGAGTTATCTTTCATAATCTGGGTAGGTGTAGCTCAATCAATTGAAAGGCCTTTAGAGCAGAGCTGAGGCTCCTGAAGAAGAAACCCTGCCCTGTGGGTTTTGCACGAACTCATTCGGCCCCCAAACTGCTTAAGCCAGTTTCTTGCAACAAATCTCTTAATATAGATCTCCGACTTGTTCTCTTCTTCTGGTGGAACCCTGAATGATACACCATGTATTTCCTTAGGGCTAGGCTTTCCTAACTTGGGAAATAAGAATGCAGGATGAAATTTTGGGAAGTACATCTACTAAAAATAACATGTGTTTTTTATCTGAAATTTAAATTAACTGGACATTCTGTATTTGATCTGGGAACCCTACTTGTCACAATTTGAACTTCCTTTGTTTATGGATTTGCTTACTTATTTGTTGTGTGTCCCCCATCTAGTCTGGAAGCTCCATGAGAGCAGGGAACTTTCATGTCAGGTTCATGGCTATATCCCCACTTTCTGGCACAGAGTGGGTATTTAATAAATATGGAGTGAATGAATAAATGAGTGAGTTTATGTAAACTGCACATTCATGCTTCCTGCCTTGACAGCCCCAAATCATTTTTCACAAATAGAAATCAGATGTCTGTTCATGAGCGGATGATTCAAATGACGGTGTCAGAGCGTGTGGTTTTCCTACCCACGGTTTCCATTTTCCATGTTTCTACTTTGATTGCACGTGGGAGACTTAGTGTGATTATTTGATGATTTTAAGAGGTTTTAGCTCTTATTATTTTGTAAAGATAAGCAGAAAATTGGCAAACAAAAGTGCTTGTAGCAGTGATAGAGACTTGCTTCATAAACAGTACAGTCACAATGACAATGGAAATCGCAGGGCATGCCAAAGGCGGTGAATCTCCAGGCCCAGTCAGAAGCTTCCAGAACTTGGGCTGCTTGGCTGTTCAGTTATGAAAGGAGAAAAGAGAGCAATAATCTGATGCGAGTGGAGTAGAAAGTTCTGTCACCGAGAACTGGCTGAAGGTTGAATGAGGGACTTCTTCTTTTAGTGTCTGGAGGCAGAAACCACTTTTAACAAGTGAATCTATTGTTTGATTTGGGGCATTGGCCTTTTGTTCTGCTTGCAATTTAAACCCTCAGCTCAAGTGCCACCTCTTTCCTGAAGACTTTCCAGATGTCCCGCAGCCCCAACCCCCAAAACCTTTCTCTTTTTCTCTTCCCTGTGCTCCAAAGAGTGTGGGGTTTGCCAGCATTTGAAGCACATGTTCTCATCGTCTCTTGTCATTTAGTTACCTGCTTATAACTCCATCTCCTCCTCTAGATAGTAAATTCCTTGAAAACAAGGAATATTTTACACGCACACACACACACCCCCACAACACACACACAAATACCCCAAACAGAGCCTCGTCTATGGGGGCTCAGTTCGATGGTGGAAGTTAATCTGGACCTGAAGTTGAAAGGCCTGCTTTGAATCCCAGCTCTGCTCTTTGAAAATTGTGTGTATTTGATAAGACATTATATTCCTTTCTGAGACACAGTTTCTTCACGTGTCAAATGGGCATCCAAATACATATTGAGGGGTCTTATGGAGGTGTCAGCAGAAACAGTGATCAGAAGTGTTTCTTGAGTGTCTGTTATCTCAGTTGGTAGAGACTGCAAAGCTCAAGTTCATACTCAGGTAAGAATGTCTGGATTCTGGTGGAGCATCTATCAGCCCTGTGCCCACTCCCTACCAAGTGGGACTGAAAATATCTGTTCTTGAAAGAATTCTGTCCCCTCCAGTGCCTGAAATCTCCACCATTATGGTTCCTCCTTTGGGCTGAAGCATCCTGCCCATTGACTCTAGGCTGAAATCAGTGGGCCTCGAGAGAAGTTTGGTAGGTGAGGTGGAGGTGAAGAAATAGCAATGGGCCTGGGGACAAAGCCTTCTGCCCCAGCTCTGCTACCTACCACCTACTCGATCCTCCCCCTCTTCTGTAATTCAACCTCTCTTGGCATGTTTTCCCGTTCATAAACAGTGCACGGTACCTACACCCTCCCTCAGAGGATTGCCAAGGCACGCTCCCCAGCCTCAGCATTCCTGACATCCTGGTCCTACAATTCTTCCCTGCAAGGTTCTGTCCTCTGCATTGGAGAGTGTTTAGCAGCATCCCTGGACAGTAGCTTCTACCACCAATTGTGACAGCCAAAATATCTGCAAATATTCCCTAGGGGACAAAATTGTCGGTAGTTGAGAATCACAGCAGTGAGGATCAAACTCAATAATTCCTATGTGAGTTCTCAAACTTGAAAGCCCAACAGAAGTGTTAGTTATAATTATTTTTCCCTAATTCCAGAGAAAATTAAACTTCCCTCTTCTGTGCTTCTGTGCTTCTTCTGTGTAAATTTCCCTCTTAAGTGCTAAGATTCCTTAGCACTTAAAAAATAGTAACAGCTAACAATAATTGAATGCTTGTTATGTGGTGGGCTCTAGTATTGTCTGTACACGTGAAAAAAATAAGTTTCTGAGTGTGTACATGGCATGCCTAAGACTACAGGAGTATACAGAAGAGGCAGGATTTGTATCCATGATGTGTGGCAGATGACTTTAAAGCCATGCTCTCACGCTTTATTAGTTATTTATAACTGTAACAAATTACCACAACTGAGCAAATTAAAATAGTACACATCTGTTGTCTCACAGGATCTGAGAGTAAGGAGTCTGGGAATGGCTTACTGGGGTTCTCTGCAAGATTGCAACCAAGGTTTTGGCCAAAGTCTCATCTGAGTGCTCAACTGGGAAAAGATCATTTTCCAGCTAAGGTGGCTCTTGGCAGGTGGTCAGACAGGAAGCCTCAGTGCCTTGCTTGCTGTCAGCTCCCTGCCACCTGAACCTCACTGTAGGTTAGGTCACAACATGGCAACTTGCTTCATTAAAGCCAATAAAGGAGAGAGTCTATTAGCAAATGGACATTACAATCTTTTGTGATATAATCATGGAAGTGACATATCATCCTCTTTATTCTATTGATTAGAAACAAGTTGCTAGGCCAACCCACACTCAGGGAGGAGGAGTCACAGGGATGCATACGTACCAGGAGGCAGGGACCATCAATGCCATCCTAGAGTCAGTCCACAGTTCTGTGCTATGCCATCTCCTGCCTAGCCCACTGAGTCATAGACTTGCAGGGCTGTTTCAACTACAAGTGCCTTTTTGTTTGTCTTGCTGTTGTTTTATAGATTATGTAAATCTGTTCAGGCTGCTATAACAAAATACTGGGTGGCTTAAACAACTTACATATATTTCTCCCAGTCCTGGAGGCTGGGAAGTCCAAGATGAAGCTGCCAGGTAATTCATTCTGGTGAAGGTCCTCCTGCTGGTTTGCAGGTGGCTGTCTTCTTGCTGTGTCCTCACAGGGCTGTGAGAGAGACAGAGAGAGCAAGCTCTCTGGCGTCTCTTTTGATAAGGACAATAGTTTCATCCTGGGCACTCCAGCCTCATGACCTCACCTAAATGTAATTATCTCCCAAAGGCCCCGTTTCCAAATACCATCGCATTAGAGGTTAGGGATTCAACATAAGAATTTTGAGGAGAAAAAAATAAGTCCATAAAATAGATGAAACTTTGTCAAAGAAGATGACTGATGCTTTTCAGAGAGAGAGAGATGATGATTCTCCTGGAGTGGATAACTTTTTATGTACTTCTGAAAGTAAAACCAAGGCTTGGCACTGGTAGGTCTCAGAAACTGTAGGCAGAGTGAATGAAAAACATAGTCATAGGAGCAGAAAAAAAGTTCTAAGGTATTGGGACATAGGACAGGTAAACTTTAATGGGAATTGGAGAGGCACTCTAAAATAAGGAAAACAGAAGTCTGCCTGATCAGGGCAAGATGACAGAGGTTAAACATGCACTCTGGAGTTCAATAGACTAGACCGTGAGTCATTCTCTTCAAATAGTGCTTTTAAGTTGCAAATAGTGATAATAACAATGCTTGTCTCAAAGGGTTGTTGTGAGGCCTGAAGAAGGTAATTCATGAAAGCCCTTAACACAGTGTATGGCTACACAGCGGTTAACAAAATCTGTATTAGTTTCCTTTGTTGCTATAATAAATTATCACAAAATTAGTGGGCTTAAACAGCAAAAATTTATTATTTTATAGTTCTGGGAATCAAAACACTGGGCTGATGGCAGGCCTGAATCCTTTCTGGAGGTTCTTGGGGAGAATTGCCTTGCTTTTTCTAGCTTCTAAAGGTCACCCGTCTTCCTTGGTGTGTAGTCCCTTCCTCCATCTTCAAAGCCATCAGTGTAGCATCTTCTTTCCTCTCTCACGTCTGATCCCATTCTTAGAGCTTGTCTCTCTGATTCTGATTAAACTGACTCTCTCTCGAAAGGACCTTGTGAACACATTGGGCTAACGAGGGCCATCTCCCCGTGTCAGGACCCTTCATTCACACACCTGCAAAGTATGTACTCACAGTGTCGGGGGTTAGAATGTGGATGCTATAATATGGATGTCTTTGGGGGGCCGTTATTCAACCTTCAACAATCCACTCAGTCCCCAAAGTTTCATCTCTGTCTCATATGCATCGACCCCATTCCAAGATCCCTAAAACTCTCAACACCAACTCAAGACCAAAATCTCATCAAAGTGCCATTAGCTCAAAAGTCTCAAATCTCATCATCTAAATTATCTAAATGAAGTGTGGGTGATGCTCTTAGCATGATCCATTCAGCAGCACAATTCCTCCAGCAAGCAAGTTATTTGTCCCTGGTGGGACAGAACCCACCAGATAACAGTTATAGATATTCCCATTTTAAAAAGACAGAAAAAAGAAAGGAATAAAGAGTCACTGATCTCATACAATTTCTGAATCCAATGAGGCAAACTCCATTTGATTTCAAATTCTGGCTCCCAGCTCTGTCCTAGACCATGACTGCTGTCAAAGTCATTCTTTCTTTTGCATGAAGGGTAGCACTTGTTTGTAGTTAAGTAGTTTTATCACACTGTTTACTGCCTGTAAAATTTTGGAAGTCCAATAGCCTATTTTTGTTGTTGTTGTTCTCTCTGTCACTTTTAGTCCAAGCTAGCAGTGCTTCTGCTGAGATAACATTCTCAAAAGTCTTGCAGGTCTCCTGTGTATGTCACAGGAACTCATTCCATTTGATTCTCAAGCTAAATTTGGCCCATTACGTCTTTCTGTAAATAAAGTTGTATTGGAACATAGTCACACCTCTGTGTATTGTTGATGGCTACCTTCGTGATGTAATGACAGAGTAAAGCGTCTGTGACAGAGACAAAGACAATAAGGAGTGCAGTGCTGAAACTACTTGCTGTACACAGGCCCTGTACAGAGGCAGTTTGCTGGCTGGAGAAGAGTAGAAACTTAATGAGCAGTAGCTTTAAAAAATGACAGGTTTGGGTGGGTTACAAAAGGAGGGCCATGTGAAGGTAGCAGATAGTTCAGAGGTTGTTGCGGGAAGTATAAGGAGGAAAGTGAGAAGAGGTGAGGACGGAATGGGAGGTGATAGACTTCAAAAGCACACTTGATCTTCTTGGCATCTTGCTTTGGAAGGCTGGAGCTGGGGTAATTAAGCAGCAAAATGACAATGAAGGGAAATAGTTAACCAAAGAACGTAGGGGAAGAGATGCAAAGCAGGCTCAACTGAGGCAGAAAAGTCCCACCTAGAGCGGTACGTGAGTCCTTAGTGTGCAGGGACCATGTTGCCTCTTCGGCGTCCTCTCTCGGAAAACACTCTTCTGTGCACGCATATTGGACAGCATTTACTTAATTCTGTTGCCATCACCGGGTTCCTAATAAGTCTTCTCCCCTTTGCTTTTACTCAGTGGAAATGAGCACATGCTACGGGTGAGGTTTATGTGTGGGTTTGGGGCTTTCACAAAAAAGACAACTTGATTAGCCTCATTTAAAACATGGTTGCTCCTTGAATCCCTGTGCATAAATCAATTTTGGGTGGTTGTGCTTGTCACGGGTCCCTGCTTGCCTGGTTACCAGCTCAAAATGTTCTTTAGCCTAAACAAAGTAGGACAAATAGGAAGCAAAGACCCACTGAGGGTCCTAGATGTTAATAGAACCTGATATTCCCTAAAAAGCAGCTCACTTTGGGAGTTGTAAATAGGAAGAAATCAGCCGTTCAAAAGAGGCTTTGAAACCACTGACAGGAGCAGGCCTAGCTATTAGAATCGAACTGGTTTGGGGTTTGGGGTTTGGGTGGAGATGGCATGTCAAATTTTGTGGTTACTCCCTAAGCACACACAAGCTATTTCAATATCAGATTTGAATATGTTGCAACTACCCCGGTCCCACTCCACAGCTGTGGCTCTTCTACAAACAGCTAGGCCAAGAACCCAGGACAGGGCTAATAGATTTTCTGGGGTCTGCAGGCAACGCATTCTATTTCAGGAAATCAGACCAAATAAAAACAGTTTCAATTAAAAAGCGCCACTGGACAAGCAGAACAACAAGTGTTAGCCTCACACAAAACAGGCCAACCACAAAGCTCCGCCTTTTACATGTGATGTTGATGGCAGTCACTGCCTTAGAGCCTAGGGTTTTTCAGTGGGATAAAAGTCTGGTAAATTGGGCTGAGAGGATTTTTCCCCACACAGCCCATCACAGGGCAGTTTGATATGCTTATAATTTACAACCCCGAGGAGTAGAGGAATCTAAAGTGCTTTTGATTTCAAATATTATAGAACCTGGTTATCATATGGATTATTAATGTTGAGCCTCAAATAATCACCAGATATATTTTGAGAAACAACGCCCAACCCCAAGCCCTCATGCTTCAGTAAAAACTTGAAATATGGAGCTCGTTGTAGTGGTATCTCGTCTTATTTGGGGAGCTGAATTCTAAATTTTCACAAAGATGAAAATGAGGTACAGTTAAAATTGCTTTTGGAAATTCCCTTCAAATGCCTATAAGCCCAGCAAGACGCTCCACTCTCAGAGCCTGGAACTCAGCTCTCAGGTGCCCATTGGTGAGGAGGGCAGAAGGAACAGCTGCCCCGTTGAAACTGTTACTCCCTTTCCTTGCTCTTTTGCTTAGGATGTGGGGATGATTTCACTCTAGTCAAATGTGTAGATTATGTAACTTGACCCTGATCAGCTCCCCCAGGAGTGTTAGTACCTCCTACAAACATGAAAGTGCTAGTGTGTTTTTGTAGGGAAAGTGCTTGACCACCAGGTTTTTCAACTAATCTGGTAATGAAGATACTCCATTACCTTATCAACCAAAAACTATGGGTGTCCCCTATCATTTTCTTTCTCTTTCTCTCCTAAACAGACTGACTTGGTTATTTGAATACTGGTAAGCCTTCTCTCTGTTTTCCTCTTTCTCATTAGCATTTCCAAATGCAGTGCTCAAAGCTTCTGATGGGGACAGTGCCCTGAAATTTCAGACACCCCCTTAGGGCTGCTTCCTATGCTGAAGCAGACAGTGCAGTATGGAATGGAATACACTGTTTCCCAAGCACAACCTGAATTTTAGAAGTTAGAAGGTCACAGGTGGATAAATGGACTTTATTGTTCAGACTCTTTTAGTTAAAAGTGCCAGAAACCAACTCAAAGCTTAAGTAAAAATGAGAAAATTTTTTGACTCATGCAAATGAAAATTTGCATATAGTATTGGCCTGGGATTCTGATTCTAGTGATACAAATGTTAAGTCTCTCTTTCTCTCTCTCTCTCTCTCCCCCTCCCTCCCAGTCTCTGTCTCCTTCCCTCTCCCAGTCTCAGCTGCTCTTTTCTCTATGGGTTGGGTTCATTCCCCCTTATGACCAGCGAACTCCACTACGTATGGGGTTGGGTGAGCTGTACACTTTACTCACGTCATTCCGTCTTCGCATCTTCAGAGGTGTGTGCTGACACCCATAGATGAATCCCAGAGAAGGATTCCGATAGGTTGTGCTGGGTCATGTGCCTCCTCAGTCCAAACACTGGGGATCCCACGCCCACCTCTGTGGTCAGAAGGGAGGACTAAGGAGTTTGGCCGCCTGGCAATATCCATATGGAACTCTATAGTGATAAGCAATGTCCCATAGAAAGATGAGGTGAGAGTGCAGGTACAGATATAAAGGAGGAAGGAATGTGGGGACAGACCCCCAGAGAGCAGTTTCCAGGCTCTCGGCCTCACGTGGAAAGGTGCTGGCTCAGGTAGTAGATGGCCATCAGCTGTGGCTAATTGGCCGTCAGCTGTAACCAGTTGGCCAATTAGCCCCTGATATAACTGCCGTGGCTGCGTTGGTTGGTCAGTAGGTTGGTTGGCAGGCAGAGAAGTGGACAGCAGTTTGCAGGTCGTGTGATTCCAGCCTCCAGTGAGACTATAGTGGTATGACTCCCCTACCTATGGCTTTGCAGGTGTTCCTTTTTGGCCTCACCATATCCTGCGTTCTTATGTGGGGAGCGAGACTACAGCCACCGCAGGCCGCCTTGCGTGACAAATGGCGCAGCAAGCAGGGTCCTCTGCACGATAAATGGTGCAGCAAGCAGGGTCTCCGCACAACAAATGGGCAGCGAGCAGGGTCCCCTGCGTGACCGATGGCCCAGCAAGCAGGGTCTCCCACATGACAGAATGCTAAAGAAGAAACAAATGTTCACCTTGGGGTCATAAGTAAAATGACATGAAAGACTATCTCACTCGTGCCATCCTACATTTTAGCAAATATCTTAGTGAACCTGTAGGTTCACTGAATTTACCAGCATTATTTATAATCTTACCTTGCAACCAGTCTGTGTCATTTTGCAGGGCCCCAAACAGTAGTCCCTGAACAGAAATCTACAACTTGGAGAAAGCAGGAGAGCTATTTCAACTCCAGTATCTACTCACTTCATAAGTGAGGATGTCATGCGGGGTGTCAGGCAGGGTCTCTGGTCCCACCCCCCACAAAAGAATGCAGGATATGGCTAGGCCAAAAAGGAACACCCACGGAGCCATAGGTAGGGGAGTCATACCACTATGGTCTCACTGGAGGCTGGATTCACAGGACGTGCAACCTGCTGTCCACTTTGCAGCCAACCGACCGACTCTCCTCCAGTCTCCTCCTCTCTCCTCCTCTCTCCTCCTCTCTCCTCTCTCCTCTCTCTCCTCCTCTCTCCTCCTCTCTCCTCTCTCCTCCTCTCTCCTCCTCTCTCCTCCCCTCTCCTCCGTAGCCATGGCAGTTATATTAGTGGCTAATGGCGCAATGGTTACAGCTGACGGCCAACCAGCCACAGCTGATGGCTATCTACTACCTGAGCCAGCACCTTTCTATGTGAGGCCGAGAGCCTGGAAACTGCTTTTTGGGGCTTTGTCCCCACACTCCACCCCTACAGGCTCTCGCCTCATAATCTACGCGACAAGCGTCTTCCGCAAGGGGCCCTGTGCCATATTAGCCTATTGACACCTACGGACGAAAAGAAACAGTAGTCTTAGGAACCAACAATGGCAAATCCCTTCCATCTGGGAGGATACACGCTAGCTTTTTGTCCTGGGAAAGGAGGGTTGCTGCCACTGGCACCTTTCCCGGTTTGTGGTACCAAACCTTTACGGCAGTGCTTGGGGTCCCTTGCATAGTTTCAACATGTAACAGAACAGGGGACCCCATAATAGGCCATAGTGAGAGCACATAGTCTCCCCGCAAAATCATCCCGGTATCGGGACCTTCGTATACTACAGTCACTTGCGGTGGCCACTCAGCCACCACCCCTGGCGTCACTTGCAAATCATGAGTCAAACCGGCCCCCCATGGGGCTATCAGGCCCAACCAGCTACAGTGGGGGCTTTTGACCTGCCAGGGCCAAGGCCATTGCTGCCGTTCCCCTGCTTTCAAGCATGTGGGTGCTGGCAGCAAAATGTTTCCATTCCTGCCGTAGCCTGGCTTTAACAGAGTCTCACTGGTGGTAACTTGTAACTGAATGGGAGCGGCTGTTCGATGTAGCAGAGCTTCCACTGGTGCGGGCCCTCCCTTCCGTGGTCTCTCATTCAGGACTCTCAGGACATCCCATAAACACGAGGCCCAGTCACACATCGTGGGAGGGTGTTTTGACACCCGGAGACCTTGCTTCAAAAGGCCGTTATAGCGTTCAATCATGCCAGCTGTTTGTGGGTTATATGGAGCATGAAACAACCATTGCACGTCCATCCTGGCAGCCCAGCGCTGCACTTCTTGCCCCGTAAAGTGGGTACCCCTGTCACTTTCAATGACTTGGGGGCGCCCATAGAGGGAGCACAGCCGTGTAAGAGCGACCACTGTATGCCGCTGATCCGCAGCCGGACACGGCCAAGCAAACATCAATCCCGTAGCAGTGTCCACTGCTGTGAATGCATATATCGCATTGCGGGCCTTAGGCAGGGGTCCAGTGTAATCCACTTGCCAGCGAGTGAGGGGCACGCTCCCTCGGGTAATCTGCTGTGTCTCCCAGGGGAGCCTCCACCTTTGGGGCTGTCCTGGGCACAGACGGCACAGTCATAACAGGCATCTGCCATCTCCTACCCTTTCAAAGGCAGACCCCAGCGTCTGCTCACCTGCCACATGGTTCGGCTTCCGGCGTGCTGCAATTTCCTATGCAGCCATTGGGCCACATCAGTGGCAGGAGCCCGTTCTAACCATCGGACCCGTGCTAGGGCATCTGCTTCATCATTACCTGGGGACACTAAGGGGGAGTGACCTGTGACATGCATTAGGGTCACCTCCTTTCTCTGCCCTAGGTCCCAAAGGTCCTGCCACATGGCTTGACCCCACAGTGGACGGTGTCCTACCAACCAGTTTTGGTGTTTCCACGTAGGGAGCCTCAGCGTTAGGCCCCGGAACACCACCCAGCTGTCAGTACAAATAACTAGGGGCCCGGGCTCGTGGCTGATTACCATCCACACGGCCCGTAGCTCAGCCCACTGGCTACTCTGGCCCACCCCAGTATCAAACCAAATGGTGTCTGTTTTGGGCTACACACCAATAGCCGTCCAAACAGCTGCAGCCCCTCGGCTAGAACCATCGGTAAACCAGGCATCCTCATGTCCTGGGGACTGTCCTTTTTTATAGGGCGAGGGCTCCAAGTCCTCCCCGCTAGGCAGAGCGTTTGGCTCAGCCTGGGCTACAAGCTCCACAGGCCCCAGGACCTGTCGTAGCTCTGTCCTCAAAGGGCTTGAACTAAGGGTGCTACGTTTCTCCAAGTAGGCACCCCACTTGGTGAGGGTGGTGGTCTGTGCCACCCCCGTTTTGGGTCCCTGGGTCCACGTACGGACCCACCCCTGGACAGGATAGGTTGTTCGGACCAACACCCGTGCCGTTCCTGTGATGGCTTCTGTGGCCACTAGGGCTGCGTACACAGTGGCCAGCTGTTTCTCTATTAGTGAGTAGCGGACCTCTGCTCCTTTCCATAATTGGGACCAAAATCCCACTGGCAACCGGAGACACTCCTGCCGTTGCCAGAGGCCCCATCCGTACCCGTCTTTGGTTACGTGAACATCAAGTTCAAATGGGCGGCCGGGGTCCACAACTTGCAGAGCCTGTGCCTGTTGCACTGCCCGTTTTGTGGCAACGAAGGCTTGCTCTACAGCCTCTGTCCAATCCCATGAGGCCCCCTTTTTTATCATATTGTACAAGGGCTTTGCCATTTGTGCTAAATGGGGTACAAACGCCCGCCAATATCCTAGCAGACCCAAATATGTCTGCAATTGGGAGACCTTGGTCGGCCGGGGAAAGGCTTGTATCTTATCAATGATTGCCTCAGGTATAACCTTTGTCTTACCTGACCACACAACACCCAAAAACTTGACGGATAAGCCAGGGCCTTGGACTTTTTCCTCATTCACCGCCCAGCCGCGTGACTTCAGGTGGCGGAGAAGAGAGGGACCTGCTTGCTCTAAATCAGAAAGAGAATCTGATGTTAACAGAATATCATCGACATAATGAAACAAGGCCACAGAGGATGGGCGATCCCACTGTGCCAAATCCTGGGGCACGAGCCCGTGGCAGATAGTGGGTCTGTGCAAGTATCCTTGCGGAAGGACTTCAAAGTCCACTGCTGCCCGTCCCAAGTAAAAGCAAACTGCTCTTGACACTCGGGTGCAATGTCAATGGAGGAAAAAGCATTGGCCAAGTCCACTACATAGTGATATGTCCCCAGGCGGACAGTCAGACGATCCATTAAATCATGTATTGAAGGCACTGCAGCGCGCAAGGGTGGTGTCACCTTATTTAACTCCCTATAGTCCCCAGTCATTCGCCAGGTCCCATCTGGCTTCTTGACAGGCCATACTGGGGAGTTAAAGGGACTGTGCGTCGGCCTCACAATATGTGCCTTCTCCAGTTCCAATATTGTACGACCAATCTCCTCCTGCCCTCCTGGCAGGCGGTACTGTCGCACTGTAACCACGTGCCGGGGCTGTGGCAACACTTGAGGAGGGTGGTGAGCATGCCCGCGTGTCACCGCTTTCACCACCCGGATCCGGAGACGGAACTCTCCTACCGACATCTGTAAGCTGAGGCCATGTAGCACGTCCACCCCTAGAATATACTCCGGAACGGGGGAGACATAAACCTTGTAGGTACGAGGGGGAAGCCTTCCTATACCCAGTGGTAGGGAAACGGCTTTCACAGTCACAGTCTTTCCCCCGTAGCCATCAATGCAGATTGTTGGTCCAGGGAACAGTTCTGGGTTCCCATAGACAAGACTGCAGTCTGCACCAGTGTCAACTAGGGCCAAAACCCTCTGCACATTAGAAGGGGACCAATGTATGGACAGTTCCACGTGGGGCCTCCAGTCCCTGCTCGTCCCCTCTGACCGGGTACCTTGGCCCCACCTCTAATCAAGCTGAAAGGAGTTGTCCTCAAGTGGCTGCATGAAGTCCTGGAGGGACACGGGTCGCGCTTGCCCAGAAGTCTCCTTTATGCTTCTCCGGAATTGTTGTTCCGGACGCAACTGTTTCCAAATTTCCAGCAGGAGTGCATTGGGTTTTCCGTCTATTTTCTCCCGATCGACCCCTGCTGCCACAAGATCACGCCACATCTGTGCGCGTGTTACTTTCTGAGGTCCGCGACCTGACCCCTTTACCTTTGGTTTGGGCTTCCAGGTCTCAACTGTGCGAACCTCCTGTCTTAATTTCCTTCGCCTCTGGCTTTCAACATCCCCTAGTGTGGCCATGGCAGTTGTAACTTCATGGATCCGTCGCCCTACATAAGGTGTAAGAATAGCAACCAAGGATCCAAAAGCACTCGCAGGTGCAGTATCCAAAACCAGATCTCTCATGCTGGCTGTAAAAAGCTCGTCATCCGGCCCCTGCATGTTAAGGTTAAAAATAGCATGTCTCATACCCATTTCACGGATGATTTGAGTAAGTTCCGTATATGACTGCCATTGACTCACAGTGTCTGGCAGCTCGCCAGCCTGTCCCCATACTGTGCGTACCGCAGCAGTGAGCCACTCCATTAGAGAGTGGTTGCCCTGGTCGTGGGCCAACCTATGGCAGTTCTGTAACCTTTGTCGCAGGGACGGATGCACTGTCACAAAGGCCAGCTTTTCCATCTTGCCTGGGGAGCAGAGAATGTTGTCTGCTCCCTCCTCCCATAAACGTAGTAGCCAAGCCGAGACTGGCTCTCCAGAGCTCTGTCTGTACTGCCTCCCCAGCTCCTGCAACTCAGTGGGAGTGTAAGGGGTGTAGGTTGTGAACTCAGTCACAGCTGGGTTGCCGGCAGCAATGCCCCCGGGGCCCAAAGGTTGCTCACGTTTTACTCTTTGCTTCAAGATTGGCCGGGCTTGGGGGTTGGGAGCTACATTGTCTCCACTCGCTTCCTCCTCCTCTGCCTCAGAGACTCCACTGTGGGGCCCCGCTTCCCAACAAGCGGACCTGAGCTTCCAGCGCTTCCAATCAGGACACCTGGTCCGGCACCTGGGCCATTTCATTAAGCGCATTTTCCGTATTGAGACTCAAGGCTGTGAGGAATATCTAGCCCACACGGCCGGCTGTAGCCTTCTCCTCCTCCGGCAGCTGCTCAGCCAGAGCCTGCAGGGCCCTCTCCACGCAGGCAGGAGAGCCATCCATGTCCTCCCACCCCTCCTTGGGGGTCCAACTCCTGAGAACAGTGGCCACCGTACACCACACACTGTGTGGGGGCCACACGTCCTCCTGCCCAGAGTCAGACTCCATTCCTACCTGGTCGGAATCTTGCTCGCCGTGACAGGTGTCTGAGTGGGTGGAGGCCTCCTTATAAGATGTCCACAACCATCGGATCCTAAGGCCGCAGCAGATCATCAAAATTAAGACAACGCCTTCCATGGCCAAGAAGGTGGTGTGCCAGCTGGAGGCTTGAGTCTCCCAGGCGGACCGCGCCTCCCGTTCCCGGTGTCGCTCCTCATGGGCCTCCTGAAGCTGGGCTCTCACACGTACAAACTGCTCCACCGCCCTTCAGAGAGCTTTGGCCGGCACCGTACCCTGCTCGCTGCGCCATGTGTCATGCAGGGGATCCTGCTAACTACGCCAAGTATCATGTGGGGTGTCAGGCAGGGTCTCTGGTCCCGCTCCCCACACAAGAACGCAGGACATGGCGAGGCCAAAAAGGAACACCCACGGAGCCATAGGTAGGGGAGTCATACCACTATGGTCTCACTGGAGGCTGGGTTTACACGACGTGCGACCTGCTGTCCACTTTGCAGCCAACCGACCGACTCTCCTCCACTCTCCTCCACTCTCCTTCAGTCTCCTTCAGTCTCCTTCAGTCTCCTCCTCTCTCCTCCTCTCTCCTCGACTTCCCTCCATAGCCACGGCAGTTATATTAGTGGCCAATGGCTTAATGGTTACAGCTGACGGCCAACCAGCCACAGCTGATGGCCATTTGATCACAGCCGACGGCCATTTACTACCTGAGCCAGCACCTTTCCACATGAGGCCGAGAGCCTGGAAACTGCTCTCTGGGGCTCTGTCCCCACAGAGGGTTTTGCAAGTTTTCTAACTATGGTGATTTACCCTTAAAACAAAACCAGAAACCCAGTGCCACAATCGCTTGCTAGACTTGTAGCCATTTCTTGGAGGCTCTATGTATCACCCACACCATCCACCACCTACCACAGTGTAGATGGACATTTGCAGAGCAAGCACGTGCCCCCATCTCCGACAGAAGCCCCCAGCCACAGGTCGTGCTCGTCCATTATTTTCTCTTCCTCCCTCCCTGGAAGCCAGTGCGTCTTCATCACCTGGGGATTTGTTTGAAATGCAAATACCTGGACCCCCAGACCTACTGAATCCCCAAAAGAGAGTGGAGGCAGCACTGACCTGCGCTCTAACCAGCCCTCCAGGTGACTCTCATGCCAGTCTGCAGAGTCCTGTCGTACATGATGCTCTACTGACCTCTGAACTCTGTGTTTAGATATTTCCTTTTTTTGTTTCCTGCTCCCAAATTCCCCATCGCCTACACAATAAATTATACATTCAGTTTAGCCACTCAGAGACCTTAGCAATCTCACCTTCCAAACGTACTGCCTATTAATATGTTTACTGTTATGAATCTTATTTATTTTTTGAGCACGTGTAATGAGCCAAGCACTCCACAAGGTCCCTAACATATGTATTTCTCTATTCAGGTTACATAACAAACTAATCCTGTGACAATCCTATGCGGTGAGTACCGTTACTCCCATATTATAGGTGAAAAAAACTGAAGGTCCAAGAGGGTCCGAGCTAGTCATCCATAGAGCTTGGATTTGAATTTACACCTATTGGATCACGAAGCCCTTTCGTGTCTTTTTGCTGTCGTACATTATCAGGAGAAACAGGCCCTCCCAGGATAGCACAGGTAAATGGCTAAAGGTCTTTTGTCTTTTCTTCCATCGGTCCACACACCCAGAAGTCTTAGTGCCCACACTGCTTTCTAATCTAGGTTTGTTAGGACTGGACAGTATTTCACAATCCCCCCCAAAGAGACGTCTGTTATTTCTAACTTTTTGTGATCTTCCCCTTCTCATGGCAGCCCAGCTTTTTGGGGGTTCAGGAATTAACTCAGTGCCCCCTCTCCCTTCTCCCTCAAGGGATGCTGTGATATTGTGACTTATAATAAGAAATATATATTTGGTCTTCTGGCTTCTGGCACAGAGCTCCTAAGACCCCTGGAATTTCCTAACTGAGGAGAATGATAAAGGTGTCTTTTGTTATGTTACTGAGGTGACTTTTGGACAACCCCTAAAGATGGGTCCTGGTTGCCAGGAGAACAAACTATGTGATTAGAGAGCTGGAATTTTCAGTTCCACACCTCCACCTGGGATGGGAGAAGAGTTAGAGAGGGAGTTCAGTCACCAGCAGTCAATGATTTAATCAATCTTGCCTATGGGACGAAGTCTCCATAAAAACCCAAAATGACAGGGTTCGGGTTGTTGAACACGTGGATATTTGGGGAGAGAGGTGCACCTGGAGAGGGCATGACAGCTCTGAACCTCTTCCCCACGCCCTGCCCTGTGCATCTCTTCCATCTGGCTGTTCCTGAGTTATATCCTTTTATAATAAACAGATGATCTAGTAAGTAACATCTTTCTCTTACTGTTCTGTGTGTTCCTCGAGCAAATTAACTGAGCCCAAGGAGGGGGTCATTGGAACTCCGATCTCTCACAGTAAGTCAGAAGCACAGGTGACAATCTGGACTTGCTACTGTCCTCTGAAGTGTGTTTATAGTGGTGGTGTCGGGGCAGGGTTGGGGGTGGGGTACCTTGTAAGACTGAGCCCTTATCCTGTGGGATCTGATGCTATCCAGGTAATACTGTCAGATTTGAATTGAATTGTAGGACACCAAGCTGGTGTTTGACAATTGCTTTTTGGTGTAGGAAAAAACACCTAGACATTGGACTTGGTCCGAGAATCATAGATGGACATTTGTCCAAGAACAAGCCGATGTTGGTTCTTTCTGGGACTTTTCTGTGATAGCTAAGAGGAAAGAAGCACCTTTCCCACTGGGGTGGGTAGTGGATGGCAGGGGCCTTAGCTAGTAGTCGAGTGTGAATGGCACTCATAGAGCCCCTCATGGAAAGCTGCTTAGAGACAGTCTGCATATAATATGGAGGGGAAAAGCATGGTGGCAGTATTTGAACCCCAGGATTGAGCCATACCTAAAGCCTACACTCCTGGATTTCCTTTGTGCTTAAGTCAGTTTCAGTTGGGTTTCATTGCTTGCAACTAAAAAAAGTTTTAGCCAGTGTTTCTCAACCATTTTTGTTCATTATCACCCCCTACTTAGAAGACTTCCTAAACATTTTTTTCTTTATTGCCTGATTCCCTCACCATGAAATTTTAGTACCACAGATATACTCTATATCTGTTTATGTGCTACGAGGTCAGACAATTAAGTTCATGCACTCATCCTAGAAAAAGTGCTACATACCTCATTGCTGAATATCACTGCAGTCACCTTCAAAGTCCTCCCCTTGGGAAGCTATGCACCGACACCAGTGCCTAGTCCACCTTTGAAAGCAATTTTAGAACTCTTTTTCTGGAATGGCCATCAGAGCTGTCATCGTATTACCCTTGATGTCCTGAATGTCATCAAAATGTCTTCCTTTCAATATTTCCTTTGTCTTCGGGTAAAGAAAGAAGTCATTAGGGGCCAGATCAGGTGAGTAGGGAGGGTGTTCCAATACAGTTATTTGTTTACTGGCTAAAACCTCCCTCACAGACAGTGCCATGTGAGCTGGTGCATTGTCGTGATGCAAGAGCCATGAATTGTTGGCGAAAAGTTCAGGTCATTTTTGTCTAACTTTTTCTTTTTTTTAATTTATTGGGGTGACAATTGTTAGTAAAATTACACAGACTTCAGGTGTACAATTCTGTATCACATTATCTATAAATTACATTGTGTGTTCTCCACCCAGAGTCAGTTCTCCTTCCATCACCATATATTTGATCCCCCTTTACCCTCATCTCCCACCCCCCACCCCCTTACCCTCTGGTAACCACTAAGCTATTGTCTGTCTTGTCTATGAGGTTTTTTTTTTTCTTAGACGTTTATCATTTATATCCCTCACACTGTGGACCCCCCTCCCCCCATCCACTATCTCTCTGACATCGCACCGAGCCATCCCATTTCCACTGTCTCCACTCCCAATGCTGTACTCTGCCTCTTGTAAATGTATACATACCTACACACACACACACACACACACACACACACACACACACACACACACATATATAAAATATTATAGTTGGCATTCATTATTGTTCAGCTTCAGGTGTACAGTGCAGTGATCAGGCATCTACATCATCCCTGAGGTGGTCTCCCTAATGAGACAAGTGTCCATCGGATACCCTACAAAATCTTTACAACATTATTGATTACGTTCCCCAGATTAATTTTCAGAACCCCGTGGCCATCTTGTGGTTACTGATTGTTTTCTAATCCCCTCACCTTCCCCCTTACCCTCACCCTCCCGCCCCTCTAGCAACCCTCAGTTTTTCCTCTTTTTCACTCAGATGTTTCAGCACTTCCAAATAGTAAACCTGATTAAATGTTTATTCAGGTGGTACAAATTCATAATGAATAATCCCTCTGATATCAGAAAAATGTTAGCAACATCGTTGCAACAAGTTTGCAAACTTAATTGTCAGACCTCGGACGGTATATGGATATATGCGCTTTATACATAAAAAGAGCAAGAATTGTTTTCACCCCTTCCAAGAACAAAGTTTTGCCTGCAGGGGAGTGATGGCACTTCTGTCAAGACTGCATGGCATTAACTAATTAAGATGGCCCCGATGACCCTCACCTCCTGGTAGTCGTTCCTTCCCACATTTAACCAGGGCTGACCTGTGTGGATGATGGGACATGGCAGAAATGAAGGTGTGTGATTTTCAAGGCTAGGTCACAGCCTTGCAGCTGTCGCCTTTCTCTCTGCTTGGATAGTTCAGTCTGGGAGAAGCCAACCACCATGAACGCAGGATATTCAAGCCACCTTGCAGAAGAACTGAGGCCTCCTGCCAACAGCCAGCACCAGCTTGTCGCCAGTGAATGAGTGCTGGGAGGGCCCCTGCAGCCCCTGACACAGCCTCCGTGTGACTGTATCCCTGAGTGATATCTGACTGCACCCTCAGGAGGGGTCCTGGGTCAGAAACTCCTAGCCAAGCTGCTCCCCAGAAACTCCACAAATTATAAATAATCATTGTTGTTTTAAGCCACTAAACTCTGGAGTGATTTGTAATACCGCATCCTATAACTAATATATCAGGATAAGCTCTCTTCTCCCTCATAAATATAATACACATGGAATTTACCAGTAAGGGCAGTTGGTGGAAAAGCGTAGCTTAGAGGTATGGAATGACAACCAAAGGCTTAGAAAACTTGAGTTTCTACCAACCTATTGCAAGGTACACTGCAAAAACAGTGAACAGTTTGTGAACGAACAAGTGAGAGAAATAACTCACCACCATGTGAATCCAACAAGCCTTTGCCAATTTACGTACTCTGTGAAAGGCATTGTGTGACATACTTAATGCATTAGTTCCCTAAGCTTGGTGACAAATCACCAAACTGGGTTCCTTACAGTAACAGAAATGCATTCTCTCACAGTTCTGGAGGCTGGAAGTCTGAAATCCAGGTGTTGGCAAAACCACGCGCCATCTGAAGGCGCCGGGGGCAGATCTGGTCCTTGCCTCTCCCCCAGCCTCTGCTGTCGCGAGCAGCTCCTGGCATCTGTGGCTTACCAAGGCATCTTTCCAGTCTCTGCTCTGTTGTCTCATGCTGTTCTCCCTGTGTGTGTCACATAGTCTTCCTTCTGGGTGTGTGTCTCTGTCTCTTCTCCTCTTCTTACAAGGACACCAGGCACATTGGATTAGAGCCACCCTCATGACCTCCTCTTTACTTGATTATTTCCGAATAAGGTTAAGACTGCAGCAGCTTTTAGTGGACACAATCCATGCCTAATGCCTAGAGGTGGCTAAGAAGAATCAGATGCATTCTTGACCGTGCTGACCGGACACTGTGCGTGTCTAACAATACCCCACATTGAAGGGCAGGCAGGATTGGGAAGGCCTCCTGCACAAAGTGGCAATGTCATCGGTCTTCAGAGGATGAGTAGAGTTTTGACAGTCGGAGGGGAGAGACATTCCAGGCAGATGAACCAGAGTGAACAAAGAAGGCTGGAAAGCAGAGGGGCCGTGAGGAGTTACTCCGAGGCTCAGCAGAAGCAAAGACTTGATGCCCAGTTATGGAGGGACTGATTACTAGTCCAAGGAACCTGCAGATTCTTGGAACAGACACTAGCAATGCCCTCCCCGTGTCCCCTTGCTTCCTTCACCATTTCCATTCCTGAGGTCAGGTGAGGGTGGGGGCATGGGGCCCAGTGGGCACCTCTGGGTGAGACAGCTCCCGTTGCCCACAGACGACCCTCTGGACAAGGTTGCAAATGGAGCCTTCAGCAGCAAGCTGGAAGATGGTGGGGGAAGAGCCTGTGGCATCTGGGAGCACGCCAGCCCCTGCTACCCTAGGGAGAGTCCCAATGCGGAGACCCTGGCAGCCCTTGGACCTAAGGTGATGGAGGGGTGGAGTGAGTGGGGCTGAAGAAGCAGGTTTGTGACTCCTCCAAATATAGGGAAGTAACACCTGGGAATGGGTGAGATCACCTAGATGGATCATGGAGCGTTCAAAGAAAGGAGCCAGAATACAGCGGTTGGGAGAGACCTGAATTAAGATCAGTGTGTCTGAACGTGTTTAATTAAGCAGCTCTCCTCCCTTGACAATTGCCTCCCAGAATGAAAGCTGGTGCCTTGGGGCGTTTTGATAAAACTCACCCTCAAGTCTCCAGTATTCTTTAGGGACCGACAAAAAGTCACACCTCCTACATGGCTGAGGTTACTTTTAATAAGGGACCTTTGAAAGACACAAGGTCTTTACTCAACAAGTGTGACCAGTGTTGGTTCAGGACTCAAGCTCTTGAGTTTGGATCTCAGTGCTACTACTTATTTAATTGAGAGACCCTGACCAAATGGCTTGCTTTTTTGAGCCTCAACTTCCTCATCTGTCAAATGGGAAGAATAACAGTACCTATCTAAAAGAACTGTTAGAAAGATATAATGAGATGCTGCATGTGAAGTGCTGAGAACAACACTGTGCCCTTAGTAAGTGCTCTAAAGTGACTGTCCCATTTAATCAGGTACTGTGACTAGTGGGGGTGCAATGGGGATGCTATTTATGTCAGGTGAGACTTTAGGGATCTCTTAAGTCACCTCCACAGTATTGAAGAGCAGGAGCTCTGAAGACAAACTGAGTTCAAATTCTGGCTGTGCCATCTACTAACTCTAAGAGCTTGTGCCTCAGTTTCCTCGTCTATAAAATCGGGATGGAGATAGTACCTATCAATCCTGTGGGGGTTGTTATGTGGATTGAAGAAAGTCATACATGTGACATTCTTAGCACAGTGACCGACATTAAATGAGGGCTCCAGAAATGTTTACTTTAATGATCATTACTTCATTACATCCCTCCTCCTAATGCGGGCTAACAAGGGCCAAATGCACGATGCACACAGCTCCGTCCATTAAATCAGGATCCCAAATGCAATGGTCACTGGAGATGTCATGCTGGGCAAACTGGAGTATGGGTAGATAAAAAGTAATTGTGTTATTTGTTGCACCACTTTCGCTTAAATCTGTGTCTGCAGGGGCCCATCTCTATCAGACAGTCTTTTGAGAAAATCTTCAGGGCTCTCAGATGGGAGTCAAGCCTTGACTTCTATTTCAGAGTAATCCGCATAAACTCAAGGCCCATGAAATGCAGTCTCTGGGCAATCGCCTACCAAAAGAAACACAGAGACACAGCCCAAAGTGACGATTGGGGGCTCCCACTCCACTTCCTGCACCCTGTGTGCCCAGAGCTGTCAGGTGCTCTGGAACCTCGGACCTTTCCTTCATTCTCACCCTTCTAATATAAATTTCACTGCAACCCGGGCTTCAGGGTCTTTGAAACCCCATTGCCCTTCTTTCCCATTTTCCAGACCTCCTCCTACAGCAAAGAATGTTGAAAAGGTGTTGGCAGGACTGGCTCTCAGCAGAGGGCCACAGGAGGAGGAACTGAGGGTAGAACAAAAGCCCACTGAGCTATCTGCCTCAGCGGGGCGAGGGGAGGTGGGGGCGGCTGGGCCCTGTGGTCTCAGGGCGGCACTGGACAGGCCTTCCTTGGGTGACCCAAGTAGGCCAATATTTTCCTGCCTCAGCTTTTGCTTACGTGGCTCTCTCCGTCTGGAATATTCTCTCCTACTCTCTCCTTGGCAAAGCGCTGATCCCTCTCCCAGTTCTATCTACAGCCACTGGAGTTTGTTTTTTGTTTTCTTTATAGTGTTTACCATAATTTGTGATCATTTAATGTGTTAATTTGCTTCATTGTTTTTCTTGCAACCTGTATAGAACCTCATGAAACAGAGACTGTATCCATAGAAGCGTCTCCAGAGCACTTAGTAGGATCCCCAATAAACAGTTATGAATAAATGAAGGATTGCTCTAAGTCTTCAACTCACTAGGAGCTGCGTGACCTTAGGAAAACCACCTAATCCTGTGGGCTTTATTCCCCTTTAACAGGGATGGTGAATCTTACTCTGCTTTTCTCCTGAGGTAGTGACGAGGATCAACCTCATAAAACAACCACAAAACAACTTCAAAATGCAAAGCATTCTTTTTAAAAATATCACCTGAGCCTTAGCAGCTGAAATTGTGTAAAGATTTAAGCAGCACCCAATGGCACATGCTGCTATGTGGTAGGATGCATTTTGTTGGTGTATTCTCTCATTTTGCGTTTCCACCCTTTTCACTGATTCCTAATCCCTGGTAATCTGGAAGGGGAGCATCCAGAGGATTGTGCAGGTAAATAAACGATGTGCTTGCTGAGGGCTGCCCCTCACCTCCTGTCCGCTGGCTGGCGAGTGGCTGTCTGAAGGGAGCTCAGCTTTCTTGTGGTAAAGGCCGCCACTTCCCATGCTGGCTGGCCGCTGTGGCCTGCTATTATTATCCAGCTCAGCTCACACTGCTGGCAGCCCCAACCATCCCCTGGCCTTTCCCGAAAGAAGGAAGGGTTTTGCTGAAGGGGCTGAACTCCTTCCTGCAAAGAAAAACAACCGAGGCCCCAGCCTCATGACACTGTAGCTTTGCTCTTGCTTAGCTGACAAAATGCTCACTTTTCGTATTTACACCTGGAGTCACAAATCAGTCACACGTGGTTGCTGAGCTCTTTTCTGCACCCTGATTACTGGGGCGTGTGTTCCTACCACCTTGGCAGGGACTGCCGGGGAGTGCGGGGACCAGGGCAGCCATCCCACGTTCTGCTCTAGCAGTTGAAACTGATCTTGCCTCTCACATTTCTGCCCTCTCCCCCACTCATCTGCTTCCCACCCCACAAACTGCGCTTATCCAAGACTTAGGAAGACATGGCAGTGTTCTTGATTTATTTAAAATGAACCGAAAATAAATCTAGGGATAAATCTAGATCTATGCCTCAGGTGCCCAGTTGAATGTATCTCGGTTTTGCCCCATGCAAGGAGGTGGCATTGTCTGTACTGCCTGTAGCATCCAAAGGAGAAAAATCGTGACTGATTACCACAATGTGCAGAGCAAGCGCCACTAGACCTCTCCGCATGAAGGAGACCGTCTATGTCTGTGCTGTGCAGTATGAAACTGAGCACTTGAAAGGTGGCCAGTGCGACTGAGGAGATGGATTTTAATTTAATTTAAATCTAAATAGCCACATGTTGTTAATGGCTACAGTACTGGACAGTGTGGTTCTAGAGCAGTGTTTTTCAAATCTTACTGTGGTCAAAAATCACCTTATTACAATGCAGATTCTGAATGGGAAGGTCCGGGTGGGCCCGAGATTCTGCATTTCTAACAGGCTCCCAGGGTTGCTGATGCTACTGCTCACTGTCCATCCTTTGGGCAGTGAGGGGCTGTGATCCTCAAACTTGATTGCACATTGGGCTTCCCAGGGGACCCTTACTGAAAAAATACTGACATGTGGATCTCACCCTAGGGATTTTGATACAATTGGTTAAGGTGTGGTTTGGACATGAGATATTTCCAAAGCTCCCCAGGTGATTCTAGTGGACAGCCAGGGCTGGGGACCACCCACAGTGCAGCACAAATGACCTAGCTAGGGCCTTTTAATATAACCCATCATCCCAGAGAACAGAGCACCAACTTTAGAACAATCTCTGGAGGGATCTTCCTGGTACATAGCCAAGCCTTTTGGGACTTTACACTGATTTTGCCCATGCTGACTAGAAATGGGAAACATATTTTTGATAGTCAACACAGTTAGAGCAGGCGTGGCCCTGGAAAGCCAGTGGGGGAGGTCTGTGACAGTCACCCCCGGGGAGACATGCGGCCTGTATGTGCCTGCTTTTCCCTGGCACCCAACTGGGATTCTATGTCACTCCAATGCCCACAGGTGCTGCCTGCCCTACTCCTGCTAGGGTCTGAAGGCTACAGGGGCCGAGGTGACAGGCTCTGGAGTCAAACTCCCTGGATCTGAATTCTAGTTCTGCTGCTCATTAGCTTTGTGATTTGCACAAGTCACCTAAACTACCTGGGTCTTGATTTTCTCATCTGTAAAAGGGGGATAATTATAGTACCTTCCTCCCAGCATCGTGTGAATATTGGACTGGTTTCCAGCATGTTGTGAGCAGTTCTGTCAGCTGTTAATCTAAGTCCATGACATCTCTGTCCTCTGCTCTGTGCTTGATTCTCACTGACCCCCCCCCCCCCCCGAGTTCCTTAAGCCCACCATGCTCCCACTCACTCCAGGGCCTTTGCACATGCTTGTATCTCCTGCATGGAAGCAGTCCTTTCTCTTTAGGCCTAGTGAATGCCTCTGGTCAGCCCGATGTCACTTCCCTGTGAAGCCTTTTGTCTCTAGTCCTTCTCAACCCTGTGATAAGCACCTGGTATGGTTCATTCATTCAACAAACATTATCTATGTGCCATGTACTATTCTCAGCTCTGATAATACTGTAGACAACAAAAAAGAAAAAGAGAAAGAAAGAAAGAAAGAAAGAAAGAAAGAAAGAAAGAAAGAAAGAAAGAAAGAAAGAAAGAAAGAAAGCTTTTCTCACAAAGCTTACATTTTGGGATAGGTAGTCTGACCATAAACAAGGAAATGAGAAAAAAGAGCAGGATGTGGGAGGCCTTGGAGTTCCTCCATGAAAAGTAATGATTGTGAGAAAACCAGGAGGAGGTATGGAGCAAGCTATGTAGATACCTGATGGAAAAGCACTGCAAGCAAATGGAACAGCAAGTACACATGCAAAACTGCAAGGTCACGTTGGAGAATCATTAGATAACCACTAACCCGACCTGGACTATAGCCTCCATGGCGGGAGCGCGGACCACACCTTCTGTTCTCAGTGCCTGCCTGGTTGGCATGCAGGAGGCACTCGCTCCACGTGTGTGCAATGAATGCACCCCCAGGGCATTCTAGCATTTTTTGAGCATGTATGTTGGGGGACAGGGAAGGAGAAGTGGTTATGTATTCACCAAAAAACCTGCTGCCACTCTCCCTCCCTCCCACCGGTTGAAAATAACTGCAGGGAGAAAAATCTCTTGAAATGGAGTACTATTTTTTTCCTTTTACATTTCCTTTAAATGATTTTCCTTCTACCCAGCCAGAGGCATCTATCACTCTGGAGGGGATCAGGATTGTATAGCAGGAATACAGAGAGAGGAAAAGAGCACATGTTCAGAGTTTAACTCCCAAAATAGGCGGTTGAAGCCCATTTTCGAGAATTCAACAGTCATGAGAGGCAATGTTTCTGATGTACAGAACTGGTGTCTGCGAAAGGAAAACATGTAAGAGCTTTCTGGGAATGTTTCTTTTCTTCCTCCAAATCAAAAGGCAGAGCTGTGAAGGAAGGTGGCATAAATTTATCTACAAGAAATAGATTCAAATGCGAGCAGACACGGTAGAGGACCCAGACTGGCTGGCAGGGAGGAGGCGCTGGGGCAGGTGGGCCCACGGGGTCTGGAGAACAACTTGGGAACAAAGCTTTCAGCTTCCAGAGGAGGGCTGGCCCATCGTGTCAATCAGAGTCCCCGCAGAGCAGAGCATTCAGTCAAAGACATTGGAGAGGGAACCATTAACTAAGGTGGGGGCAGGGTGGAAGGAACCCTGAGGGAGGCGGAGAAGCCCTGAGACTCACAGCCCTGGAAAACCCTGATGTTCCTCAGCCTGAAGGGGCCAGAGAGGCCAGTGCTTGTGGCCCCAGGGAGGGGGCTGGCACCCGGGAGGAGCAGCGGGAAGATGGGGTGAAGGCAGGAAGGAGCAGGGCAGGAATAACCCGCTTTCCTCTCCTTCCACCCTCTGCTTGTCCCAAGCACCTATTGTCTAGCAGGTGTCTGGGGGTGCTCTGTACTATACCCCACAGGCCCTCTGCTGAGTTCAGCCACAGCCACGTGAACTTCCTCATAGACTCACCCACATCGATGGCACCCCACCTCCACTGCACCCACTTTCTGCTCAGGGTCTTCTCCAAAGTTGGACAACCCGGTAAGCCAGGGCATACGTGAAGCCCAGGACGGTGGGGCAGTCAGAGCAGCTCACGGACAAATGTCTCCCAGTGGACAGTTCCCCAGGCACAGCTTGGACCCTTCTCATTGTCCTTGGAGAATCTTTGGTGTTGACAACTCATCCTCACATTGACTTTCCCTCCTTCCCTGCCCCCTCGATCCAGAGTCCTAAGACCAGCTATGCCACAGGTTGGTTCTCTGGAGGCAGACCCTGAGATGGAATTTGGGGTGCAAGATGTTTATTAGGCAATGTATGTGAAAGGAAAGGGAGGGAGCAGGCTTGGGCAGAGGGTTAAACTGAGATGTGATGTGGGATCAATAAAGCCTTGGGCACCCCAGCAGGGAGTTTGCAGCAAGTCCTGGGTGATCCCTCTGGGACTGAATGGCCACCCCCCTTCGCTCAGTCTCTGGGTATGGGTGACATGAGGATGCTACCAGCCTGGGAAGAGCAGGCCTGACCTCGGGTAATGGCAGCTCTGTCTCTGCTGCAGGAGAAATTGTCCCTCCCTGAAGCAGGGATCTGAACTGACATCTTCATGTTCATTACAACCTTCGTAGAACTAGCAGTGCTCGAGTCCTGACCTGAGGAAGCCCAAACAGCGATGGCGAGGGAGGCACTGCTGGCTGCGGTCAACGTCTAAGGGCCCTGAGCGGCGAGAGGTACAGAGAATGAAGAGCCCTGGGGTTGGGAGACCAGCACGTTGGTCCGACAAGCATGGCTGCCCACCAGTGATAGGAGCCCAGAGAAGTCCTGAGCACCCAACGTTCTCCTCTCTTGGCTGAGCTCTCCCACTCGAACATCGCCTTCCTTTGTCTCTGGCAAAACTGTGTGGACACTCAGAGGACTCTGCAAGGGACAGTCCTCCTGCCTTTCCTCATGAAGAACTAAACAGAACCTACTGATACCCCTTTAAAGTGCCACCTGTGCTGATGGTTGTGAAATCGACCTACATTTGGGGATTGTCCAATTTATATTTTTTACATTAGGCTGAAGAAAGCATCACTTAGTGACATCACCTGCTATGATTTCTGGCACCACGCTTTGCATTTGTCGTATTTATTTCATTTAATAGAGGAGGAAAATGTGACTCAGAGAAGTTAAGTAACTTACCCAAAGTCACACAGCCAAAAATCAGCAGAGCCAGGGTTCAGAGACTTCCTGACTGACTTCAAATTGCATGTAGTTGGCAGTAAAAGGCACCGTCTCTGTAAGTTCTCTGCCTGCACATTCCCCCATCACACGCCCTGAGGCAACGCCATAAGCTGGGCTGGTGGCCTTTTTGCCCTTCATTCAGGATGGCCAATCAGTCCAGGAGCACAGGCTGGATTTCCAGCCACTTCTCACACACTATCTGCCTGTCTTCAATCGCTCTGTAACAACCTCTGCCTTCTTCATCATCGTTTTTCCTTCTCTTGCCTCTTTTAATGTCTCTCCACATACTTTATGATGAGCCATTGTACAGAGGGTGATTTACAGTCTCCACTCTCATCTGCCTAGGGTTTAAAAAAAAAGTAGAATTAAATTGGATGGAGTACTCCAGGAACCTGTCTCTGACTGCAGCCCCTCTCCTTTGCCCAGTGACGCGTCATACTGTCTTCTAACGGGTTCATGTCGGGCAACTTAATCTGCCATTAAAGCCACTCTGGAACTGCCCCTGGCTAGTTGCCTTGGTCCTTGGTTGTTGCTGGATTGGTCTGTGTGGCAGCACCCGTCCTGAGATTGGTGAGGCTCCTAGCAGGACGGGCTTTCTTCCAGCTGCGGTCACAATGTCAAATGCTGACAGGGCCAGAGAGGCAATGAGGCGACTGGAGCCAGTGGGTGGGGAGTCTGGTCACCTGTCTAAAGTGCCAGCCCCTGCTTAGCCCTTAGATTGTTGACTAGGGGGAATTTGGGCCCAGATCTTTCGATTTCTTGACACAATCCAGGAATGCAGCATTTCATGTATCATCTTTCCCTGTTAGAAATGCCAGAGTCTATTTCTAAACATTTTTTTTAAACACCAGGCAGGCCAAATAAAACATGTCAGCTGGCAGCGTTGCTCCACAGTGAACCCCATCCGAGAGAGACCCAGAGACTCCCCGCTGCGTCCTTCCTCGCCCCAGAGATTTCCTACAGCTCTCTCAGCATGGATAAGAAAATCATAAATCGGTATCTTCACTATGCAATTAGCAGCCTCTGCACATTCCTTCCTCTCTCCCTGGAATTAAAAAAAACAAACAGGAAAATCCTGCCTTGTTTTCATTTGGATCAAATCAGCAACGTTACCACCTATGGGAGGCGCCCTGGGGTTTGAGCTCTGCAGACACACACACGCCCCAGCCTCAGACTGAGCTCCTCTTACATTTGGATCCTGAGTGCCAAACCACAGCCACCACAAGCCACGATGCTTCCCAAGCAGGCCCGCCAGAAAGGCCCCGCCCCCGCCCTTGCAGGGGCAAAGCCAGTTTTGAAACCAGTGAAAGTGAGCTTGGGGCCCTGGCTGGGCTGAGAGGGGTGTGTTGTCATGGTAACTTCCAACTTCAAGAATCATCTTCATCCTTTGGAGACCTCCTCTACGGGGCTCAAGAGTTTTCTTTCAGAGTCCGTCCTCTAGTATCGTGTCAATATCACAGCCACATATTCCCTTAAAGTCCTGAAAAGGAGTCATTCTTGAGAGGCAGTATAGAGTGTGAACCCTGGAGCCAAATTGCCTGGGTTTGTATGTCAGCCCTCTACGTGGTGTCTCAGTGAGCGTGGGCACAACACTAAACCCCTCTGTATTTCAGCTTCCTTAACTGTAAAATGGAGCTAATAGTTGAACTGACCTTGAAGGTGAGGATTAAATGAGTAAGTAGTATGTGTTGGGCGTAATAATAATAATTTTGGAGAACCTGCTCTGAGAGATGGAGGGTCATCAATCTTTGGATTGCACATGAGATCCGACGAGCTCTCTCCAGACGGCCAGCCAGACTCATCCTACCTTTCATCACATTCTGTCCCCTCCATCTCCTCTATTGAAATTCTGCCTAACTTTGAAAACCTACCTCCCGTACCACTGCCTCCTCCACACCAGATGCAATTATCTGCACCCTCCTTTCAACTCACGTTCAACTTATTGGCATGCACACTGGAGCACTTATCACGATTTGTCTCAGAGCATAGCTATTTGTGGATGGGTCTCATCTCCTGGAACGCAATGTCCTCTTATTCTTTATACCCACCTTAGCACCGTGTGTTCAATATAATAGGTGTTGAGTGAATACTTGCTAAAGATATGTTAAATGAATAAATGAGTTAGCTTTCCTGAAGTAACCAGGGAGATGCAGCCAGCGTTAGGCTGAGGTCTGAGAGCTAAGAGCTCTCAGATTAGATTTAGACTCAGCCAAGGAAATTTCAGAAGCTATCGATTATAATAGTAATAACAATAATAATAACAACAAGGGTGGCATTTGTGGAGTGCTTGCTCTGTGCCAGACGCTATTCTAAACTCCTTACTCAGAATATTTTCTTGACTGTTCACAACTGTCTTGTGACGTCTGTTTTGCTTTTATCATCTCACTCTTCCAGGTGAGCTTGTGGTGACTGGAGTCATGTGCCCCACGACCTGCGCCTGCTCAGTGGCAGAGCAGGGGTTTGAACCAGTTATCTTGGATGCCACAGAAGTAGACCCTGAAACAAATAGGGCAAATAGTTCATTTGGGAGGTAGCTCCAGGGAGCGCTGGGAGGGCACGGCGAGGTGAAACAGAGGGGAGGGCAGTCATGGGGTGCATCGGTGAGCATGTTAGCTGTGTGGGCAACTGGGACTCAGTCCTGCCAGGCGAGGAAGCTGCGGTGATTAGCTCCTAATTCCCACTCATCTTGTTGGGGCTGCCTTTGGGGCACTGATGCCCCGCACGTCCAGTCGCCCGTGTGTGGGCTAAGCGTGCTCCTTGGCCAGAGAAAGCGCCAGATAGGTGTCTGCACACAGCAGTGGTGAGTGCCACGGGCACGGCGCTGGGGCTGACATCATCTTCTACACCAGGATGGGCTCATTCCAAAGTCATTCCTCTTACCACCAGGCCACCGTCCGGCTTTGCTCATGAAAGAGCTCAGAAAGCCCACGCTTTCGGATCCTTTGCTCTGGGCTTCACATGCCTCCCCTCGGGGCCTTGCAGCCAGTTTGGAGTATTCCCGTGATCAGTGCCGTCACCGTGGTGTCCTGCTTTATACTTCTGAACACTCCACACAGACCACACACACATAGACCACACACACACACACACACTACACACACACACCACAGGCACACACACCACACACACCACACACACACACCACGCACACACACACCACACACACACACATCCCAGACTCACACACACCACACACACACACATACCAGACACACACACACCATACACCATGCACACATACCACACACACAAACCACACGCACACACACCACACACACACACCACACGCACACATACCACACATACACACACACCACACACATACCACACACACATCACACACACACATACCACACACCACACACACACCACACACACACCACACACACCACACGCACACACACCACACACACACCACACATACACACCACACACACACCAGACACACACACACCACACACCATGCATACATACCACACACACACCACACACACACCACACGCACACACATGCACACACCATGCACACATACCACATACACACACACCACACACCATGCACACATGCCACACACACACACCACACGCACACACCCCACACACACACACCACACGCACACATACCACACACACACCACACACACACCACACACACACACCCCACACAACATGCACACATACCACACACACACCACACACACACACCCCACACACACACATACCACACACACACCACACACACACCACACGCACACACATGCACACACCATGCACACATACAACATACACACACCACACACCATGCACACACCACACACACACATACCAGACACATTCACACACATACCACACACACACCACACACACACCACAAACACATACCAGACACACACACACCACACACATACCACACACACACACCACACACACATACCAGATACATACACACACACATACCACACACACACCACACACACACATACCAGATACATTCACACACATACCACACACACACCACACACACACCACACACACACACCCCACACAACATGCACACATACCACACACACACCACACACACACACCACACACACACACATGCACACACCATGCACACATACAACATACACACACCACACACCATGCACACACCACACACACACATACCAGACACATTCACACACATACCACACACACACCACACACACACCACACACACATACCAGACACACACACACCACACACATACCACACACACACACCACACACACACATACCAGATACATACACACACACATACCACACACACCACGCACACACACATACCAGATACATTCACACACATACCACACACACACCACACACACACCACACACACATATACCAGACACACACACACCACACACATACCACACACACACCACACACACACATACCAGACACACACACACCACACACATACCACACACACACACCACACACACATACCAGATACATACACACACACATACCACACACACCACACACATACCACACACACACACCACACGCACACACACCACACACACACACCACACACACACCACACACACACACCACACACATACCACACACACACACCACACACACATACCAGACACACACACACCACACACATACCACCACACACACCCACACACACCATACCAGACACACACACACCACACACACACACCACACACACCAGACACACACACACCACACACATACCACACACACACCACACACACCACACACACACCACACACACCACACGCACACACACCACACACACACCAGACACACACACACCACACACATACCACACACACACCACACACACACATACCACACACACACACACCACACACATACCACACACACACACCACACACACACATACCAGATACATACACACACACATACCACACACACCATGCACACACACATATACCAGACACACACACACCACACACATACCACACACACCACACACACATACCAACACACACACACCACACATACCACACACACACACCACACACACATACCAGATACATACACACACCACACGCACACACACCACACACATACCACACACACACACCACACGCACACATACCAGACACACACACCACACACACATACCACACACACACCACACACACATACCAGACACACACACACCACACACACACACCACACACACGACACACACACACCACACACATACCACACACACACCACACACACACACCACACACATACCACACACACCACACACACACATACCAGATACACACACACACACCACACACACCACACACACACCACACACACATATACCAGACACACACACACAGACCACACACACACCACACACACACACCACACACACCACAAACACACACACACCACACACATACCACACATACACACACACCACACACATACCACACACACACATACCACACACCACATGCACACATGCCACACACCACACACACACCACGTACACATACCACACATACACACATCACACACACATACCACACACACCACACACACACACCACACATACAGAAACCACACACACACCACACACACACCACACACACACACACATACCAGACACACACACACCACACACACAGACCACACACACACACCACACACACACATACCAGACACACACACACCACACACATACCACACACACACACCACACACACACATACCAGATACATACACACACACATACCACACACACCACGCACACACACATACCAGATACATTCACACACATACACACACACACCACACACACATACCAGACACACACACACCACAAACACATACCACACACACACACACACACCAGACACACACACACCACACACATACCACACACACACCACACACACACATACCAGACACACACACACCACACACACATACCACACACACACCACACACACATATACCAGACACACACACACCACACACACAGACCACACACACACACACCACACACACACACACCACACATACACACACACACACCACACACACATACCACACATACACACACACCACACACATACACACACACCACACGCACACATGCCACACACCACACACACCACGCACACATACCACACATACACACATCACACACATATACCAAACACACCCCACACACACCACACACACACACACACCACACCCCCACCACCCCACCCCAACACACACACATACCAGACACACACACACCACACACACACAGACCACACACACACAGACCACACACACACACACCACACACACACCACACACATACACCATGCACACACACACACACCCCACACACACACCACACACACATACACATACACCATGCACACACACACACACCACACACACACCCCACACACACACATACACCATGCACACACACACACACCACACATGCACACCACATATACACTATAACAATAAATCCATTGGAGGAACGAAGCCTACTTTGGAGGAAGTAAGGAAAGCTTGGAAGGGTTAAAGAAGCTTGTTGAGGGTCACCTGGATGACTCGTGACTGAGCAGGGGCCAGATAACAGGCCTTCCCGTCTACAGAGTCAGAAATGAGGCTTATTTGTTTGTCGATTTATTATTTTAGAAAATCTTGGCCTGTTGACCAGTTTGATGAATATTAGAAATGAACACTCATGTATGAAATCGGTGAAATTCAGGACACGGATTGGCCGAATACTTTGAACGGTGTGGCACAGTACAATTAGCTACTTTCCTAGTGTTATTTAGCAGCTGGTCATGTGGGAACAGAGCACCACCAGCTAAGAAACACTGGGCCCCTTCACTCCCCTCCGGCCCTCCCACCCAGCCCTTAGCAGGCAGCAGAGGCCAGAGTGGAGAGTGAAGCCTGGGAAACATACAGGCCAGTCCTGGTGGTGAGGTGTGAGGCCCTGAGTGGCTCTGAGGCTTGGTTATCTCACTAATCAAATGACTGTAAACAATAGTACTTCCCTCGTAGGGTTGCAGTGGGCATTATGTGGAGTCTGTGCATGCAGCAGCCGGCCTGGGGCCCAGCTGCAAATGGACCAGAGACAAGCGGGTGGAGGGACAACTCCTGGGTCCTCTGCAGCCCTCAGCCCCTCTCAGACATACTACAGCTTGGTTCTAGGCCACCACAATACAGCCAACATCACAATGAAACAAGTCATATTCTTTTGTCAGTCTTGCCTTCACTTGTAAAATAACGCAGCATCTGTGAAGCGCGATCAAATGAGGTGTGGCTGTAAGCAGATGGCCACTGAGAAGGGCGAAGTGCTGAGGGTTAGCCAGGCCCTGCCCAACTGTGATTCTGAGTTTTAAAGAAATGGACTCTTTACCACACATAAAAAGATTTGTTCATGAGAGCATTTAATGATTTTGCCTAGTGGATTTCTTAGGGTACAGTGTACAGACTTCCCTGAATTCTTATACTGTATTCATGAAAACATGTAGCATGTTGTGTCTAAGAGAGTTAAGCCTATCCATATATTATGAATATCTTTCATTTTACCGAAGAGAACACACTTATAATATTCATGAGGCTGGTCACAGGTCAACAGTCACACACCTACACACACATATGTGCACACACATGCACACACACGGCACATCCACACACATGCACACATGTACACGCACACACACACATGCACAACATGCAGCACGCACACCTCATTTCTGACATTACGGTGCTAACTACAAAGCTCCTGTTGTTATTCAGGATGTGGGAACAAAACCGCCTGCAGCCGTCCTGTCTAGAATGAGCCTTTCTGGCTCTGCCGTACCACGCGTTGTTCATTAGGCTGCTTTCTCAGCACCACTGGGTTACAGACTCAGCACTCATAATGTCACACGAGATATGCTGAAGAACTTGACAGACATCGTAACCTGGATATGGTTTGCGTCAGTAACTAATAGTCCTTAGTGTTCACACTGGGACAGGACCTTCCCACATCATCACCCTCCGCCTCACCTCGTGCTCAGCTCGGACTCTCCGGCATAATCTACTTTCAAGAGAAAAAGGCCAAGTTGGTGGAAAGCTGAAAGATTTATAACTTCCACCTGACTAGCACTTGCAAAGGCTAAGATAAAGCGGGTTTGTGTTTCCTAAGCAGCATGACTAGGAATCAGGAGGAATGGGGGGTGCTGTAAAAAAGCTACCAAGTTTCCTCCTAAGGAGTGAGGCACATCGGCAGCCAGCTGCGGGGAGAGCTGTGCAGACATCCCTCAGGGGTCAGTGCCCCACAGGGATTACCTTGGCTAGAGAAAGCTGCCTCCTCCCCACAGCCAACGGTTTTCCATGGGGGCTGCATCCAATGACTAGTTGACGCGGGGGTGTGAAGTCCTGCTCTCTCAAACCCCAGCTCCAACTCAGATGGCTCTGAAAGGTGCTCCTAGCAGAAAATTCCCCGAGAGCTGGCTGAGGCCTTCCTTGGGAGTGCATCGCAGCTCTGCGCAATCCACGTCCTTCCCTCTCTGCCCCAGATGCTAATCCATGAGAACTTCTGCTCACCAATGTGCATCCCGGAGTTTGCTTCTGGGAGAAACCGACATGCGAAAGAAGATGGAAAATTGAGCTGCAGCACATTTATTTATTCAGAATTGAGGTCTGGGGTCATGGGGTCAGGGGTCCTGATGGTCTGAACGTCAGTATCAGGCAGACCGGTGTTGACCCCAAAGGTCTGCACAGAGCGATTGGGATGCCCACATCCTGCTCCCATACTTCTTCCCGTTGGTAGTTAGGGGCTGCCAGATTCACACCTCAGTGCAACTTGCCCCTGGAATCCTCCCTTTCCTGATTTCTCTTCAAATGGTTCTCAAGAAACCAAGTGCTCAGGAACACATTGCAAATGGCTTCCGAGACACTCAGAAGGAAAGCATGGCACTGCAGAGCCTTACAGATCTCTGGGTCAAGCCTGTTACTGTCAGATGAGGGAGCCAGTGTCCAGACAAGAGCAGAGACAAATCCAAGGTGGAAATGACTTAGTGGGGGAGCCAGATCTCTGAGCTCTGTCCTGGGTGTTCTGATTTACACATCTCCCCATTGTGAGGGAGGCATGAAGTGGGGAGTGAAATGGGGGTGGGTAGAGGAAAGACTTTTATTCAAAAAGCCCCTGGCCTAGGGCAAAAGCCTCCTCAGTAATAACAATGGCCAACTTTCACTGAGCACTTACTACAAGACAGGAGCCATATTAAGCACATTTGCTCATTTAAAACATTAATCTCATTGAATTCTCACAACCCCATAAATGTGGGTATTGCTCATATACCTGTATTATAGAAGAGGAGTCAGACTCGGAGAGGTGAAGCAATTTGCTCAGGGACACCCAGCCAGCAATGTCAGGTCAATTGACTTTAGAGTTCCCTCTCTTGCCCAGTGTAACTTCCTGTCCCCTGGTCTCTTTTTCTAGCCCCTCTGGAGACTTTAATTTCTTTCCTTGGTCATTTACTTCTCCTCTCCCTTTCAAAACTACAAGAGCGGAACAGTTATCCTGTAAATGTTTAGGACTGTGGGAGAAACTTGAGATCAGAAGGTCCTGGATTGAAATTCTGACTCTGTCACTTGCTAGTGCTGTCCCTTATCGGAACCTCCGGGTCCTCGTTGGCAAAATGATAAGTAGAAAACCTGTGATCATAAATCCTATCCTGCCAGAGCAAAACGCTTGGCCCTTAATTAGAGACCTTTCAGGCACTTCTGTTCGAATAAGTCCTCACTCACAGAGTTAGAAATAAGGATGGTCTCAGGCTGATAATTACTACAGCAGGAGGAAAAGTAAAGAAGAGGGCAGGCAGTTGATACTCAAGGTATTCAACCTACCAATCAATGGCCCTTGGCTTTGGTGCTCTGGTTCCCCAGCTGTGCAATGGGAACGAAGGTAACAGAACCTGCCTCCTAGGGTTGCTGTGAGACTTGAATGAAAATAGTGCATGGAAGTGCCAGTGCCTGGTGCGTCACAAATGATCGATGAGGGGTACTATTATCATTGTCCCAGAGCCGGTGGCTTACAGGAGCTGACAGTCACTCTTGGACCATGCTAAGAAACAGAAACACAAACTGTCACCTGGAGAAGAACCTCGACTAACGGTTCTCAAACTTTAGTGTGCATGAGAATCACTCGGAGGCAGATGTCTTCAGGGGTTTATGTTCTGTGCAGGCAGTCACACAGGACCCCATACCCGGAAGGTTCTATATTGGGTTCAATGCTGTGCTGTCAACATCTTGAAATTCTTAATAATTTCTGTATATGGGGCCCTGTGTTTGCATTTGGCACTGGGCCTCATAAATTATGTAGCCAGTCTTGTCTGGAAATTTTATTTAAACACAGAAAACTGGGACCTATTCAGCGCTTATGATTCAGTGGGTTCAGGAGGTGGGCCCCTGAAATGAGCATTTCTGACACATCCCCAGGTCATGCCGGTGCCACTGGTCAATGGAAGTAGGTTTTGTTTGGAGAACCAGTTGTTGAGAACTACTGAGTTTGAGAACCCTGGATTGAAAAACTGGCTGTGAACCTTGCTTGTACATTAGAATCACCAGGAAAGTGCCTGGGCTCCACCTCACCCAACTGAATGGAATTTCTATGAGTACAGTCCTGGCTTCAGTATTTTTTCAAAGCTCACCTGGTAATTCTAATGTACAATTAGGACTGAGAACCACCGGGTTAGAGCAGAGAATGATAACTTTCTCTCAGGAAAAGGAACCTCTGTAGGCATCAGTTATCCACAAAAACACCCCCAATGCTGTGGGGAACCTCCAGAGAAGGGCAAGGAGGCTGTATGTTCAAGCACCTGGGAAAAACAGAAAAAACTGCTTGGAGTGGAATTTCTTAATCTTGAACATGCATGGGAACACGTAGGGTCTTGCTGGGAAGCAGGTTCTGACTCAGGAAGTCTGGGGAGGGCCCAAGAGCTCGGACGTGTCCCTTGCCGCCTGGGAATACTGATGCTGCGCATCCGAGGACCACACGTGGAGTCGCCTGGATCTGGGCAGAGAAGCAAGAAGGTGATGGGGTAGCTAAAACTTTGGCGAAGCAATCCCTAATGGTGTAGTCCAAGAAGAAGCTGGGAAAGAGACAGTAGGGCGCAGCCTCTGCTGGTGCATGAGTCCTTGTTTCACTTGGTGAAGCCATATGTTAGTGATCCTTGCAAAGTGGGGTCTGGAAAGCTCCCTCCGGATGCTCCACTCATTGTACTAATAAGGACCTCAGCAGCTGTCTAGGGTTTAACAGGTGGACACTCACCCCCAGAGGAGTTCTTCTGCATGGCCCATCAGAACCTGGGGCCACACACATGGCTTCTGTTCCTGGCTCTGTCATTTGCTGATTGTGACACCCCAAATGAGGCCAGATCTCCTCTTTAAACCTCAGGCTTCTCAGCAGTGAGATTGGCCTAGGCCCATTGGTCTATTTGATAGCTTCTTCTGGACATAAGAATATGAAACGTCTTTTGATAGCAAAATTCCACACCAAGTATTATTCCTGTTGTTTCTGCATAGTGACAGGTTCTACATAACCTTTCCCCAATTTCTCACATCTCCCAGTCGAAAGAGACCATGATGTGGCATGCTTCATGCCCCTGGAATGCTTCCCCCTCAGGCAACCCCCACGTTTTTGCTCTCCTCAGGATCTTATCAGCTGGCTGGACTGAAAATACAGGCAGGGTACAGCAATAAAGGTGCGTGGTAAGCAAGTGACACAAAGACTCAGCTCTTTGAGAGAATTCTCCAGAATGTGGAAACTAAGAAGGGTTTCCTTGGGAGTAGCTGGAAAGGAGAGTGTCCAGGTAAAAGCATGAGCACCGTGAACAGGTGAGCTGTTTTCAGGATCAATGAGGAGGCAACTGGTGGGATGTGATGTTTGAACAGATGATTTTAGGGTCTCTTAGAGCTGCAAGGCCCCTAAAACCAGCCCATTCCTGTAGGGAAACTGAGGCTCTGAATGACGAATTGTACCAATTATGCATCTTTCAGATACGGGTAACAATATAACCGTCCCAAGAAGCCTGAAACGTCGCCTAAGGTCGAGATGATTTTTGGCAGTTGAAATTTCAAGTGCCCGGCCTACCTGTAGTCAGAACAGTTGCCAGCAAACCAGCTTTACCAGAGCACTGTCAAAAATTAATCTTTAATTTCCACCACTGAGTCTGTGGCACAACCACTAATTGCTATGGCAAACTTCCCCTTTCTCTTTTTATGTTTCCACATTAGCCTATTGTGTCTGTTTATTTTATAGCCGGAAATACTTTTAACAGCCTAGTAAATTGAAAAGGGACTTCACTACCATCTGACTTTACCAGAGTTTTACAACCGTTCAATTAATGGTATCAGTAATTTTCTTTCATAATTAGGCGGTTGGTAGCTTTGTCAGGCACTGCTGTTACCTAAATTAGTATCCAGCATCCACAGAATCATATTTTGGGGGCTCCAAATGGGAAATGGGCAGGCTTGGGAGTGGCCAGGATGGAGTGCTACAATTAGCCGGCTGTAAATACTGCCTGCAAATATATGGTTTATTATGGTGATAACGGGCATTTGTAGCTAACATAAATCTGAGCATTCTTGCTGACAGAGGAGAAATGCTTTCTCTTGGTTGCTAGGAAATAGAGTTAGTTCCTGGGTCTCACATGCTTCATTGCCTTCTCCCAGCAGCTGATGGATACTCACGTGAGGGGAATCACAGCTCTCCACCACCCCAGAGCGAAGGTGGGGGACCTGAAACCCAGATCTCCTGTGAGAACCCCGAGTGGGTCTGCCCCGCATGACACGACACCAGTGAGCTAGAGCTATGCGTAAATGGCAAGCAGAGGATGGAGCTAGAATGTGCAGCGATGATGATCTGAAGGCTGATTTCTAATGTCTGAAAACAATCACAATCTCATATGCCCAAGAATTTCTGCCAACTGTCATACTTCGAAAGGAGACAGATTGTTGAAGTGTATGAGAAATTGGCAACTGGTAACATATAACCCAAGTGGTCCTATTTCCATATTCACAGCAATTAAATCCCCCAAATATATTTCAGTATTTAACAAAAAGTTAAGCTCCTTTAAAAATACATGAATGTTCCCTGTTAGAGGTAGTTCAACAATACAAATATTTTCCATCATTTGAACAAAGCTTTAGTAAATTATCCAACTAGATTTCTGACACTCTCCCGAATGTCCAGAGAGTAGATGACAAACACTGAGTAGTGTACTTCCATGTTTAGCATCTGTGTAATGGCCAGCTTTCCTACACTTCTGAATTCTGACAAAACCTGAAATTTGACTGAGTTGTAGGTTGTTGAGATGCTCAAGAGACCCTCACTAGAAGTTTGAAAAACAGGGTCTTGTGGTCACAAGGAAAAGCATATCGGCCTATTTGAGCTGAAGCAATGTTTTAACTGACTTTCATCAGGAATCAGTATTGCAGGAGGAAAGTGAGACCTGGGTTATGGCACTGAAGCTGTCCACTACCAGCTGTGGGCAACCTAGGCGACTTGCTCAATCTCTCTGAATTGGCTTCCTCCCTCGTAAAATGGGGATAATAATATTTCTTCAGAGACTTGTCGTGAGGATGAAAGGACATAAAGTAATGCCATGTACTTTCTGCAGGGCAGGTCTGCAGTAAACATGGGCCAGCATTTTTTCCTTCTCTTCTTTGCCAGACTCCACCCCTTTCCATTCAGGTTAGCAAATCCAAATTCTGCAGAAGACCCAAAAATAAGGCCCAGTTCTCAAAGAGTTTTCAGTCTACTGGACTTTGTACTTCCCCGAAAGTATTGTAGCTGGAGGAGATGAGGTCTTCCTTTAAATCTGTTTAAGATTGTCTATGAAACTTTTGTCGTGTAGGCCTCCCTAAAATTTCCTCTGAAAGGCAGCATATGATACGACTATAGTAAGTATAAAACCTGAAACTGATTCAGTGGTTGAAGGGACTTAAAAGAAAGTGATTTAAATTATGGGCAGTTTGCTGGTATTTACCCAGCCCTAGCAAAATACGATCTTACTGGTGGACACAATCTTTTCCATCACTAGAAGGCTATCACCTAATAGTTAAGGAAAAATCATTCTCCCTTCTATCTTTATGACAACAAAACATACCGCTCATTTGTAAGACTGAGGATGGTGAGGGAGGTGCAAGGAGGATGGAGTAGGGTGGGGGTAGCCTGGAGAGGTGGAGGGGGAAGCACCAGGTAAAGGGCTTTGCAAAGCACTTGAAGGGGGTTAGACTTTATCCTAGGAGTGGTGGGAAAGTGTTAAGGAGTGTGAGTGGGCTGATTCACAAGGTCAGAGGATATGAGAAAAGGACGGAGTAAAATGCAAGGACTAAGGTGGGTGAAGAGTTCATCCTGAAGACTGTGTGCAGGGAGGAAACTGTCAGAGCATCTTTTATAAGGGCCTTCTGCGTGGGATGGGGTGGCAGCTGGAGGCACCCGACAAGAGCAGACAGCTTAGGACTGGGGGTGAATAGCCTGTAAAACCCTGATGGGTACTCAGCTGTGACAAGCTGGACTGAGGAATGAGGCTATATACGTGTAATTTATGTACCTATTTGAACCCTGGGCTTGCAAATAAATTTAGCTCCTGGCCAACAGCCTGAGCACATGTGTCAGCTTGGAGGACTGCCACGGAGGACAACCAGAGTGGAAATTGAGAACAGATGATATCCTGTGCAATTGCTCTTTGGAGTAAAGCCACCACCCATCCTCTGCTCTCCCACTCAGATCCCACTCACTCAGCCCCGGGGAGCTGACAGGAGACAAGCACTTTCGGACAGAGCTTAGTCTCCCCTCCTAAGTTACCATGTCTTTTCCAAGGTCACATTACAAACTGTGTGAACTTGGGCAAATTAATCTCTCTGTAGCCTCAGTTTCCTCACTGTAAAATGGAAATGATAAGACTATCTAAATTATAAAAATTAAATAACTCAATATATATGTAAAGCACTTACAACATAGCCTGACATTTTGTCAGCCCTTGTTCAAGGTTCGCTGCTGTCACTGTTGCTGTCACAGTGACCTAGCATAGCATTTGGACACTGCTATTTCTTCTTCTTTCTTTTTTTTTTTTTGTATTTAGAGTAGTTTAATGTCTAGAGCAAAATTGAGGGTATTTCCCATATACCCCCTGCCTCCCCACATACATAGCCTCCCCCATTATAAACAACCCGCACCAGAGTGGTGTATTTGTTACATTTGATGAACCTATGTTAACAAATCATAATTTTCGAAGTCCATACTTTACATTACGGTTCAATCTTGGTGTTGCACATTCTATGAGTTTGGACGAATGTCTAATGACATGTATACATATTAAGGTGTCATACAGAGTATTTTCACTGCCCTAGAGATCCTCTGTGTTCTGTTCATTCATCCCTCCCACCACCCTTCAACTCCTGGTAGCCACTGATTTTTTACTGTGTTCATAGTTTTGCCTTTTCCAGATATCATATAGTTGGAATTATACAGTATGTAGCTTTTTCACATTCTTCTTTGATTTCTTTCATCAGAGCCTTGTAGTTTTCCTCATATAGATCATATATATATATATATATATGATATATATATATTTATATTTTTATATTATATATATATATATATATATATATATATATTTTAAATTTATTGGGGTGACAATTGTTAGTAAAATCACATAGATTTCAGGTGTACAATTCTGTATTACATCATCTATAAATCCCATTGCAGACACTGCTATCTCAACAGTCATTCGGTGCTCATCTTCTGTGGGTTACGTACAAAGGATACAAAGATAGATAACACACACACTCTGTACTCACCTAGTCCCTCAATATTTGCATTTTAAACTGGAGGTTTAAATAATTTAACCCAAAAATGGCAGAGAAATTTGAGAACTTTTTGCATCTTGGAAAAGCCACGGATTGCTTTGTGTAAGAAGATTTTAGATAGGCGATTATTGTTTTTTTTCTTCCCCTAAATGCCAGGAATTTGACTTTATCCTCCCAACAACCCAATGAAGTAGGGACTATTATTGCCACTCCCGTTTACAGACTGAAAAATAAATGTTCTTATTTACACAACTAATATTTACACAGTTAATAAGGACAGAAGTAGGATTTGAAACATTATCTAATTCCAGAGCTCAATCTCTAAGTCACTATGTGTTACATTGTTTCTTTGGGTAATAAGATGTGGGTGCCTATTGTCAACCTAAAAATGAAAGGCCTTTCAAAGTGAGAGGCAACGAGCACTTATTTCAGATCAAACAATAGCTATTTGGGAAGCACTGATTCAGGCAGAAGCCCAAATAGTGTTCTGATTAGGAGACAAAGGCAGTGGGTATCATGAGAAAGGGAAGGGGAACAACTACATCAATAGAAGGAAGGCACTTCTATTGGTGCAGGTAACATAAAATAGTGATGTGCTCTCTAAATATTATTTTTAATTTTCAGGCTGGCAGTCAACACTTCAGTAATCATAATATCGACTTTCTAGTTATCTTTGCAAACAGTTCTTTGGGGTACAATGTTGCTAAGTCCCAGTGCAAAGGTCATTTTGCCCTGTTTTAATATTCCAAAGTTTGAGGCATCAGAACTGCAAGGCAGTTCCTCTGAGATGGCAGCTCCAGCTCCATTTTAAAATGGCTCTGTTTATACATTTTTTGACCCTAAGCAAGTAGAAGCTGGTCTAAATTGCAACAAGACTAATTAAGGAAGGTATTTTTAAGAGCTGGGACTAAGACCAACGGGAGAGGATCAGCCAGGGAAAATGGTGACACTCTTTATAAGTGTAATGTATTCTGTCTAGAGGCAATTAAATAATTTCTCAAGGTACAGTACTGACTGCACACCTACTGGACACACGCCATTCTGCCTCTCCAGGGCCTGGAGCTCAGATGTCACTCCCTTTGATTAGCCCTGGACACTACATATAAGACACCTTCTCACCAAATACTGAAGGAATGAAATGCTCTCCCCTACGACAAATTGGGCAGCCCTGACCACTCGGCAGCATCTAACACGCCACGATGAGACTGGGAATGCGGGTAGGTGATGAAAAGCTTAAACCCTAGAGGCTCCTGTTGGTTGCAATTAAGAGCAGCACCACCTTCTTCCAGGGGTGTTTGGAAATGTGTGGAGGTAGTTCTGGTTGTCCCAGTGACTAGGGGGCGAGGGTCAGGGCTGCTAAACATCCTGTAATGCATGTGACAGTCCCACCCAAAGAGTTGTCCCACCCCAAATACCCTTAGCAACCCTGTTGAGAAATCACGGTAGACATTTCCAGGTACCAAACCTCCGGAGCCACTACCCATGGCCACGTGAGAGGTGGGGACACGTAGCCACCTACCCTCGACTCATTTTCCAGTTAAAGTGAGATCAACTTTCCTCTTAGTCTGCTCAGGCTGCTGTAACAAAATACTACAGACTGGGCGGCTTAAACAAAACAAATTTGTTTTCTCATAGTTCTGGAAGCTGGAAAGTCCAAGATCAACATTCTTGCTGATTTAGTTCCTGGTGAAGGCTCTCTTCCTGGCTTGTAGATGGCTGTCATCTCTCTCTGCTCCTATGACCTCTTCTTTGTGTGTGAGCAAATAGAGAGGAAGCAAGCTATATGCCTTCTGATAAGGGCACTAATAGTATCATGAGAGTCCTACAATCGTGACCTATTTGGACCCTAATTACCACCCCAAAGCCCCATCTCCAAATACCATCACATTGATGGGTAGGAGTTCAACATATGAATTGGGGGTGGGTGAGCAAAGTTTAGTCTGTAGTAGCCTCATTGGAGGTCTGCTTAATGGCTATTTGAACACTGCAGGAATGGCAAATCACTCTGTACCTTTTTCATGCAAGGTCAAGAACTTTGGCTAAAAAGCATGTAACCACAGTCCTCAGCCACAAATCCAAATCCGGAGATTTTAAGAGAGAGGTGTTAATAGCCAAAAAGTCAAGGTCAGAGAATTCTTCAACCATTAATTAAATGAAATGTTGGTGAAAATTCCAATAGTTTTTCAGTACACACTGAGGTGTTGCCACCTGGAACTCTAGCCCTGAGGTTCTCATTTACTTTATGACCTAACCATAAGCCCTGAAACAATAACCTGCATAGAAGAAAAGATAAGTACTAGGCTTATTTGACCTCAAAGGCAAGGGAAGTAAAAGCTAAAATAAATGAATGGGACTGTATCAAACTAAAAAGCTTCTGCACAGCAAAAGAAGCCATCAACAAAACAAAGAGGCAACCAACCAAATGGAAGACAATATTTGCAAACAGTGCCTCCAGTAAGGGCTAATATCCATAATATATAAGCAATTCATACAACTCAACAACAAGAAGACAAACAAACCAATTAAAAAATGGGCAGAGGACCTTAAGAGACATTTCTCCAAAGAGGACATACAGATGGCCAATGGACATATGAAAAGATGTTCAACATCACTAATCATCAGAGAAATGCAAATAAAAACCACTATGAGATATCACCTCACCCCAGTTAGAATGGCTATCATCAGCAAGACAAATAATAACAAGTGTTGTAGAGGCTGTGGAGAAAAAGGAACCCTCATATACTGTTGGTGGGAATGCAGACTGGTGCAGCTGCTATGGAAGGCAGTGTGATGGTTCCTCAAAAAATTACGAATAGAATTACCATATGAGCCAGCAATCCCTCTCCTGGGTATATACCCAAAAACCTGAAAACATTTATCTGTAAAGATGTATGTACTCCTATGTTCATTGCAGCTTTACTTACAGTGGCCAAGACATGGAAACAATCAAAGTATTCTTCGATAGATGATTGGATAAAGAAGTTGTAGTATATGTACACAATGGAATACTACTCTTCCATAAGAAAAGATGAAATAGTTTTATTAGCAGCACCACGGAGGGATCTTGAAAGTATCATTCTAAGCGAAATAAGTTAGAGAGAAAAAGTCAAGAAACATATGACTTCACTGATATGTGGGATATAAAACTGAAAGCAACAAAGGAACAAGACAAACAAATAAAGAGACAAAAACTCATAGACACAAACAATAGTTTAGTGGTTACCAGAGGGTAAGGGTGGAGAGGGGATCGTAGAAGAGGGTAAAGGGGGTTAAATATATGGTGATGGAAGGAGAACTGACTCTGGGTGGTGAACACACAATGTGATATATAGATGATGTATTACAGAATTATACACTTGAAACCTATGTAATTTTACTAACCACTGTCACCCAAATAAATTTCATTTTAAAAAAATAAAAATTTCAAATCATGAATTTAAGACCTTTTATTATGGTATTCCATGAAGTTTTTGTTTGAGAAGAATAGGACTAGAAAGGGGTCCTCCTAAAATCTGTGGCTAGCGATGTCTTGTGAAGGCTCTGGCTATGCTCTCATATATGGGGACTATTTCTGGCTTCCTGGTAGACCATTGTATCCGGCGCACAAGTCTTGTCAGTGATATAAGATACCACGCTAAGAGAAGCAGTTCTTTTCTTCTGCAAAGCCACGTATCAAGATCTTACATTAACAGCCTTGTGGTGCCTACTCATATAAATTAGAATCCTCTTGTTCTCAAATGATGGAGCCTATCATTTCAAACTTGCTTTAGCAAGAAATAGAATTAATCAGCCAACGTAGCCGGAAAACCCAGAAGTGCTTGGGCTTCAGGCACATCTAGACTCAGACATTTCAGTAATGTCACCTGTAGGTACCAGCTCCTCTCTGCCTCTCTTCATCTATTCTCTGTATTTCATCTACACTGGCCTTATTCTCAGGATGGCTGTTCTATTGTCATGGCAAGATGGCTGCCGGCTGCTCCAGCATGCTGGTGCCCAGTCCTCTTGATCTCAGGAGCAAGCACACCCTTCGTGATAGCGCCAGCAGAAATGCCAGGGAGAACTGTGATTGGTCCAGTGTAGGTTGGAGCCTCAACCTCATCACTGTGTTCAGGAGGTGCTGGTGCCTGTGTCATGAAGCACTGCTTGGCTCAGCACCACTTGAACCTCACACCCCGGAAATGCGGATTGGGGCAAATGCTTCCAGGGCCCAACCCTGAGGCCTGGCACTCACCATTCCTGCATGAAAGACTTCCTAGAGCAAGCACCTGTGACTACCTGGGGGCTTCCACTGGAGAGAGGAGCATGCCCCTTCCACACACAGGGCATGGCAGAACTGTCATGGAGTTAGTGTCCCCAAGAGCAACCTCCAACAAATGGCACCTAGGAATGGTGGAAAAACGCTCTCACTTCCTCGCCACCCCTCAGAGATGGGTTCTGCACTGTCTCCTAGAGGTTCCCAGCAGGACGGAGCTCAAGCTGCCCACAATGGCAACCTTAACACACACGTGACTGCTTCTGGGTCTTCTCTATTTCACTTCCCCACTCTCATGCTGGGGCCTCCTGCAGTCATCTTTGGAACAAACTACTGGAGTCAAGTCCTAGTCTTTGGTGACTTCCAGGGGAACCCAAACTAAGGCAGGATGATGGGGACTCAAAATGCTCCTACCACCAGATTGCCTATAAGCGGTCCCTGCTCTCATAGAGACGTACTTCTTGCCCTAGTGTTAGGGGTTTATATATTCTTAAAATATTTATTGTGTTAGTACAGGTCCTCTGAAGAGCAGGTGCCTAGATAGGATTAAATATGTAAGGCTTTTATATGAAAAACACTCCTGAGAGAAAGCTGAGATGGAGGTGGAAAAGCCTGGGCGAGTGATTATACCACAACGCTGGTATGACCCGAGAGAAGGAGAGAGGGACAGAGGTTTGGATACAAGCGTGATAGAATTCAGCCATCATCCATCCTAGGAATGGGTCTGCCTCGGTACCCAGGCTCAGTCGCTGGCCGGGAGCAGACCGTGGGAAGCGTAGCTTTGGTGCAAGCGTGAGGATGGATCACAGAGCTCAGTAGCTGGGGTCATTGGCCAGTTACAGTTTCTGTTGTCTGCAGGCCACACTATGACTGTCACATGTATTATTACAGAATTCCCACACATTCAGAGAACTAGGAGGCTTTGCCATACTTTTTTGAGTGTGAGCCTCAGAAAGCCTGTTTGGGACTTAAATAGGAGCATATCCATGAAAGCCAGTACTTTCTATTAAAAAAAAAATGTATGACGAGAACCAGTAGGATTCAGGCCCCAGGGACCATGGACACTTGTGGCATTAATTTTCTTGTGTGTGGGTGGATTCTCATGTGTGTGTAAAAAGCAGGCAGTGAGCAAACCCTGCCTGGATGGAACGGCTCCCTGTCCTCCTAAACTTTAAAGCTCAGCTCATTCTAAGTGTGGCAAAAATCCCAGTCCACTGTGTTTTTATTGAAAGTATAGCAGGTCCTCAAATAACTTCATCTTGTTCAACAGTGTTTTGTTCAGCATCATTTGGTTGGTGAGATGCTGTAGGAACCTAACTCTTATTTATATCAATTAGCCTGTGGTAAAACTGGTTTTGTTATAGTCATTTCGATTGAGTTGCTGAACTTATCTGACTATGCTAAGTGAGGACTTACTGTAAATTTGATCAGTTTAACCCAGAACTATTAAAAGTGATTAAAATCTCATCTTCTAGAAGCTGTTTCAGAAATCTCTGAAGACTTTTTGTGCATTTCTTTAGAAATGGAGTTGCCATAATATGTTAAAGGTAAGTGGGGTATTAAAGGAAGGAGCCCTTTGGCATCCTCACCCCCCACCCCAATAGGAAGCGTGTGCTTCCAGCCTGCAGAGCACTTCTCATTCCAAAACCTGCTAGGAAGGACACCATACCTGCTCAGAGTCTAGACCAGGTATTGGCAAACCATAGCCCCCAGGCCAAATCCAAAGGCTGCTTATTTTATAAATAAATTTTTATTGGGATGCAGCCCCATGCACTTGCAAATCCTTTGCTTGCAGCTGTCTGCACTCTACAACACTGGGGTTGAGTAATTGCAGCAGAGACTGTAGGTCCCACAAAGTTGAAAGTGTTTCCATTGAGAAAAAGTTTGCTGACCTTCGTCTAAATTATTTCCAATAGGCAATGGGAGGGAAAGAAAGGGAATACAGGAGAGCATAGGAGAAAAATGTAGGAGAAATATAAGAAAAAATAGGAGAAAAAAAGGTATATATTTAAAAGATTACTTAATCCTTGTAGCCAGCCAATGAGGCTGGCATGAAATATGTGGAAGCTGAAGTATAGAGAACTTAAATGATGTGCTCAAGGTCATCTAGTAAGTAATGGGCCTGGGATTTGAACCTAGGTCTCTCAGACTCTAAAATCCAGGCCTTTCAACTTTATCCCACTTGTAGAAGCAATCATGTCACCACCTCAACATGATCTCAACATGAATTTGTACCCCGGTCAAATAAAAATCTTCTTTAATATGGAAGTTTTCTGAACATTATATAAAATTTGAATGAAGGCACCTGTAACTTTAAGAAAGGCTGCATGTGGGAATCTGATCAAATGGCAGCGTGAGGTGAGCCTCTGGAACTCTCCCCTGAATTTACAATAAATTGAAAAACTATAACTCCACAAAGGACTCGCTACATAGCAGACAGGCAAGAGGAAGAGTCTCACTACTGAATTCACCTAAAGGTGGGCAAATCACGAAAGCAGGGGAGGAGGGAAAAGAGACGTGCAGAGACGGAGCCACGTGGGCGCAGGACACAGACCTAGCTCAATGCTCCGAGCTTGCTACATCCCAGAACTACCGCAACTGCGGGAGAGGGAAGAACTCGGACTGCTAGGGCACTGTTTATGGCCCACAGGGCTGAGGGGACAGCATATAACACGGCTGAACCCAACACTCACGGTAGAGACCTCGGAGCAAAGACTGAGGGAAGAAGGCTGAAAACGGTGGTTTAAGCCCTCACTGCCAAGCAGAGAACGGAAGCCTTAGGCACTGAGACTAGCCACCCCCTCCCCACCCTCCCAGAGCTTGCTCCGCCCCCACCTGCCCGGTGCTAGAAGTGGAACAGTAGCAGTGTCAGATCAAAAGAACAGAATATTTGCTGTTCTGAGAACTGTGGTCCGCAGACATAGATTCACATCCCAACTAGTTCCGGCAAAGGGGAGGGAGCTGTGGAAACAGGACGGGCTGTGGTGGTGGTCGCCGCCATTGCTCTGGGCCACCTCTCACACCTCACCCTGCCCCTGTCCCCACCTATCTGGGCAGATCCCTGCAGTAAACAGAACTGCTGAAACACATGGGCTCTGAATATGGTGCAGGAAGAGCTTTGGAACTTCAAAAGCTCTCCGTATACCCACACAGATGCGGCACCCTATGACCCAAGTGAACCGTTAACAGAGGAGAAGCCCACTTTCCAGGGAATCCCCCATTGTGTGAGAAACTGGAATAGTGCAGAGAAAACATAACACTACAGTGTAAGACAGAAAAAAAGTCTGCAGTTGGAGAGAAAATAAAACTTTCTACAAATACCTACTGGAAAACAAAAGAAAGATCTCTTCCTGTCAACCTTTTACAGAACTCATTCCTGTAGATGTCCAGGAAGAAAAATAATAAATCAGTAATTGCCATGAATAACCAAGGCAACAAGACAGCTCAGAAAGAAAGTGAAAAGTCTCCAGGAAATGAACTTAAAGATATGGAAATATATGACTTAAATGACAGAGAATTCAAGATTGCAGTTCTGAAAAAACTCAAATGAGATGCAAGAAAATACATAAAGAAAGTTGAATGAACTCAGAAACACAATCAAAGAACAACATGAACATTTTACCAAAGAGATTGAAATTTTAAAAAAAGAACCAAATAGAACTTCTGGAGATTAAGAACTCAATAGAAGAAATGAAGAATGAAATAACCAGCTTAGGTAGTAGAGTTGACCAGATGGAGGAAAGAATCAGTGACATCGAAAATAGAAACCTGGAAATGACACAGATGGAAGAAGAAAGAGACTTGAGACTTAAAAGAAATGAAAGAACTTTCTGACTCCATCAGAAAGAGCAATATAAGAATAATGGGTATATCAGAAGAAGAAGAAAGAGACAAGGGAACAGAGAGTGTATTCAAACAAATAGTTGATGAGAACTTCACAAACTTGTGGAAAGAACTGGATGCTTGAATCCAAGAAGCAAATAGAACACCTAATTACCTCAACCCCAACAGGCCTTCTCCAAGACACATTGTATTGAAGCTGTCTAAAATCAACGACAAAGAAAGAATCCTCAAGGAAATCAGGGAAAAGAAGATGGTAACCTACAAAGGAAAGCCCATTAGATAGTCATCAGATTTCTCAGCAGAAACTCTACAAGCCAGGAGGGAATGGAACCAAATATTCAAACGATTGAAAGAGACAAATTATGAGCCATGAATAATATACCTAGCAAAGATATCCTTTAGATATGAAGGAAGAATAAAGACCTTTCCAGACATACAGAAGCTGAGGAAATTTTCTAATACACGACCTGCACTACAAGAAATACTAAAGGAGGCTATTCGACCACCATCAACAGGAACAATTTGTGGCAACCAAAACATAAAAAGGGGGAGAGTAAAGGCCTGAACCGGAATATGGGAATGGAGAAAGTAAGCGTGCTGAAGAAAATGAAATACTCTAAATATCAGACTTTCTTTTACATAAACTTAAGGGTAACCACTCAAAAAAAATCCAGAACTGAAATATATAACATAATAAAAGAAGAAACAAAGGGAAACATCATAGAATAGCACCACACAGAAACAATAGACTACAACAAAAAGGCAAAGAAACAATGGAGACACAGTCTTACCAGAAAACTAAAGATAGAATGATAGGAAATCCTTACATATCAATAATCACCCTAAATGTAAATGGACTGAACTCACCAATAAAAAGGCACAGAGTAGCAGATTGGATCAAAAAACTAAACGCAACCATATGCTGCCTCCAAGAGACACATCTCAGCTACAAGAACAAGCATAGACTCAAAGTGAAAGCATGGAAATTGATGTTCCAAGCATATGTTATCCAGAGAAAATCAGGTGTAGCCATAATGATATCAGATGAAACAGACTTCAGGGTGAAAAAGGTAACAAGAGACAAAGATGGACATTTCATAATGGTAAAGGGGACTATACAACAAGAAGACATAACAGTCATCAATATTTATGCCCCCAATCAGGGAGCACCGAAATATACCAAGCAACTACTAACAGAACTAAAGGGAGAAATTGACCAAAACACAATTATACTAGGGGACCTAAATACATCATTGACAGCCATGGATAGATCATCCAAACAGAAAATAAATAACGAAATACATCCCTAAATGACACATTAGATGAAATGGACATAATTGACATATATAGAGCACTTCATCCTAAAACATCAGACTATACATTTTTTTCTAGTGTACATGGAATAATTTCAAGGATAGACCATATATTGGGATATAAAACTAACCTCAGCAAATTTAAGAAGATTGAAATCATACCAAAATTGAAATCTGATCACAAGGCTTTGAAATTGGATATCAACTGCAAAATGAAAGCAGGAAAAAACACAAATACATGGAGATTAAACAACATACTTTTAAAGAACGACCGGGTCAAAGAAGAAATTAGAGGAGAGATCAAAAGATACATAGAAACAAATGACAATGAAAATACATCCTACCAAAAATTTTGGGATGCAGCAAAAGCAGTTTTAAGAGGGAAATTTATATTACAGGCCTATCTCAAGAAACAAGAAAAATCCCGAATAAATAACCTCACATTACACCTTAAAGAACTAGAAAAAGAAGAACAAATGAAACCCAAGTTCAGCAGAATAAAGGAAATAATAAAAATCAGAGCAGAACTAAATGAAATAGAGAACAAAAAGACAATAGAAAAAATTAATGTGACAAAGAGCTGGTTCTTTGAAAAGATTAACAAAATTGACAAACCCTTGGCTAGACTCACTAAGATAAAAAGAGAGAAGACACTAATTAACAAAATCAGAAATGAAAAAGGGGAAGTTATCACGGATGCCACAGAAATACAAAGGATCATCCAAGAATACTATGAAGGACTATATGCCACCAAATTCAATAACCTAGAAGAAATGGACAAGTTCTTAGAAACATATAGCCTTCCAAGGCTGAACCATGAAGAACTGGAAAATCTAAACAGACTGATCACCAGTAAGGAAATTGAATCAGTCATCCAAAACCTTCCCAAAAGCAAAAGTCCGGGACCAGATGGCTTCACTGGTGAATTCTATCAAACCTTCAAAGAGGATCTAACACCAATCCTGCTCAAACTCTTCCAAAAAATTGACAAAGAGACAGTGCTCCCTAACTCATTTTATGAGGCGAACATTACCCTGATACCAAAATCTGGTAAGGAAAACACAAAAAAAGACAACTACAACCAATATCTCTGATGAATACAGATGCAAAAATCTTAAACAAAATTCTAGCAAATCGAATGCAATAATGCATTAAAAAGGTTATTCATCACGACCCAGTGGGGTTCATCCCAGGGGCACAAGGATGGTTCAACATACTCAAATCCATCAATGTGATACATCACATAAACAAAATAAAGGACAAAAATCATATGATTATATCAATTGATGCAGAAAAAGAATTTGACAAGATACAACATCCATTTGTGATTAAAACACTTAATAAAATAGGTATAGAAGGAAAATACCTTAACATAATAAAGGCCATATATGACAAACCCTCAGCTAATCTCATAATTAATGGTGAAAAACTGAAACCCTTTGCTCTACGTTCAGGAACACGACAGGGCTGTCCCCTATCACCTCTGCTTTTAAACATAGTGTTGGAAGTCCTTGCCAGAGCAATCAGGCAAGAGAAAGAAATAAAAGGCATCCAAATTGGGAATGAAGAAGTTAAACTGTCACTCTTTGCAGATGACATGATGCTATATATAGAAAACCCTTAAAGACTCCACCAAAAAGCTATTAGAAACAATCAATGAATAAAGTAAGGTTGCCGGCTAAAAAATCAACGTACAGAAGTCCATTGCATTCCTACATACCGGCTAAAAAATCAACGTACAGAAGGCCATTGCATTCCTACATACTAACAATGAAATCTCAGAAAAAGAAATAAAAAAAACCAATTCCTTTTGCAATTGCAACAAAAAGAAAAAAATACCTAAGAATAAACTTAAAAAAGGATGTGACAGACCTGTATGCTGAAAACTATAAGACATTTTTAAAAGAATTGAAGAAGACACAAAGAAATGGAAAGACATTCCGTGCTCATGGATTGGAAGAATCAACACAGTTAAAATGGCCATATCACCCAAAGCAATATACAGATTTAATGCAATCCCCATCAAAATCCCAATGGCATTTTTTAAAGAAATAGAACAAAAAAATCATCAGATTTGTTTGGAACAACAAAAGACCCCGAATAGCCAAAGCAATCTTAAGAAAAAAGAACAATACTGGAGGTATCACACTCCCTGACTTTAGCTTGTACTACAGGGCAACAATAATCACAACAGCATGGTATTGGCAGAAAAACAGACACATAGACCAATAGAATAGAATTGAGAACTCAGAAATAAAACCACTTAATATGGACAGATAATTTTTGACAAAGAAGCCAAAAACATACAATGGAGAAAAGACAGCCTCTTCAATAAATGGTGCTGGGAGAATTGGAAAGCCACGTGCAAAAGAATAAAACTGGACTGCTATCTGTCACCATGTACCAAAATTAATTCAAAATGGATCAAAGATTTAAGCATAAGACCTGAAACAATAAACTGCATAGAAGAAAACATAGGTACTAAACTTATGGACCTTGGGTTCAAAGAGCATTTTATGAATTTCACTCCAAGGCAAGGGAAGTAAAAGCTAAAATAGATGAATGGTACTACATCAAACTTAAAATCTTCTGCACAGCAAAAGAAACCATCGACAAAATAAAGAGACAACCAACTGAATGGGAGAAGATTTTTGCAAATAGTGTCTCTGATAAGGGGCTAATATCCAAAATATACAAGGAAGTCATGCAACTCAACAACAAAAAACAAATAACCCAATTGAAAAATGGGCAGAGGACCTGAATAGACATTTCTCCAAAGAGGACATACAAATGGCAAATAGACATATGAAAAAATGCTCAACATCACTAATCAGAGAAATGCAAATAAAAACCGAAATGAGATATCACCTCACCCCAGGTAGAATGGCTATCATCAACAAGACAAATAGTAACAAGTGTTGGAGAGGCTGTGGAGAAAAAGGAACCCTCATACACTGTTGGTGGGAATGCAGACTGGTGCAACCACTATACAAGGCAGTGTGGAGGTTCCTCAAAAAATTACGAATAGAATTACCATATGATCCAGCAATCCCTCTCCTGGGTATCTACCAAAAAAATCTGAAAACATTTATCCATAAAGACACATGAGCTCCAATGTTCATTGCAGCTTTGTTTACGGTGGCCAAGTCATGGAAACAACCAAAATGTCCTTTGATAGATGAATGGATAAAGAAGTGTGGTATATATACAGAATGAAATACTATTTGGCGGTAAGAAAAGATGATACAGGAACATTTGTGACAACATGGATGGATCTTGAGAGTATGATGCTAAGCGAAATAAGTCAGACAGAAAAAGCAGAGAACCATATGATTTCACTGATATGTGGTATATAAACCAAAAACAACAAAAGAACAAGACAAACAAATGAGAAACAAAAACTCATAGACACAGACAATAGTTTAGTGGTTACCAGAGGGTAAGGGGGCTGGGGGGTGGGAGATGAGGGTAAGGGGGATCAAATATATGGTGATGGAAGGAGAACTGACTCTGGGTGGTGAACACACAGTGGGATTTATAGATGATGTAATACAGAATTGTACAGTACACCTGAAATCTATGTAATTTTACTAAGATTTGTCACCCCAATAAGCTTTAATAAAAAAAAAAAAGGCTGCATGTGCTTGCTGTATAGACGAGGCTCTGAAACAAGTCCATCAGTGCTGTGATCTAATCAAATCAATACCACAGCTCTTTCCTGTAGAAATGTGGGAACGGACTAATAAAGACGGTTGCCTTTATTATAGAGCAAAATGCAACGGAGTAAATTTGAAGGTTTACCTGACTATATTAAGTGACGCATCAATATGGTAGCATCCTACCTAGCAACCAGAAATGGGTTGGTGAGTTTTACAAAATAGAAGCTGTTTATAGGCAGAAAGAGGGTGGGGCTGAGAAGTTACTACAGTGAATTATTTCAGGTAAATTATTTCAACTTCCCTTAAGGGAAGGAAGGGAGTCTTATCAGGCAGATTATCTTACTAGTGCTGACTAGGAAATTTTAGACTGACTGGTTTAAACTTTCACTCCTGGGGAAGGCTGAAACTGCAGTTAGGTTAGTTACTAAGTCTTGGTTTTGTGACTCAGCAAAAGTGAATCCATTTTGGCCTGTTTCTTTTTTTAACACCTGTAACTAGGGCCATCTGTAAAAAACATCATAAAGTGAATAAACTTGCCTTCAAAGTCCTCATCTTTCCTTTAGATGATTCTCATAAATGGCTTATCATTTCTGGGCCTCAGTTTCCTTATCTTTAAAATGGGGATAATTAGAGTACTAGCTCACAGAGTTGTTCTGTTCTGAAGATCAAACAAGATAAGCTACATTAAGCCTTGCTTTGTGCCTAGGACATAGTAGTTGTTCAATAAACGTTATCTGCTTCAGTTTTGAACTGCCCCAGGCAATGCTTACCTGGACTTGCTTTTATCAGAAAGTGCCCAAATTTCGTGTTTGATCTTTTGAAGTAAAATTTACCAGTCCTATGCTCCATTCCCTCAAATCTTTGATCTATTGTAAACAATTTATGTCCTGGGGAGTGGGGTGGGAGACGAATGTTTCTGAAGTCACAACATCCTCCTGGAGAAGATATTTAATATTGTCCATGTGCCTGAAAGGCCCACCAGTTCTACAAAACCAAAATGTCCCAAAGATTATTCGTACTCCTCCTCTTTGGCCTGTCCCCCCAGCCCACCCCCAGGTGCCTAGGGACACCATCACTGCATGGGCTTGGATCTAGAAATGGTCCCCATTCACCCCCCTCCCCAAGCCCTGCTTCTCTCAGCCTCTGGCTTTCCGCTTCATTCCCACTGCCTCTGTGCCAATTCCTGTCACTAGGACTCTCCTAGTCCATTTCTTAACTAGTCTCCTTCCAATTTCCTCCTTTCTCCAACTAACTTGACCCAGAGCTGTCAGACCCAACTCTGGCCAGGTCAGTGCCTGCACAAATATCTGCCATTTTTCTCCATTGCCAAAGTCCACACCCCAGAGTTGCAATGACTTGGCACCTGGGTCTGGCTTTTGTAGGTGAAAAAGGGGTGCTATAATAATGGTAATGATGGCTGTCCTTATTTTAAAATGGGGAAGGTTATTTGGGACGTGACTTGTCAAGGACAGGTATAAATTGCAAATGCCTCCAAAACAAAATTGGGTCCAGCGGTTCTCTGTATCTGTCTATGTATGTCTACATGAGGTCTGACAGAGAACACATCCTAGAAAAATGCTACATACCTCATTGCTGAATATCACTATGGTCACCTTCAAAGTACTCCCCTCGGGAAGCTATGCACTGACACCAGCGCCTAGTCCACCCTTCAAAGCAATTTTGGAGCTCTTTTTCTGGAATGGCTATCAGAGCTGTTGTCATATTACCTTTGATGTTCTGAATGTCATCAAAATATCTTCCTTTCAATATTTCTGTTATCTGCAGGTAAAGAAAAAAGTCATTGGGGGCCAGATCAGGGGAGTAGGAAGGGTGTTCTAATACAGTTATTTGTTTACTGGCTAAAAACTCCCTCACAGACAGTGCCATGTGAGCTGGCACATTGTCGTGATGCAAGAGCCACGAATTGTTGGCAAAAAGTTCAGGTTGTCTAACTTTTCATGCAACCGTTTCAGCACTTCCAAATAGCAAACTTCGTTGTTTGTCCAATTGGTACAAATTCATAATGAATAACCCCTCTGATATCAAAGAATGGTTAGCAACATCTTGCAACAAGTTCGTGAACTTAATTGTCCAACCTCGTACATGTATGTTGTAAATGTCAGGTAATTTTCTACTTCTGGATAGCATTAAAAGTAATTTAAAAGAAAGTGCTTATAAGGATTGGGTATTCTAAAATACTCAGAAATGAAGACAATAATTCAAATGCTTTTCAAGTTCATGGGATCTAAGATTAAACTTTAGTAAATACAATCTAGCTTAAGTTTGTTTAAGTAAAACGGACATGTCTTTATTTGGCCTGGATTTTACAAAAATATGCTCATGTTACTTTATTGACTTTTAAGTCTATGTAATATTTTTCTAGAGGTTATAAAGTCTTCATAAATTTGCCAAGCTAAAGAACATCAATTACTTACTTCTTATTTTTCATTAGAATTTGAGGTTTTAAGGGTTAAAATCTTTCTATATATAAGAATAACTTCTCAGTGATCCAGAAAGGCCCCTGGAACACCTCAAAGGATTTGTCATTTATGTTAAATTACATGGGAAAATAAGTGAAAAAAAGAAACAGTTGGAACTATGGGAAACCCAAGATGGCCAGTTGGCTCCTCTCTGCTCCTTGGCTACCTGTTTTTTTGTTTTTTTCCATTCCTTTATGCACCACAGTGCATTTAAGCTGGACCTACATGAAGGAACTCATGACCTCACATTACTGAAAAGAGACATCTTACACTATTGCCAACGTTTGGTAGAGTCACTTCAAGAAAATGCGAAGTTGGTAACCACTTCTTTTCAGAGTGAGCTCCCAGAAGACAGACTTTAGATAATGTTTTTTTGGAAAGGACATCAAATAAAAGATACTCTCTAACCTCAATGGAAGGGAACTTATCAGGCACCTAACCCTGAATAGACATTTACTCGTCCATGAACTTGCCTCTACCTACAATAGACATTAAAGACTCCTTGAGGACGAGAAGCTGCTGACACCAGAGGTAGACAGCTATCCCAAGGCCTGTATAAATACGGATTGATATGAACCCAGAATCTATTCTGTCTGATTGTGTTTACTGATATCAGTCATAATAATAGTTATACCAGTTCTTTGGGGTTTTTTTGTATAGTCTAACTCTTTATAATTACTGAACAAATGAAGATAACCGTTAACATTCTTTTCATGGCTTATATGAATGTTATATGAGGTGTGATCACCAAATATGGTGAATGTTCAAATTAAAAAAAAAATATTGCAGTAAAAGGCCATTGCCATTAATCCCTCTCTCTTTGAACATACTTATCCCATCGTTCTTGCCACTTTCTGAAGCAGTACTGGAAGTCCTCTTTCGTCAGTATCCTTAGTTGTGCTGTCGTGCTTGCCTCGATGTCCTGACTCAATTAAAATGTTTACCTTTCATGGTCATTTGACTTTGGGGAAGAGCCAGAAGTCACACGGTGCCAGATCTGGTGAATAAGGTGGATGAGGACACACTGTAATGTTTGTATTTGACAGAAATTGCCGTATACCAGAAGTGATATGTGACAAAGAACGCTGTCACGATGGAGAATGAAGAAAAGATACTCATGAAAGAGGACTTCCAGAACTGCTTCAGAAAGTGACAAGAATGATAGGATAAGTGTGTGCAAAGCGAAGGGGAGTATTTTGAGGGGGATTAATGACAATATGTCTTTTAATATAATATTTTTTTTAATTTAAACATTCACTATGTCTTTTGATCACACCTTGTGCTACATGATAAATACAGAAAAATAAGATAGATGGCGAAACTTGGGTCATGATATTTATAGAAATGATCCAGAGTGGTTTTCTTTGTTGTTCTTTTGTTTTGTTTTTTGCAATAAAGGCCATAATACCTGACTGCCTTCCATTTATCTACACTGCCCTTTTAGGGAAAAATTCAGCCTCAACTCAGATCCCAGGGTTATGGTGTTGCCCCCATGGTCAACAAGACAACTTCAATACTGAGACTTCCCAGGAATGAGCCTTCCTAGTGCTGTGAGACTACACCCTCCAAAAGAAAGGCTGGTCATCAGTGCATACTTTGAGTTGATTTATGACCTAAAGGGGGAACTGTGGATGAAAAAGCGGTCCTGTAATAAATCATAAATCCATAACTGGGCAGGTCATGTGTATAGTCACACCCCAGGCCTATGACCTCTTTAGTGAAAGGTGTCTAAGCCAGCATCTAGGTTATCACTCCTTTGAAATCCAGAGGTAATGCCCTTGGAAGACGTAATCACCCTCAAGAGAGCACAGAATCTTCACTGTCCTGTAATTCAGTACCCGCCTTGCTTTCTCCCACCTTTGTGTATTCTTCTTTATTCCCCTTCTTAATTCCAAATGCATAAAACAAACTGCACAACTTATTCTCTGAAGCATTTGAGCTCTTGCTTCTTGGCATATGTCTTCAGTCTTGGCTTAAATAAACTCTTATAAAAACTCTCTAGTTTTGGACATTTCTTACATTGACACTGTCTTTCCTGGCCAGCCTAAACTCCCTGTAGCCTTAGTACACAGAAGTCAGTGGTACCTGGCATTAACCCTGTAGTTTCTGGTTCAGGGGAAGGTCTGGTGGGGACAGTAGGGAGCAATGGCTCTCTAATGACCAGTACAGCACATTTCAACACTTGGTGACTATTAGATACCCCTGTGGCCAAACAGAATTTGCTATTCCCCCTACTGTGCCATTTACACTCCTATCTGTGTTTACCAGTTGAGCTCCTTCGTCACAGACCATCTTAATTGCCCCTTTCCCACACAGTGCCATGTGAAAGCCCGCTTTCTCTGTTGTACTGAATGCCCACAGCGCTTCCCTAATGCCTCTGCCAGGGCCCACATTCCCATCACATCACAGGTGTCAGCATGCATGTGCTATACCCCTCCTAAGACAGTAACTTTGATAACTTCAATTTGCAAATTGACAAGCCACAGACTCAACTCAGCTTGTACATACTTGCTAACCTGAAAGTATATTTCTTTGTTTTTTACTAAGAGATTTAGGATTTCTAAGCTTTGTTTTTCTGCCTTTTCTTGAAGCCTGGGCAAATCTGGCCATCCTGGGCTTGTTTACTGTAGTAGCAAGAGTGGGCTGGGTCTGTGAAGCAGCCAGCCCTGCAGGGGATGGAGCTCCCCACTTCCCCACAATGCCCACCTGGTCTATTTCACCCCTTTTCATTTCCTGCCTGGTTGCCATCAGCATTTGAGTTTGCAGCCCTGCTATAACAACTTGTAGGCAGAATGTACAGTAGTCCTTTCTTATCTGCAGGGGGTATGTTCTAACCCCCAGTGGATGCCTGAAACCACAGATAGTACCAAACCCTATATGTACTATGTTTTCTCCTATACATACACACTTATGACAAAGTTCAATTTATAAATTATGCACAGTAAGAGATTAACAACAGCTAATAATAAAATGGAACAATTATAACAATATAGTGTAATAAAAATTATGTGAATGTGGTATATCTCACTCTCTCAAAATGTCTTATTGTTCTGTACGTACAGCGCGGATACCCTCGACAAAGGAATGATTCACATCCCGGGTAGGACGGAGTGGATGCTACTCAGAACCACATGCAATTTAAAACATATGAACTGTTTATTTCTGGAATTTTTCGTTTACTATTTTAAGACCATGGATGACTGTGAGTAACTGAAAAGGCAGAAAGTGAAACCACAAGTGAGGGAGCACTATTGTATCCCTGTTTAAACTTCATATGATGTGACGGTTATAAACATGGACGTTGACCCAAGCCCCTTAGGGTCCTGCAAAGGCTGGTGCTCACTAGCTCTGTGACTTTTAGCAAGTTACTTAACCGATCTTTGATTTGCTTTCCTTTTTATAAAATGTGAATGATAATACTGTAGTAGCTGCTTTATAGTATTCCTGTGGTGATTAAATGAGTTAATACATATAAACTACTGAAAACAGTGCCTGGTATATAAGAAGCAATCCAATGTCACCTTTGGATTGTTAGAATAGAGGAATAGTTATAATAGAGGAAATAAGCTATTCTTTGTTCTGTTTAAATGTTTTTTTCAGTTACAGTTGACATTCAATATTATTTTATACTAGTTTTACATGTACAGCATAGTGATTAGACACTTATATAATTTATGAATGATCCTCTTGACTAGTCTAGAACCCTCCCGGCACTATACATAGTTGTTGCAACATTACTGACTATATTCCCTATGCTGTTATTTACATCCCCATGACTATTTTGTAACTACTAATTTCTACTTCACCTTGTCACCCTGTCCCCTAATCCCCCACCCCTTTAACAACCATCAGTTTGTTCACTGTATCTATGAGTCTGTTTCTGTTTTGTTTGTTCATTTATTTTGTTCTTTAGGGTCCACATGTAAGTGAGAACAGGTTGTATTTGTCTGTCTCCATCTGACTTATTTCACTTAGCATAATACTCTCTAGGTCCATCCATGTTGTAGCAAATGGTAAGATTTTATTCTTTTTTATGGCTGCGTAATAGTCCATTGTATATATGTACCACTTCTTTAGCCAATCGTCTGTTGATAGGCACTTGTGTTGCTTCTATAGCTTGGCTATTGTAAATAATGCTGCAATGAACATAGGGGTGCATATCTCTTTTTGAATTAGTGTTTTGGATTCCTTTAGATAAATACCCAGAAGTGGAATTGCTGGGTCATAAAGTAGTTCTGTTTTGCATATTTTGAGTCACCTCCAAACCATTTTCCATAGTGGCTGCACAAATTTGCAATCCCATTAACACTGCAGAGCATTCCATTTTTTCCATGTCTTCACCAACACTTGTTATTTTTTGATTTATTGATTATAGCCATTATGACAGGTGTAAGGTGGTATCTCATTATGGTTTTAATTTGCATTTTTCTGATGATTAGTGATGTTGAGCATCTTTTCATATGTCTATTGGCCATGTGTATGTTCTCTTTGGAGAAATGTCTATTCAGGGCCTCTGACCATGTTTTAATTGGATTATTTGGTTTTTGGTGTTGAGTTGTATGAGTTCTTTATAAATGTTGGATATTAACCCATTATCAGATGTATCATTGGCACATATCTTCTTCGGTTCAATAGGCTGTCTTTTCATTTTGTTGATGGTGTCTTTTGCTATGGAAAACCTTTTCCGTTTGATGTAGTCCCATTTGTTTATTTTTTCTTTTGTTTCCCTTGCCCAAGGAGATAGATCAGAAAAAAAATATCATGAAGAGCAATGTCAGAGAGTTTCCTGCCTAAGTTTTCCTCTAGGAGTTTTATGGTTTCAGGTCTTATATTTAATTCTTTAATCCATTTTGAGTGTATTCTTGTATATGGTATAAGAAGGTGATCTAGTTTCATTTTTTGCATCTGTCCATCCAGTTTTCACACCATTTATTTAATAGATTGTCTTTACCCCAATGTATATTCTTGCCTCCCTTGTGTGTGCCACTTGTGGGGCTAACTGGGTGGTGCTCTGCTGTGGTCAGAAGCCAACCTCCAAGTACCATATTTTGCCATGTACAATGTGCACTTTTTTGCCCAAATCTGTGAGGGAAAAATAAGGATGTGCATTATACCTGGGTAGTACTAATTCCATATCTAAGTAAATGTTTTAAATTCTTTTATTTATGCTTATGAATTAAAAGTGTAATAGTAAATAAATAAATAAATAAATAAATAAATAAATACATGCTAAAATTCCTTTATAGCACAAAAAACAAGTACCTAAATATAAACAAATAAAAATTTGAATTAAAAAATTAAAACAAAAGATTTTTTCCCTGAAAGTTTGAGCCAAAAATGTGGATGCACATTATACACAGGAGCACATTATACACGGCAAAATACAATATGTTGGTTCTGGGGCCTCTTGGGAGGGGCTCCGGTGCAGGCCCATATCACCCACAGCCTGTGACAGGCGGGGAACTACTTGGTAGGAGCTACAAAGTGACCCACAGTTGGTCGCTGCCTGTGCTGGACCTGTAAGCACATGGGCGAGGTCATTCTATGAATAGAGGATGTATGCTACCTGTTTCGGGTCTGGGGTAGCTCTACAAAAAGCCAAGGGCACCCTGAGGCCTGCTGTTGCCTGCTAGCTCCTATAAGTCTCAGCTGCTGATAGAGCCTCATGCAGAGCCTCATGGGTGAGGTAGGGTCTCAGGGAGTCACCAGAGTAAGACGAGTGGTATTCACCAGGTTAATGCAGATTCTGGTTCGGTGCCAGGGCTCAGCCTGGAGCTACTCAGCAAGTCTTAGAGCTCACCAAAGCCAGCTGCTGCCCACCTGGGGCCTGTGGATCCTGGAGAGTTGTCCAAGAAAGAGTGCAATGTAGGCGGGGCTGGCTGCTGGCCAGGAAATTGCCTCCGGCTTTATGCAAATTGGGTAAGGCAGAGTCCCAGGAAATCACCAGGGTAGAGTGAGTGGAGTTCATCAGGCCAATGCAGATTTAGATTTGGCCATGTGAGGGAGTTGTCAACACAGGAAAGATGGCATCCCCCTTCTGGCTTCATGGGAGGAGAATTCTACACAGGGAAAATGGCAACTGTCCCTTTAGTCCTCACCTTGAAGCCACACAACTCAGTTTTCCTTGTGTGTCTCTGACACCTCCTGAATCACTGTGCCTCTGCTAGAGCCTAGAGTGAGTGAATCTGTGTGCAGCCTCTTTAAGAGGATGTCTGGGTTTTCCACAGCCTTCTGTTCCACCTGATAGTGAGATTTCCCCACTGTTCTATGCAGTGGGGGAGATCCTCTTCCCGGCACTGGTTCTCTGGGCTGGGGAGCCTGGTGGGGGACTGGGGTCCCTCACTCCTCCAGGGGATACCTCCATGGCCGAGATATCCCTCCCGATTCTCAACCACCACCTGCCACTGTTGGGCTGGCTATTTCAAGTCTCTACTCTTTCTACCAGTCTTGATGTGGCTTCTTTATATCCTTAGTTATAAAACTTTTGTTCAGGTGGACTTCAGATGGTTCTGCATGTTGATTGTCCTATAATTGAACTGTAATTTTAATGTGGTCATGAGAGGAGGGAAGCATAGCATTTATCTACTCTGCCATCTTGAATCCTTCCAGAAATAGGCTATTCTTCCCAGAACCTAGTGTGTTTAGTGAGTATACAAGCACAACTGGAGAATTGATGAAGAAATTTAATAATATTCACAAGGGCCACACAGAAACTTTGCACTAACTGAGATGGAAGGCCTGATATGGTGGAATGCCCATGAATGTGGGTAGCCTGGATGAAATAGTTGAGGGATTACTAGACATTATGGGGCTACCTCAGTTTTTGAAAAACCATCTATGCATGGATCTAAGAAAATACCATTTTGTTGAGTGGTGGAGATTATCCACTAATTATCCAAGTAGCAATAAAGCCTCAGTAGATTGTTTGAATTCTTTTTTTTTAATTAAATTTTATTGGGGTGACAATTGTTAGTAAAGTTACATAAATTTCAGGTATACAATTCTGTAATACCTTATCTATAAATCACATTGTGTGTTCACCACCCAGTCAGTTCTCCTTCCATCACCATATATTTGATCCCCTTTACCCTCATCTACCACCCTCCTCCCCGCTTACCCTCTGGTAACCACTAAACTATTGTCTGTGTCTATGCATTTTTGTTTCTCATTTGCTTGTCTTGTTCTTTTGTTGTTTTTGGTTTATGTACCACATATCAGTGAAATCATATGGCTGTCTACTTTTTCTCTCTGACTTATTTCGCTTAGCCTTATAATCTCAAGATCCATCCATGTTGTCACAAATGGTCCTATTTCATCTTTTCTTACCGCCGAATAGTATTCCATTGTGTATATATACCATAACTTCTTTATCCATTCATCTATCAAAGGACAATTTGATTGTTTCCATGTCTTGGCCACTGTAAATAAAGCTGCAATGAACATTGGAGCTCATGTGTCTTTATGGATAAATGTTTTCAGATTTTTTGGGTAGATACCCAGGAGAGGGATTGCTGGGTCATATGGTAATTTTGTTCGTAATTTTTTGAGGAACCTCCACACTGAATTCCATAGCAGCTGCACCAATCTGCATTGCCACCAACAATGTATGAGGGTTCCTTTTTCTCCACAGCCTCTCCAACACTTGTGATTTGTCTTGTTGATGACAGCCATTCTACCTGGGGTGAAGTGATATCTCGTTGTGGTTTTTATTTGCATTTCTCTGATGATTAGTGATGTTGAGCATTTTTTCATACGTCTATTTGCCATTTATATGTCCTCTTTGGAGAAATGTCTCTTCAGGTCCTCTGCCCATTTTTCAATTGGGTTATTTGTTTTTTGTTGTTGAGTTGCATGACTTCCTTGTATATTTTGGATATTATCCCCTTATCGGAGAAACTGTTTGCAAAAATCTTCTGTTATTCAGCTGGTTGCCTCTTTATTTTGCCAATGGTTTCTTTTGCTGTGCAGAAGCTTTTAAGTTTGATATAGTCCCATTCATTTATTTTATCTTTTACTTCCCTTGCCTTTGGAGTCAAATTCATGAAATGCTCTTTGAACCCAAGGTCCATAAGTTTAGTACCTATGTTTTCTTCTATGCAGTTTATTGTGCCAAGTCTTATGCTTATGTCTTTGATCCATTTTGAGTTAATTGTGGTACATGGTGACAGATAATAGTCCAGTTTCATTCTTTTGCACGTGGCTTTCCAATTCTGCCAGCACCATTTATTAAAGAGTCTGTCTTTTCTCCATTGTATGCTTTGTTTTCTTTGTCAAAAATTATCTGTTCATATTTATGTGGTTTTATTTCTGGGTTCTCCATTCTATTCCATTGGTCTATGGTGTCTGTTTTTCTGCCAATACCATGCTGTTGTGATTATTGTTGCCCTGTAGTACAAGCTAAAGTCAGGGAGTGTGATACCTCCAGTATTGTTCTTTTTTCTTAAGATTGCTTTGGCTATTCGGGGTCTTTTGTGGTTTCAAACAAATCTGATGATTTTTTGTTCTATTTTTTTTTTAAATGCCATTGGGATTTTGATGGGGATTGCATTAAATCTGTATATTGCTTTGGGTAATATGGCCATTTTAACTATGTTGATTCTTCCAATCCATGAGAACAGAATGTCTTTCCATTTCTTTGTGTCTTCTTCAATTTCTTTTAAAAATGTCTTATAGTTTTCAGCATACAGGTCTGTCACATCTTTTTTTAAGTTTATTCTTAGGTATTTTTTTCTTTTTGTTGCAATTGCAAAAGGAATTGTTTTTTATTATTATTATTATTTCTTTTTCTGAGATTTCATTGTTAGTATATAGGAATGCAATGGACTTTTGTATGTTGATTTTGTAGCCGGCAACATTACTGTATTCGTTGATTGTTTCTAGTAGCTTTTTGGTGAAGTCTTTAGGGTTTTCTATATATAGCATCAAGTCAGCTGCAAAGAGTAGATTGTTTGAATTTTTACCAGTAGCTCTGTACAATTTCTATCCAGAATAGATATGGCAGAAGGTAAGGGGATGGCTTAGGGCTTTGGCATGAAAGTGCATTTGCAGAGATGCTCATTATTTTTATTCAAATTGTATGTTCATTTGGAATGGCTGGAAGGGAATTAGTTGATGGAAATTATGGGGAAATTAAAAGTTCTTCTCTGTAACAACACTCTTCCAGTTACAGCTTTCCATCTACATCAGTGGGCATATACTTGCTGAAGGGAGTACATAGTAATGAAACTAATACCAATATTCAAATACAGAGAAAACAGACATTCAGCTTCCAGAAAGGTACAGCTCTCTACAATGTCTCTGCAATGTCTCTCAGAAGGGAGATGTAATGGAGCATACGCGGATGTTCTTGGCCCTGTCCCCGAACCTATGGTTAGGAATTCTAATTAAAAAGTGATTTGTATCTCTATGGTGGATACTCTGTGGATGAGGTTTGGCTAACTTAAAACCAGAGGAGGGATACCCAGTAAAGGAAATGGTATAGTCCTCACAAAGTCCAACAGCTGGAAAAGATTTTATACCCTTTCTCATTAAGGTAGATGCTTTTCCCCCCCTGGAATTCCTTCAGGAATGACCTCAGGGTAAATTATGTCAGTGGATCATCATCCCAGGGCCAAAAGGTCTTCCTTTAAACAATGAGACTCCAGACTGCTGTCTAGAACTGATCAGCCAAGTCTTAAGCACTTTCATTCATGGCCACAGCTCAATCCTGACTTAGAGGAGAGGTGAACTATGATGATTTTCAAAGCCAAAGTTGGTGTAGTCTGAAATTCATGTAATAAATTCCCAGCCTCATATTTGGAAGCTATACAAGGAAATTTCTCTCTAGAGTATCGAAGGAAGCCAAGAGGGATTACAACATCTGGGACCACTGCTGGGGACTTAAAGGCGATGATTGTTTGGCAAGTGATTTACTGGTGGCCTGCGGGAAAAACAAAGTCAAGCAGAGGAGGGGACTGATGTGGCTGGGAAAACAAGCCAGTGAAGGCTATGAATCTGATTCATAACTGGCCTTGGGCCAACACCAAGAACCTGAGAGTGAAGTAAAACTGGTGGAGAGAGCGGGAGACCTGGGTTCTGGCCCCAGCTCTGCCATTTATTTTTTGTGACCTTAAGCACGATACCTCTCTGGACCTTGCTTTCTTCCTCTATAGTATGGGATGGAGATTAGGTCAGTAGTTAAGTCTCAAATGCCTTCAGGGACCAGCTGGGAAAGTCAATGTGTGAAAGAGCTTGGGTGAGACAATAAGGAAGGCAGGGATTATTGGTGACTGTGGCTAATCAGATTGCATGCCCCTGGCTATAAAGGCTTTCAGGTGCATTGTTAAAACACTGCCCAAGCTAACATATCTCTTGCCAGACTAGGCCTGTGGACTGCATGATGCACAGGGTTACATTCTGCTCTAAGCCTCTGAGTGTCTGAGATCCTAAAATGGTTCCAATAATGACACATATCACACTCTTGTTTTAAACACAAAGAAAATGGGTTTTGGGAATGTTTGGATTAGAGTCTGGGCTTTGCAACCATCTGGGGCTGAGTTCCTTGCTCTGTCACTAACCATGGTCCCAGGTTTGTATTTCTGAAATTCAACAACTTTGAAAACCAAGATTTTCTGTAGGTTTCTGGAAAATTCATTTGGTGGCAAAACTGACCTGACATATTTAAAGATATTATTTATACCAGGGGCCAGAAAACTTTTTTTTTTTTTCTGTAAAGGGCCGGAAGGTAAGTATTTTAGGCTTTGCAGTCCACAACTACTTAGCTCTGCCATTGTAGCATGAAGGTAACAATAACAAGTGGGTGTGGCTATGTTCCAATGAAACTGGATTTACAAAACAAGTGGGATATGGCCTAAGGGCTGTAGTTTGCTAAGAACTGATATATATGATTGGGCATGAATATTCATATATTTTGCTGCAGAATTATAAATTATTCCGATTCTGGGTGCTCTTCTGGACAACTCTGGGGTTATGGTAGACAGAATAATGTTTAGGTCCAAAAATATTTAGGTCCTAATTCCTGAAACCTGCAAATATGTTACCTTGTATGGCAAAATGGACTTTGCAGATCTGGTGAAATTAAGGACCTTGAGATGGGGAGGTGACCCAGCATTACTCATATGGGTCCAGTGTAATCACATGGGTCCTTACCAGAGTGTCAGAGATACAAGAGATGTGATGATGGTAGCAGAGATCCAAAGGCGAGAGGGAGACTTGAAAATGATGTGCTGTTGACTTTGAAGATGGAGAAAGGAACATGAGTCAAGGAGCCTCTAGAACTGGGAAAGGCAAGGGGACTGATCCTCCTCTGGAGCTGCTAGAAAGAAGGCAACCCGCTGACACTGAGTTTAGACCCCCTGACCTCCAGAACTGGAAAATAATAAATCTGTATGGTTTTAAGCCATTAAATTTGAGGTTATTTGCTACAGAAGCAATAGAAACGAATACAGGGATGTAGTGTAATATGGTATGTGCACTAAATTTCCTTTCTAAAATAGAACATTTATGAATATAAAACTCTTGTCCTAACAGTGTCAGTTACTGGTTTTTGGATTTATAATTGTATACTCTTTTTTTTTTTTGCCATTTTTAAAAATTTTATTTTATTTTATTTGTTTATTTATTTTTATTTTTTAAATTTATTGGGGTGACAATTGTTAGTAAAATTACATAGATTTCAGGTGTGCAATTCTGTATCACATCATCTATAAAATACATTATGTGTTCACCACCCAGAGTCAGTTCTCCTTCCATTATAATTGTATACTCTTGAACAAGATATTTCAGCTCCATAAATCTCAAGTTCTGCCTTTACAAGATGGGTATAAAATTGCATCTTCTCTCAAGGTTGTTATGAAGGACATAGGGATACCTCTCCTAGATCCCCCTTTAAAGAAGGCCTTGATGCCAAAACTATCAAAAGTGCTGTTGGTAATTAGCTGCAAAGGGATCACTTCTGTAGGGATCACCTCGGTTGCAGAAAGTCCTTGAGAGAGGGGCACCTCTGTGTCTGATCAAGGTGGGTGAGGAGCAGAATAAAGTCTTGGCTATTTCCAAAAGCCTGAGAGTCAGAATTTCCAATTGTCAGCAAACATTTCACTCTAAGCTTTTTCTTCCACCCGCCACTCACCTCTACTTTGCAACCATTGGCTGGTTTCCTATATCTAAACGTCTATTTCTGTTTTCTTTTGTTTATTGATTTGCTCTGTTTTTTAAGATTCCATATAGAAGTGAAATCCTACAGTATTTGCCTTTCTCTGTCTAACTTATTTCCCTTAGTATAATACTCTCTAGGTCCATCCATGTTGTTGCAGATAGCAAAATTTCATTCTTTTTTATGGCTGAATAATATCCATTGTATATATGTACCACCTCTTCTTTATCCAGTCATCTATTGATGGACACTTAAGTTGCTTCCATATCTTGGCTATTGGAAGTAATGCTGCAGTGAAATAGGGGGGATACATCTTTGTTAATTAGTATTTTTGTTACCTTTGGATAAATATCCAGAAATGGAATTGCTGAGTTGTATGGTAGCTCTATTTTTAGTTTTTTGAGAAAATTTTATACTGTTTTCCATAGTAGCTGAACCATTTACAATCCCACCAACAGTGTACGAGGGTTCCCTTTTCTCTGCAGCCTCACCAACAAGTGTTATTTGTTGATTTATTAATAATAACCATTCTCACAGGTGTGAGGTGATATCTCATTGTGGTTCTGATTTGCATTTCCCTAATGATTAGTGATGTTGACCATTTTTTCATGTACCTGTTGTCCATCATGTACCTGTTGGCCTTTGTGGAGAAATGTCTATTCAGGTCTTCTGTGCCCCGCCCCCACCACGCTTTTTTTTCAGATTTAAAAATTTATTTTTTTTTGACATTCAATATTATTTTACATTAATTTCAGGTGTACAGCATAGTGGTTAGACATTTATATAATTTAAGAAGTGATCCACCTAGAGCTATACATAGTTATTACCATATCATTGACTATATTCTCTATGCTTTTCTTTATCTTTATATCGCCATGTATATTTTGTAACTACCAATTTGTACTTCTTAATCCCTTCACCTGTTTCACCCTACCTGCAATTACCTCCCATCTATCACCCCAACAAATCTAGGACCCATCTGACACCATACATAGTTATGGCAATATTATTGATTATATTCTGTATGCTATACCCTACATCCCTATAAATACTTCATAACAACAATTTGTATTTCTTAACCTCTTCCCCTTTTTCACCTACACCCACAGTCCCCCTCCCATCTGGCAACCATCAATATGTTCTCTGTATCTATGAGTTTGTTTCTGTTTTGTTTGTTACTTTTGTTCTTTAGATTCCACATATAAGTGAAATCACATTGTATCTGTCTTTGTCTGTCTGACATACTTCTCTCCACACAATACCCTCCAGGTCCATCTATGCCGCCGCAGATGGCAAGAAGCCATTCCCATCCCTGGCCGAGCAATATTCCATTGTATATATATACCATTCTTTATCCATTCATTCATCGATGGACACCAAGGCTGCCTCCACAGCTTGGCCATTGTAAACAATGCTGCAATGAACATATAGAGGCACATGAAGTTTCTTCAGATAAATGCCCAGAAGTGGGATTACTGGGTCCTTCATTGTCTCTTCTTATAGCCTTTGTTGTAAAGTCTATTTTGTCTGGTATCAGTATTGCTACCACAGCTTTTTTTTGTTTCTTTTGTTTCCATTTTCATGAAATATTTTTCCATCCTTTTACTTTGGGTCTGGGTGTGGCTTTGAATCTGAAGTGAGTCTCTTGTAGGCAGCATATGTAAGAGTTTTGTTTTCTTATCCACTCAGCCACCCTATATCTTTTGATTGGAATATTTAATCCATTTACATTGAAAGTAATTGTCAATAGATATGTAGTTATTGCCATTCTATTATTTATATTTTTGATTTTTTGATTTTTTTTTCTTAAAGAAGTTCCTCTAACATCCCTTGCAATACTGGTTTGGTAGTGATGAACTCCTCTAGCTTTTTCTTGTCTGGGAAGCTCTTCATCTGTCCTTTGATTTTAAATGACAGTCTTCCTGGGAACAGTAGTCTTGATTATAGATCCTTGATTTTCATCATTTGAATATTTTGTGCCTATCCCTTCTGGTCTGCAAAGTTTCTGTTGAGAAATCAGCTGACAATCTTATGGGAGCTCCCTTATAAATTACTAGTTGCCTTTCTCTTGTTGCTTTTAGGATTCTCTCTATCTTTCACCTTTGCCATTTTAATTATAATGTGTCTTGGTGTGGGCCTGTTTGGATTCATCTTGTTTGGTACTCTCTGCACTTCCTGGCTTTGTATGTCTAGTTCCTTCACCAGGTTAGGGAAGTTTTCAGTCATTATTTCTTTAAATAAGTTCTCAATCCCTTGCTTTCTCTCTTCTCCTCTAGTATCCCTATGATGTGAATGTTGTTATGCTTGATGTTGTCCCAGAGGTCTCTTAAACTATCCTCATTTAAAAAAAAAAAGTCTTTATGCTGTCCTAATCGGGTGTTTTCTGTACCTTGTCTTCCAAATCACTGATTTGATCCTCTTTCTCATCTAGTCTGCTGGTGATGTCTCCTAGTGCATTCTTCTTTCAGTTATTGAATTCTTCACTTCTGACTGGCTCTTTTTTGTGGTTTCTACGTCTTTTTTTATGCTTGCTATCTCTCTATTGAAGTTCTCACTAAGTTCCTTGAACATTCTTATAACCATTGTTTTGAACTCTGTCTCTGGTAGGTTGCTTACCTCCATTTCATTTAACTATTTTTTTCTGGATTTTTCTCCTGTTCTTTCATTTGGGATGCATTTCTTTGTCTCTTCATTTTGGCTGCCTCTCTGTGTGTGTTTTTATGTAATAGGTAGATCTGCTACATCTCCCTGTCGGGGCCAGGTGGCCTTGTGTAGTAGGTGCCCTGTGGGGTCCAGTGGCACAGTTTTCCTGGTCACTTGCTTCACGTGCTCCATGAGAGTCCACTGTGTGGATTGTCTGTGCCCTCCTGTTATATTTAAGCCTTGATTGCTATTGGCACATCATTGGGTGGGATTGGCCCTCTGGCTGATTGGCTGTGGGGTTTGGCCTTGTCTACAGCTTACAGGCTGCTGTGCATTGGGTTTACCCCTGTTGAGACCACACTTTGTCTATGCTGCTTGTGGGGCTAATTGGGCAGTGCTCTGCTGTGGTCTGAAGCCAATTTCCAAGTATGTTGGCTCTGGGGTTTTTTTGGAAGGGGCTTTGGTGCAGGTCTAGGTCACCCACTGCCTGTGATCATCTGGGGGTTCCTGGTAGGAGATACAAAGTGATTGACAGTTGTTCGCTGCCTTTGCTAACCCTGGAGGCCTGTGGGAGAGGCCACATTATGAACCAAAGATGTCTGTCACCAGTTATGGACCTGAGGTAACTCTGCAAAAATCCAGGACACTCCAAGGCCTGCTGCTACCTGCCAGCTCCCTTAAAGCTCAGCCACTGATAGACCCTAATGTGGTACATAAGTTGGGTGAGGCAGGATCTCAGGGAGTCACTAGAGTGGGAAGGGTTGTGGTCACCATTTTAATGCAGATTCTGGTTTGGTGCCACAGCTAAAACTGAAGTGACTTGGCAAAAGTTTCAGAGCACATTGAGGCCAGTCTCTGCCTGCCTGGGGCCTGCCAGACTCTGATAGTTTTCTAAGAAAAACAGCAATGAGAGTAGGGCTGGCTGCTTGCAGAGAAAGTACCTCCAGTGTTGGGGGAGTTGGGTGGGGCAAGGTCCCAGTGGAGCTCACAGACAAATTCAGATTCAGATTTAGCCTGGTGGGGGAGGGTTTAACACAGCAAAGATAGTGCCCACCTGCTGGCTGCATGGGAGAAGGACCCCTCTCAGGGAAAATAGCGACTGTCCTTCAGCTCTCGCCCTGAAGCCACACACCTCAGTCTTCCTCCCATATGCCTCCGATACCCCCAAGTCAGAGTCCCTTCACCAGAGCGCAGGGTGGGTGCCTACAAGCATGTGACTCTGTGCTTGAGCTGTTTAAGAGAACGTCTGGATTTCCTGCCACCCTCCATCCCCCCTGGATGGTCGAAATACCCACTGTTTTTCACAGCCAACTGTTGTGGGGACTCCTTTTCCTGGCACCAGTACTCCAGGCTGGTGAACCTGGTGTGGGGCTGGCATCCCTCACCCCTCTGGGGAGAACCACTGTGGCTGAAATATCAATCCTGATGGTTTAGGAACTGTTTCACGTCTCCACCCCTTCTACCAGTCTCAACGTGGCTTCCTTATAGTTTTAGTTATAGGACTTCTGTTCAACCATACTTCAGATGGTTCTCAAGGCTGATTGTTCTATAATTTAGTTGTAATTTTTATGTGATCATGGAAGGACACAAGTACAGTGTTTATCTACTGCACTATCTAAGATCTATTCTTTCTGCCCTTTTTCTTTTTAAATATTTTGCTTTCTGGTGTTAAGTTATATGAGTTCCTTATATATTTTGGATTAATATCCCTTATCGAATGTATCATTGGAAAATATCTCTGCACATTCAGTATGTTGTCTTTTCATTTTGTTTATGGTTTCCATCATGGTGCAAAAACTTTCAGTTTGATGTAGCCCCACTTATTTATTTTTTCCTTTGTTGCCATTAGCCAAGGAGACATATCCAAAAATATATTGATTGCTACAAGCAATGTAAAAGAGTTTACTGCCTATGTTTTCTTCTAGCAGCTTTATGGTTTCAGGTCTTATATTTAAGTCTTTAATCCTTTTTGAGCTTATTTTTGTATATGGTGTAAGACAGGGGTCCATTTTTTTTGTGTGTGCATTTGTCTGTCCAGTTTTCCCAATATCACTCATTGAAGAGACTACCTTTTTCCCATTGTATATCCTTGCCTCTTTTGTCATAGATTAATTGACCATATAAGCAAGGATTTGCTTCTGAGCTCTCTATCTATTCCATGGATCTATATATCTGTTTTTATACCAGCACTATACTGTTTTGATTATTGTAGCTTTGTAGTATAGTTTGGTATCAGAGAGCATGATAACTCCCACTTTTTTCTTTCTCAAGATTTCTTTGACTATTTAGGATCTTTTGTGGTTTCCTATAAGTTTTAGGATTGGTTGTTCTAATTTTGAGAAGACTGCAATTGGTATTTTAATAGGGTTTGCATTGAATCTGTATATTATTGCTTTAGGTAGTAAGGACATTTTAACAATATTAATCCTTCCAATCCATAAGCATGGTGTATCCTTCCATTTATTTGTATCTTCAATCTCCTACTTCAGTGTTTTATAGTTTTCAGAGTATAAGCCTTTCATCTCTTTGTTTAAATTTATTTTGAGGCGTTTGATACTTTTTGATGCAATTGTAAATGGGATTGTTTTTTTCTTATTATGATAGTTCATTATTGGTGTATAGCAATGCAACAGATTTCTGTATATTGATTTTATATCCTGCAACTTTAGTGAATTCATTTATTACTTACAATAGTTTTTTGGTGGAGTCTTTAGGGTTTTCTATATATAGTATCATGTTATCTGTAAACAATGACAGTTTTACTTCCTTTCCAATCTGGATGCCTTTTATTTCTTTTTCTTGCTTGATTGTTGTGGCTTGGACTCCCAATACTATGTTGAATAGAAGTGGTGATAGTGGGACAACTAGGCTTCTTGCTAATATTAGATCTTAGAGTACGATATTAGCTGTGTCTTTATTATATATAGCCTTTATTATGTTGAGGTATGTTCCTTCTATTTCTACTTTGCTAAGAGTTTTTTATCATAGAAGGTTGTTGGATTTTGTCAAATGCTTTTTCTGCATCTATTGAGATGAGCATATGATTTTATCCTTTGTTTTGTTAATGTGATATATCACATTGATTGATTTACAAAGGTTGAACCATCCTTGCATCCCCAGGATAAATTCTACTTGGTCATGGTGTATAATCTTTTTAATGTATTGTTGAATATGGTTTGCTAATGTTTTGTTGAGAATTTTTGCATGTAGGTTCATTAAAGATATTGATCTGTATTTTTCTCTTTTTTTAATGTCTTTGACTGATTTTATAGAATGAGTTTGGAAATATTCTTTCAACTTCAAATGGTTTGAACCAGCTTTGAAATGGCTTAATAAGGGTAAATATTAAGTTTTCTTTAAATGTTTGGTATAATTTCTCTATGAAGCCATCTGGTCCTTTCATTTGTTTGGAATTTTTGGATCTTTGATTATTTCTTCAGTTTCATTGCTAGTAATTATTCTGTTTAGATTTTGTATTTCTTCCTGGTTCAGTCTTGGAAGGTTACATAACTCTAGAAATTTATCCATTTTTCCTATTTGTTGAATTTATTGGCATATAATTGTCCATAACATTCTTTAATAATTCTTTGTAATTCTGTGTTGTTGGTTATAATTCATCCTCTTTCACTTGTGATTTTATTCATTTGCTCTCTTTCTCTTGTTTTCTGATGAGTTTAGCTAAGGTTTTGTCAGAAATTTTCAGTAAACATTCACTCTAAACTTTTAAAATTGGGTAATAAATATGGGTATTTCAAAATAGTTTGCTAAAATCATAAGGCATACCTTGTCTTCCGATACCTAGGTGGAGCTGAGGGTTATAGATTTTTTTTTAAAATGAAGTGTTGTTTACTAATTAATTTTGTAAATCCAAAATACAGTTGACCCTTGAGCAGCACAGGGGTAACAGATGCCAACCATCACCCCTACCCCCAGTCAAAAAAAACTACGTGTAACTTTTGACTGTACAGTTAGCCCTTCATGGATTCAACTAACTGTGGATAAATATAACAGTTGGGACCACAAAAACACTGTTTTTGATCCACAGTTGCTTGAATCTATGGATGCAAAACCCATAGATATGAAGGGCCAATTGTATTTATTGAAAAATAATTGGTGTGTAAGTGTACCAATGCAGTTCAAACCTAAATTTATAAGTATTTTAAATTATTATAAATAAACCAATATATTTTCAAACAGGAGGTTATTTTAATAACACAAGAATACAATCAAATGATAAAAATGCAAGGATTTGAAGGGGGGTAGGGATGTTTTCTTTAGTCCTATCAATTGGGTAAGCTACACCTACAAACATTCAGCTAACTCTCAAAGGCAAAGCTGATCACTGAGGGCACAACCATGATATATAATTGCGTGTCCTCAGTCAAGCTTCATCCAAGCTGCTACCTCATGCAGCTATAACTAGGAGAGATTGCATTGACCTTCTAGCCATTATAATTGAACATGCATCCATAGGCTTAGTGGGAAACTGGCAATGAGAATACAACTGGAATTTAGAAACTTCTGGAGAGATCTGAGCAAAGAAGGTGAGAGGTTGCTTCAACCAATACAGTCTTCTTCCAAAACAAGGTAGGGAGGTTGGAAATAAAGGAATGCTAATAATTTCAAATCACTGACAGCCTAACACAGAAAGCATTTAGGTAAAAGAGATATGCCAGAAGAAAAATAGTTCCATGGCCATTCAACTGACACATTCACTAGAAGCCCCTTGCTTCCTACAAATTTCTTTTAGGAAGCCTAGAAACTCCAGCAATAACTGTAGCCTGGGCATTTCTTATTGTCCCCTCCAGATCTATGCAGTTTCCTTCTCCACCTTGCTCTGTGCCCCAGGGTGCTTCCCTGTCCAGATCTCCTCACAGTTTCTCTTGTGTTCTGGCTCTCTGTTGAGTCAGCCAATAGGGAATACCAACAACAGGATGCTAGAGGGAGGAAAGGGGAAAAGATCAGGAGGGTTATTCCTACTCCTTCCTTTCTGAGGGTCACCATGGATGAGCAGCACTCCTCATTACAGCTTTGTCAGGTGGGCATCTCTGCACAACTCCCAGTGTCAGGGTTCTGGGGCGCCTCTTCCCCTTCACTCCTTCCCTGCCTGGGAGTGGTAAGAGCCCTAGGTAATTGCATTCTCCCTTTCGGTGTCTCTACACCCTGCTCGCACTTAGTGAATAATCTCTTTGTTAAACTCTCCTCAAGGTACCCAATTTGAGCCTACCATTTGCTTCCCACCATGACCCTCACTGACACAAATAATATGAACTTTTGAAAATATTTATTTAGACTCTGCAAGCATTGTGCCATTTATCCCCACCCCCCAAAGAATTCCACAAAGAGAGTGTTATTATTCCATCTTATAGATAATGAATTTAAGATCTAGAGAAAGTACAATCATACAACTAGAAAATAATAAGCAAAGAACTCAACCAGGCTATTTGAGCACAAACTCCAATTTTAACCAATATGGTATGGTGCTTTGATGCTTGTCAAACCCCACCATGTCCACAATATTCTGCAAGTCAATAAAATATTTTCAGAAACTGTACCCCAATCCTGCATCCAATAATGTGGTACAAATAGATCAGCAGCTTGTCTACAACTGATGAAAATGATCAGCAATCATGCTGATCATTTTCAGATGTATTCAATCCAAGCTGTTTTCTTCATCCTTTTATAATAGGCTAATAGAAGTTTTGGATCTGTGAGGTCTACAGGTGCTGGAGTTTGAGTGGGAGCAAGAGAAAGAGAGAGAATGAAAAAGGTGCAGACAGGCAGGTCATGTGTAAATACCAAGTCATTCCTACCCAGTCTTGGTCTTCAATAAGAGGGGCAGATGTACATGTTTTGAGTGTTGACCTTTGAAATCAAGAGTATGATTTTATAGACAACATCTCGGCTCTTGTTCAATAGAGGGAGACACTTATGTGCTCTAGAAAATGAAATTCTGTCTGCCAAATTAGACCAGCCAGCAACTCTTTATCTTTAAACATACTGTAGTTCTACATACTGTAGTCCCCACTTAATGCTGTCATGGATCTTTGTAGTCTCACATTTCTTTTTCAAAACTTTATTAAATACCTTGTACATGCATATGACCTTCAGACTCCATTTAGCAAATTCTTAAATCTATCCTATCCTGCTGGGATTTGGGGTGTAAAAGTGTAAACTTCACCATTAATTTCATTGAGACCCATTGTCTCAGTTAAGCTGCTTTGGTGCAGGCAACAGACCTCAACTCTGGTTAACCTAAGCATGGAGGGACATTCTGAAAGAATGTGGGGAGCTCATGGAATTTATAGGAGACTTGTATGTTATGGGGACTAGGTTTGGGATGTACAGGAGCCAAGAAACGTTGATAATTGAGGAAGCAAGGAAGAGAGCTACAGTCTGCAACCTGGAAATGTCTAATCCAAATGACTTGATATCCGTGAGAGACTCCAAAGCTGTCCCTCTCTTGTGCTTCTCAGGACTCAGAGTGCAGGGAGAGTGCTGAGCTCTTAGCTCTCTCCCCCACCTCTCCTCATCCCCTTCACCAGTAGAGAGAGGGAGTAGAAAGAGGGAGGATGTGACTTTCACCAGGAATTGCCCTTTGTGGAAGTTGCTCTCCGCTGGGCCTATCCTAGAAGTTACCTGCAGGCTCACCTATGTACAGACTGCTCCTCTCCCTGGCCAGTAGGCTACTCGCAACCAATGAGGGACGGGATTTGGAAGAGCAACGACCTAGCTTCCTTGCACCTCAAAGAAATGATAAAATGTGCTCGTTTTCAGACGTTCCTCAGCCTGATGGAGCCCAGTTGCTCAGTGATGACCTGAGCTTCAGTACCAATAAGGGACATCGGCATCCTCCTTTCCGTGTCCCACTTCCACACTCTCTCAGCATTTCCTGGATTCTCCTCCCAAATAAACCACTTGCAGTCCAATTCCTGTTCAAGGTCTGCAGTAGGGAAACCCAAATTAAGACATTTTAGCCACGCTTTCTACATAAGGGGAGAATCAAATCCCTAATAAACTTGAATTGCTATGAGGCAAAAGGAATTAATGATGAGCAACTGCAAGTGACAAAGAGTCACAACATCCATTAACAATAATAGCTATATATACAGAGGGTGCCAAAAAAATGTACACACATTTTAAGAAAGGAAAAAACTGTATTAAAATTACACTGATGGGAACCACTTTGAGCACCTCTTGTAACTGCAGAAGTCAAACGTGACTTGTATTCATCTTTTGTTATTGGTATCTATTGAGCATTATAATTTTAGTACAGTTTTTTCCTTTCTTAAAATGCATATAGATTTTTTTTGGCACCCTCTGTGTGTGTATACATATATATATATATTATATGTATATTACACATATATTATATTACATACATAATATTTATATATTGTATAATATATTATATACAATATGTATATTTAATATATATAAAGAGATTTTAAGAAAGGTAAACAATTACAGGAAACATTCCTTATTAGAATCTTTTATTTTGTTACTTTGTTTCAGAATGAATCTAATAAGATTCCCCAGCTTTATCATCATGATTTTTAAAAATACACCTGTATTAGTTACCTATTGCTTGTAAAATATTACCCCAAACCTCAGTGGCTTAAAGCAATAATAATTCACTATCTCACAGTTTCTGTGGGTCAGTGATTTGGGAGCAGCTTAGTTGGGTGGTTCTAGGTTGGGGACTCTCAGGAGGTTGCAGTCAAGATATCAGCAGGGGCTTCTGTCACCTGAAGTCCTAGCAGGGCCTCCAAGATGGCTCCCTCATGGCTGCTGGCAAGAGGCCTCAGCTCCTCACCACATGGACCTCCCTGTAGAATTGCTTCAGTGTTCTGGCATGGCAGCTTGCTGCCTCCATTCAGTGATCCAAGACGAGCATGATGATGGAAGCTGCGATGTTATTTATGACCTAGCTTCAGAAGTCACATTATTTATTTCTGTAGACTCCAACTGGTTACACAATTCAGTCCTATTCAAAGTTGGAAGAGGTCTACATAAGGGTGTAAATATCAGGAGGCGGGGAATACTAGGGGTCATTTTAGAGTCTGGCGACACAGTACCATTTTCTTCTAAAGCAGCCAACTATTTTGGAAGCTTTTATAAAACTGATTGCTTGATAAACAATATTACTGAGCAATAGAGTCAAGGACTCCCATTCCACATCTAGTTGGTCCACACCTAGATGCCTTAAGATAACAGTTTAATAAGTAGCCAAACTGTTTTGTGAAAATAAGGACCTCAGTGCAGTTCATTTCACTTGTGCTTATGATTCTGGCCTGCAGTCTGAGGATAGCCAGATCTCCAGAGTTGGAACCAAAATATGACTTGTGCTGGATAGACTTGAGTTTGGATAGACAATCTCTCCCCTGGTAATTCTTCCCCTCCTCCTCCATGAGGATCAGAGCTTAAACTCCAGCATGGAATAAACAAAAGAGGGAAAATTCCTTTGTAAGCCCACCAGAACCTAGTAAAAACAGAACCATATGCTGTGGAACCCAATCCGGAAATTCCAGCTTAACATAAAAAATATAAAATACCATCCGCAATTTGCCAAGCTTTTGTAAAGAAGATGAGTGACTGCCAACCCAAATAAAAGGGAAAGCCAAATGAGTTAAAGTGCTAAGCACATTTGAGAACTATCCTTCCACCACCAAATCATAAATCTAATGTAGGGAAGGCCTGTGCATGAGGGCCTGGGACGTTCTTTTTATTCACCCCAAGTCCAAAATTTAATGTGTGCACACAGTAGATTGTACTGACCCAGAGCTCAAAGGGAGAGTAATGTTGTTACCTGAGAATCAGCCCCTAAAAGTAGACTCTAACGGAGGCATGTCTCTTCATGAGAAATAGAAATTACAGAGATATTTAGAAAAGCATTGAAATTTATGCAATAGTAGTATCATATGCATTGATTTAAATAGTGGGTCATTTCACTGCAAATTTGTGACATACACACACTGATTCATATGACAAAATCCCAGACATAAGCAGCATTACAAAACTCTTTACAGAAATGTTCGTTGTGTGCTCTTTGGGTCCCTAACTCAGTAACTGGTACTTACAACTGTGTAGCTGCTCAGGCCAGAAAACTAGGAGGCATCCTTGATGTTTCTCATTCATGTACTCATGCTTCACGTCTAATTTATTATCAAGGCTTCTACATCTTATACCTCTCTCAATTTGTTCCACATCTGTCCATCTCCACCACCTCACTCAGGCCTTTTGTCTGAAGAGCTGTAGTCATCACACTGTTTTCCCTGCTTCTACTCTTGTTGTGCCCCTCCCCCCAACAGTTGCATTAGTTTCTGCCGTAACAGACAAACTCAAAATACACATGTAGGAAAGTGTGGACATCAGTAACCCAGGGGTGGTATGACCTTCCTCAAATCACTAGAGACCCAGCCTTCTTCATTCCTGTGTTCTGTTCTGTGGTTTCTGTTGCAAAGTGACTTCATGGTTCAAAGTGGCAGCTACAGTTTCAGAGATTGTGTCTGCATTGCAACTAGCAGGAATGAAGAAGGAGTTAGACAAGATCATGCCCTCTCCTTTAAAGAACACTTCCCAGAATTATACACACAAACATTTACATTGCATTGTCCATAATTTCGTCCCATAACCACATATGGTGGCAAGGAAGACTGGGAAATTTAGTCTTTATTAAGTAATGTGCCCAATACAAATCAGGACTCTTAATACCAAGGAAGAAGAAAAGAGTAGAAATTAGGAAGATAGCAGAGTACATTCGCCATTTCTTATCAGGGACTTTGTCCTCTGCTTATTCAGAGTATGGTTAAGGTGAGTAGTCTGGGTTCCCCTACCATAGGCCTTGAGGCAGTTTCTGCTCCTCCCTTCCCACATCACTTCAGCCAGAACATAGTCTCTGTTTATCTTACGAGGACATGCTCATGGAGGCCCCATAGACCATGGCGAAGACTTTAGTTTGATTGTACCATGGGAAGCCACTATGCAGCTTTACGCATGAGACTGACATGATCAAATTTCTGATTTTCAAAGATCACCTTGGCTACTCAGTAGACCAGAATGTAGTAAGGCAAACAGAAAGCAAGGAGACCATATTAGGAGGGTTCTGAATGTGGCTGCACTTGGGTCACATTGTGGCTATAGAGCCAATAGTACCTGGATGTGGTTGTGAAAAACTGGGGAGTGGTCAGGAAGGTCCCATATTTTGGATGGAGATACTACTCACTGAGGGGACTGGCTGGGAGAAGAGCAAACCAGTGGAGGGAAAAATCAAAAGTTCTTTCCTAGATGAGACAGTAGTGCCTCACAGGCATCCAAATGGAAATGTCAGGTAGGCAGTTGATACATTAGTCTGGTGTGCAAAGGTAGGGTCGAGGCTAGAGATATACACATGCATAAATATTTTTTTAATTGATAACCACATGATAGTATTTAAAACCATAGAACTGGGTCAGCTCACCTATGGAGGGTATAGATGAAAGAAGAAGAAGGGAAAGGAAGGGAGGGGAGGGAGAGGGACTAATGACAAAGCCTTCATGCACTCCAACATGTACCAACTACGGGACCAAGAACATAGATCCCTAGAAAACTCAGTTCCCTCATCTGTAAAATGGGAACATGTCTGGGAAAGTGAATGGGACCCCATGTAGTGCTTTATAAATGGAAGACAGTCCTTAAGTCGGCATCAAAAGGTAAATAATTTGAAATAATCGATTACCTTTATCCAGTCAACAAAATGTTTTATAACCAGCTGTTATAAAAATAACTTGTGGATTTCCAGGCAAGATGGCAGAGTAGGAAGACACTGTTCTTGCTTCCTTTCATGACCACATCAATCACTGAGAATCACCTGAAGTCTAGATGAACAGAATTCCTACAACTAAGGACATAGAGAAGAAGCCAACTTGAGACTGGTAAGAGGAGTGGAGATACAGAACGGGCTGGGCCCAAACCCACATGTGACAGTTAGAAATTAGGAGGGCTATCTCAGCTGCAGATGTCTCCTTGGATGAGCAAGGGGTCCCAGCCCCACACCAGGATCCCCAGCCCAGGGTTCCAGTGCCGAGAAGAGAAGTACCCACAACTAGCTGTGAAAAACAGCAGAGATTGCACCTGAGTGACACGGTGGGCTGCTGGAGTCCCTGGCATTCCTCTTAAAGGGCCCGCACATGGACTTACTAGTTGACAAACTCACTTGCTCTGAACTCCAGAGCTGGGGCAGCAGCTTTAAAGGCACCAGGGACATATGGGGAGGAACTGAATTGTCTAACTTTTGGATGTGCAGCTTTCTCCCAGACAGAAGTGCTTACAGAATCCATTATTTCTTTATTAAACCCTCCTCCTTCCTGGCGTGCAGTATATGTGACTGCCATATCTGAGTCTCCAGCAACCTGGCTAACACTATTTGCCCTGCCCTGGTAATTCCTTGAGACCCTGCCTCACCCAACTTGCAGACCCACCCAAGCCACTTCCAGTGGATCTTCTGTACAAATGGCTTGCCTTGGCTCATGCTGCAAAATTTCCTAAAATCTTTCATGGTTCACAAACCCCAAAGGAGCAGCATCTGACCTCGGTGTGTCCTGTGCCTCTTGCTGAATAGCTCTAAGCCTGGCACTGGTGGCAGTCAACTTCAGTTTGAGGCTTGGTCTCTGGAGGCACCTCCAAGCACAACATGGGTGGCTGCCATCTGCAGATTACTTTGTGGCTTATGCCAGGAGGTCCACAGGCTGTAGCTGAACTTGGCCTAAGATGGGGCCCCTCCCAGGAGTCCCTGAGTACAGCACACCAGGAGGCTGGCTTCAGACTGAACTGGAGCACCACCCAGCTGGCTCTGCAGATGACACACCCAAAGGATAGACTGGGCAGGCACCAGAGCCCTGCTAAAGTGAATCCTGTTCTGTAGGGTCAGCCCCTGCATAACACCTTCTCCACTGTAGTCAAGGCCAGTCCATACAACCAATCAGCCCAAGGGTTAATCCCTTCCATTGATGTGAAAACAGCAACCAACACTCAACAACAATAGAAGGACACACATAACCCACACAAGGGAAACACCTGGAGCACCTGGCTCAGGTACCCAAGGAGATTGCACCACTGAGCCCCAGAGGATACCTAACACATTAGGTCACTCTAGTAAGACCAGAAGGCATAGCAACCCTACCTAATACATAGAAACAAACACAGGAAGGCAACCAAAATGGGGAGACAAAAAAACATGTCCCAAATTAAAGAACATGTCCCAAAGCTCCATAAAAAGAACTAAACAAAATGGAGATAAGCAATCTACAAGACACAGAGTTCAAAACACGGGTTATAAGGATGCTCAGTGATATCAGGGAGAATGTCAACAAAGAGATAGGAAACATAAAAATGGAGATAGAAGACATAAAAAAGAACCAGTCACAAATGAAGAACACAATAACTAAAATTAAGAATACATTAGAGACAATCAGCAGTAGATTAGATGAAACAGAGGATCAAGTCAGTAATTTAGATGTTAAGGTAGCAGAAATCACTCAACCAGAACAGCAAAAAGAAAAAAGAATCCAAAAAACTAAGGATAATTTAAGGGGCCTCTGGGACAATATCAAGTGTACACCATTCTGATTATAGGGGTACCAGGAGGAAAAAAGAGATCGCAAGGAACTGAAAACCTATTTGAAAAAATAATGATGGAAAACTTCTGTAATCTGGCAAAGGAAATAAACATATAAGCCCAAGAAGTGCAGAGAGTCCCAAATAAGATGAACCCAGAATGTGGGGATAAATCCAAGATGGCAGAGTAGATAAAGGCTGTGCTTGTCTCGTCACATGAACACATCAAAATTACAACTAAATTATAGAACAGTCAACCTGGAGAACCATCTGAAGTCTAGCTCAGCAAAGGTTTTACAACTAAGGATATAAAGAAGAAGCCATGTTGAGACTGGTAGGAGGGGTGGAGATGCGAAACAGGCTGATCTCAAACCTCTGTATGGCAGATGAAAAGTGGGAGGGATATCTCAGCCACAGAAGAGCAAGGGGCCCCAGTGTCACACCAGGCTCCCCAGCCAGAAGTAGGGGTACAGGGAAGAACCCCCATTTGGCTGTGAAAAACAGTGAGATTCTGACCATCTGGGTGGAACGGAAGGCTGCAGGAAACCCAGCTGTACTCTTACAGGGCCCACACCGACTTGCTCACAGGCACTCACCCTGGGCTCCTGCTAAGAGACAGTGACTCAGGAGGTGTTGGAGACATGCGAGGACTGAGTTGTGTGGCTTTGGGGTGAGAACTAGAGGGACAGTTGCCATTTTCCCTGTTTGAGGTCCTACTCCCAAGCAGCTGGCAGGCAAGTGCCATCTTTCCTGTGTTGAGCCCTCCCCCATGCCCATGGCCAAATCTGACCCTGAATTCGTCTGGTGAGCTCCTCTTTCTCCACCCTGGTTACTCACTGAGATGCTGCCACACTCAACTCCATACCACGGGAGCTTTATCAATGATTAAACCTTACAGGAGCTGGCAACTGGCAGCAGGCCTCAGAGTATCCTGGCTTTTTTTGTGGCTACCACAGACCTGACACTAGTGGCAGCTGTCCTCGGTTCACAGTGTGGCCTCTCTCATACACCTCCAGGTCCAGCACAGGCAGCAACCAATTTTGGATCACTTTGGAATACCTACCTGGCCTGTCACAGGCAGTGGGCTGAACTAGGCCTGCACTGGGGCCCCTCCCAAGAGGCCCCAAAACCAACTTACTTGGAGTTTGGCTTCAGACCACAACAGAGCACCTCCCAATTATCCCCACAAGTGGCATGCCCAAAGGGTGGTCTGAACAGGCACCAGAGCATGCTGGGGCAAATCCCACTTCATGTAGTAAACACCTGGTACAGCAGCCTATAAGCTGTGGACATGGCCACAGCTGGTCAGTCTGAGAGTCAATCCCACCAGCTAACATGCCAATAGCAATCAAGGCTCATCTATAACAGGGGCATGGACAACCCACAAAAGGGTCACTCCTGGAGCATCCAGCTCAGGTGACCAGGGAGACTGTGCCACTGTGCACCATGGCACCTACTAAAGAAGACCACCTGGCAAGACTGGGAGATGTAGCAGACTTACCTAATACATAGAAACAAGCACAGAGAGGCAGTATATGAGAAAACAAAGAAATACATCCCAAATGAAAGAATAGGAAAACACTCCAGAAAAAGAACTAAACATAATGAAGGCATGCAACCTACCAGAGACAGAGTTCAAAACAATAGTTGTAAGGATGCTCAATGATTCAGGGAGAACATCAACAAAGAGGAAAACATAAAACCAAAAGAAACATAAAACCAAAGGAAAACATAGAAACCATAAGAAAGAACCGGTCAGAAGTAAAGAATACAATCACTGAAATGAAGAATGCACTAGAAGGAATCACCAACAGACTAGATGAAGCAGAGTATCAAATCAGTGATTTGGAAGACAAAGTAGCAGAAAACACCCAATTAGAATAGCAAAAGGACAAAAGAATACAAAAAAATGAGGCTAGTTTAAGAGATCTCTGAGACAACATCAATAGTAACAACATTCACATCATAGGGGTACCAGAGGAGAAGAGAGAAAGCAAGGCATTGAGAACCTATTTAAAGAAATAGTGACTGAAAAATTCCCTAACCTGGTGAAAGAAATAGACATACAAGGCCAGGAAGTGCAGAGAGTACCAAACAAGATGAATCCAAACAGGCCCACACCAAGACGCATTATCATTAAAATGGCAAAGGTGAAAGATAAAGAGAGAATACTAAAAACAAGAGAAAGGCAACTAGTAACTTACAAGGGAGCTCCCATAAGACTGTCAGCTGATTTCTCAACAGAAACTTTGCAGGCCAGAGGGTTAGGCACAAAATATTCAAATGATGAAAACCAAGAATTTACAATCAAGATTATTGTTCCCAGCAAGACTGTCATTTAAAATCAAAGGACAGATAAAAATCTTCCCAGACAAGAAAAATCTAAAAGAGTTCATCACTACCAAACCAGTATTGAAATGGATGTTAGAGGGACTTCTTTAAGACAAAAATATCAAAAAAAATAAAAAATATAAATAATAGAATGGCAATAACTACATATCTATCTATCAACAATTACATTCAATGTAAATGGATCAAATGCTCCAATCATAAACATAGGGTGGCTGAATGGATAGGAGGACAAAACACTTACATATGCTGCCTACAAGAGATTCACTTCAGATTAAAAGACACACACAGACTGAATGTAAAGAAAGGGATGGAAAAGTTTATTTTATTAAAATGGAAAAAAAAAGCTGGGGTAGCAATATTTATATGAGACAAAATGGACTTTACAACAAAGGCTATAACAAGAGATAAAAAAGGACCCAGTAATCCCACTTCTGGGTATTTATATGAAGAAACTCAAAAGGCTACTTTGAGGAGATGTGTGCCTCCATATGTTCATTGCAGCATTATTTACAATAGCCAAGATTTGGAGGCAACCTGGGTGTACATCAATGGATGAATGGATAAAGAAGGAGTGGTACATATATAGAATGGAATATTACTTAGCCATAAAAAAGAATAAAATCTTGTCATCTGCAACAACATAGATGGAGGTAGTGGAGTAAGTCAGAGAAATACAAATGGCATATGATTTCACTTATATGTAGACTCCAAATAACAAAACAAACAAACAAACTCATAGATACAGAGAACATTTTGATGGTTGTCAGAAAGGAAGGGTGTTAGGGGTGGGTGTAAAAGGGAAGGGATTAAGAAGTACAAATTGGGTTGTTACAAAGTAGTCATGGGGATGTAGGGTATAGCATAAGGAATACAGTCAATAACAACGTAATAACTATGCATGGTGTCAGGTGGGTACTAGGTTTGTCATGGTGATTGCATCGTAAGTTACATAAATGTCCAATCACTATGTTGTACACCTGAAACATAATATTTTATGTCAACTGTGATTGAAAAACAAAACAAAAAATTATTAAGAAAAATAAAAACATAAAAATAACATGTGGTTTGGTTGTGTTTAACATAACTGTTTTGTCCTTGTTTTTTTTTTTATATCAGTTTATGTGTTTAGGCATAGCCCATAAAACATCAGATAAATGTAAAAATTGTTATTAAAAGTGTTCATACAAGTAAAACCTCCCTCATAATTCTCTTGTTTTATGTTACAAATAACATTCCCTATACACTCCAGTGAAAAGGATTTAGAAGATAAATATCTAAAAGAAAGAGAAGTCTTTTATTTTACATTAAATGCTAGCCATCAAAGTAAAAAAAAAAAATTCTGCATATTATAATTAAGATATGGAAAGAAAAATGGCTAACATTTCTTGAGCATCCACTATATACAGTAGTACTTCCGTTGATGAATGTTTTGGTTTATGAACGCCATAAACCCGGAAGTAAATGCTTCGGTTTTTGAACACGCCTCGGAAGTTGAATATGTCACATGGCTTCTGCTGAGTGCAAGACCGTGAGGCCTAGCTGTCGGCTGTTTTCGAACATTTCAGAACTCCAACGGTCTTCCAGAATGGATTACATTCGAAAACTGAGGTTCCACTGTACAAGGCATTGCGATGGTTATTGTGTACATCATGTCATTTGATTTGTTTCCAGCTCTAGTATGAGGTGGATATTAGTAAATTCATGTTACAATGGGAGAAACTGAGGCCCAGAGAGTGTGAGTAACTTGTCAAGCTAGACAGTGGCAGAGCTGGTTTGCAAAGCCACGTTAGGTTGGCCCTGATGCCCAGGCACTTAACATTTCATTGTACTGTTTCATAATCGTGATCTATGTCTTTTCTGTAGTGTGTTAGTTTCCTACTGCTGATGTAACAAATGATCACAAACTTAGGGATTTAAAACAGTACTAATTTTTTATCTTACAGTTCTGTAATTCAGAAGCCCAGATGTGGGTCTTAGGGGCTACAATTCATATGCCAAAGGACTGCGCTTCTTCTGGAAGCTCCAGGGGAGAATCCACTCCTTCCGTTTCCTGCTTCTGGAGTCTTATAGTTTCTGATTCAGTAGCTCTGAGATGTGACCTGAGAATTTGCTTTTCTATCGAGTTCCCAGGTGATGCATACATTGCTCATCTGGGGACCCCATTTTAAGAACCAGGGCTGAATATTATGTTCCTTGTGTTAAAAGAGTGTGTATTCCCTTTTCTAGTTGGACCCTGATTGGGTCAATGGCCTTCCCTAATCAGCACACTTGTCAGGTCCAGCACTTGGAGAGGTGAGGAACCATTCCAAGACTTCTAACCGGGAAACTTCCCATGAGGTTGAATCAGTGTTTGCTGGCTCATGGCCCCTTCTAGCAATTAAACCACTTTGGTGTCTACTTCCATCATCACCTCTGCTGCTCTGACTCTGATCCCCCTACCTCCCTTTTATGAGGACGCTTGTGATTACATGGGGCACACTGGGATAATCCAGGATGATCTTCCCATCCCAAGAACCACAGCTGCAAAGTCCCTTTGCCACATAAGGTAACACCCCAACAGTTTCCAGAGATTCAAAGTGGACGTCTATGGGAGCCATCATTTTGTGTAGCACACCTACCTAACTGCTGTTTCATGCTCCCGTCTTTCCATTTGAAGAGGGAATGGTGATAAAGCATTTCAGGGTCTTCACTCAGAGGCAGATCCCCTTTCTTGGTTTTTGCCCACCTGTATCTGTTAGTATTGGGGGCATAGGAAACATGGTTCCTGAGCAGAATGGGACCTACCTCCCTCTCATTCATTTACCTCCTTCAGGATGGGTACGAGGACGTTAGAGAAATGTGGGGAAAATGAGTGCCCATTGTATTCGACAGTCTGGAGACTGGATTGCTCCCACTTTCAACAGTTTCCCTCACTTCCATGCCTCCCCCAAGGGAGGGGGAGAAGAAAGCAGAAGAACCTGCCTGAGTGAATGGAGGCTGCCTTGGCATTCAAGGCCCTTTGTGGTCTGATCCTGACTTCATCCCCAGCTCCAACAACAGCCAGCTTCTCTCCAGCCCTAAATAGACCTTTCCCTGTCACATATCACTGTCTTTGCACATACACCTTCAATGCCCCTGGGCTTCTTTGCTTGGTGTGAACTGACTTGTCTTCGAACATGGCCCACGTATCATGCCCTCAGGAATCCTAAGTGGCTTCCCCTTGTAAGGATTAGTGGACTGTCCTCTGGATTCCCAATCACTGTGTTCATACCCATTTTTAGACAGGGATCCTTCAGCTACTGATGCCCAAGCCCAGCTCAAATGAGGGGGACATAAGGAACTCACTGACTCCTGTAGCTGATGTTCAGGAGAGGGTGTGGCTTCGAGCACGGCTGGATCCAGGATCTCAAACATTACTGTCAGCTCCATTAGTTTCCTCTCTCCTTCTCTCTACATGTCCCCCTCTTTTAGTTCTGTCCTTTTCCTCACGTCTTCTACGCAGCTTGGGACAATGACTGCCATCTACACAGAATCCTAGCTTAGCAAGCCCAGTGGACAACAGAACCCTCTCTCAGGGCACACAAAGGTCATTCCTAGGGAGGCCTCACTGGCCTTATTGTTCCCCTGCCCATCAATGAATCCATCACGTAGATCAGGGAGGACAAATTTCTCCACCATTGGCCCCACTGAGTCATTGGCCTGACCTTGCATTAAGGAGGCGGGCACTTCAGGTCAGCTTCAGTGGACCCACAGTGTGGCAAGGGGATCCCCAAAGAAACATTCTGAATGGACCGAAATCACACTTGCCACAGATCTTTACAGCTTGGCACTTATCACTTTTTATTTTCCTTTATCTGTTTATAAAATTAGCTCTTCCTAATAATTACTTCGGTTGTGTGATGTGAGCACATACTTTTCATTCACTGAACAGATATTGCCCGAATAAATGTCTATTGTGTGCCACATACCTGGCTGGGCACTTATTTCAACTCTGTCCTCCAACAACCCTGTAGGCTGTGCCTTCATCACCCTGCCCTAAAGATGGGAGGCGTCACGTGGTGAGCTGAGACCACACATCTGGGTAAAAATAAAAGCAGAATTTGAACATAGGTCATTTGACTCTAAAGACTGGAATCTCTCCACTACCCTGTGTGAGCTTAGTGAGGGCAGAGGTTGAGTTTTTACCTCCTCTAGCATCAAACAGGGCCCCCAGTAGGAGTTCAATAGATGTCTGTTGAAGGTGTGAGTGAATGAACGAAGGAATGTCACTCCCCAGGAAGACCTAATGCTTCTCTGCCTGAGACATTAAAAAAGGAGATACAGCCAAGTTAGTGGGGTCCCTCAAGAGCAACTTACAGAGGAGCATGAAAGGTGATGGAGGGGAAAAAAGAAAGCAGGAATAACGGCTGCGTCTCACTTTTGCTGAGACTCTTTGAACCTATTCTGGGTAACACAGTGTTATAGATTAAATTGTGTCCCCCACCCCAGTGTCTCAGGATGTGACCATATTTGAAAACAGGGTCTTTAGAGAGGCAATCAAGTCAAAATGAGATCATTAGTGTGGGCCCGAATTTACTATGACTGTTACCCTTTATAAAAACGGAAATTTGGACACAGAAATCTGTAAAGGAAGATGATGTGGAGACACAGGAGAGGACAGCCTTCTACAAGCTGGGGAGAGAGGCCTGGACTAAATGCTCCCTCACAGCCAGCCCTGCAGGCACCTGCTTCTCACACTTCCTGCCTCCGGAACTATGAGACAATAAATTTCTGTTGTATAAACCAGCCAGTCTGTGGTACTTTGATACAGCAGTCTTAGGCAACTGTACACATAGACTTACTGTGTGCTTGTGTGCACGCACACGCGCACACACACACACACACACACAGTTTTTTTCATTATAATAATAAAAGCCCCTAGTGAAACAACGAAACAATAATGGATGCTTAGCAAATAAATCAACCAGATTTTATTTATAGTCATCATACCTTTCCCACCACCATTAGAATAAATGGGCCTCATTTAAAGGAAGCAAAAAAAGACTCAAAAAGTTTCTTTCTGGTCTCCCACCTTCGACACAAAAGTTTCACTCCAGGGAAACCACCATATGAAATCCAGTTTTATCTGCATTTTACTTGGAGCAGCCTCAGTGGGATGTGGAAGTGGAACAAGAGATGAGAGAAATGTATGCAACCCATTCACACGTTGCTGCTTCAGAAGGAACCCAGTCAGAAAGCCAGGAGCTGCTGAGACAAGGGCCCCACCAAGGCTGTGAACCGTCTCAGTGCCGGGGCTGAGGGTTTCCTGGCATGTGACATGTTCATTGCTAGAACTGGGACAGTCCCAGGCAAATGGGATGGCTGGTCTCCCTCCAGTCCACAGGACAGTGTGGCAGGTTCTGAGGGGAGCTCTGAAGTCAGACAGCCTGTGCTAGCATCCCGAGCCCCTGCTTCATAGCAAGCTATTCAACTTCCCTGAGCCTCCCTCTCCTTAGCTCCAAGAGGGCAGTGGTGTCGAGGGATGTGGCAATAGCCTCTGGACTCAGACTCACTCACATGGCCCTCACCCCTCCCACACAAAGCTAAGTGTCCTTCTGCATTAGGTGCCAGGGCTTTCTATGCTGTGAGACTTGCTCAGCCAGTACTAAAACCCAGGCCAGAACAGCAGACGGGTCAACGCCCCTGGGTGCAGCCTTCTATTCACCATGTTTGAAAGACCATCGTAAACGTATAAGCTTCCCCTGGTGGTTCTATGTACTCGGGGATGTGGGGGCGAGACCTGCACGACAGCCACACAGAATGCTGTGCTATTTCCAGTGCACAGAACGATGCTTATTGTACCTTTCCAACACTCATTTAGCTTTTTGTACAAATAGCTATAGGTAAGAAACCTTGTAACAGAAATGTTTCTAGGATTTTCAGTGTGACAAGCCTTTTGACATTAACTAAACACTGAAGCACACGAACTGGAATTGGCTCCGGCTGTTAGGAAACCTTGCTATGTTAGCTCCACAGTCAGAATGGATTCAAAAGAAATGACGATGGTTTTCCACAACGTAGCCATTTGAATATAAACCATTTACCATAAGTATTTCTGCCCAAAGTTTCTCCAGATACAGGATCAAAATTATTTTAAAATCAGGCACTGGAAGAGTGGCTGGATTCTTACTAGATATTGACTGATGGTGAGCTATGCTTACATTCTCCAAAGCCACGAATGAGTGCCCAGCTGCAGAAGAGGCTGCCAGGGACCCCAGGGGTCAGCAATGGAAGGGATTCATCTCAGAGAGCCCTCTACTTTCAGGTGTCTTGAAAGAGACAGAGGAAGAATAATAGAATAATAAAGAGCCAAGGAATTGCCATCCTTAAGACAGGAGTTCTCAAATTTCAGGTAGATTTGAATCCTACAATATCCAGGGGATCCTGTTAAAATGCAGATTCTGATTTAGGGAATCTGGGATATGGCCTAGGAGCCTGCGTTTCTAACAAGTTCCCCTGTGATGCTGATGCTTTTTTCCCGGACCGAAGCTTTAAGGACCAGGGGCTGTGAAACTGACTTGCAGCAGTCCAGATACCGGGGCCAGAAGCTTGTTTCTGCTGCTGGAAGCTTGTTAAAGTCTCTTGTCAAATCACCACTGTGTGTGTGTGTGTGTGTGTGTGTGTGTGTGTGTGTGTGTGTGTGTGTGAGAGAGAGAGAGAGAGAGAGAGAGAGAGAGAGAGAGAGAGAGAGAGAGATCAGGACAGGGGCTAAAGAGACAAGGAGACAGTCTGGGAAACACCATGTGTAACCACTTCTACTGCAGTGAAATCAGAACAGAACTAACTTCTCCAGCTACCATCATGATTTCTGTACTGAGAGATGCTTTAATTAAAGAAATACGTACTTAGCAACCATTTCCTAAAGTTAACTATCAGCACTAAGCCCCTGTTAGCAGGACAATCAGGGAGTTAGTCCTAGAAGGGTCTCTAGAGATCAATTGATTCAATTCCTCCAATTTTCCCCAAATATAGAACCTAAAAAGCCAACTTCAGGGGAATTAGACTACCAAGGAAGTCCTCTCAGAGGACACCATTATTAGCAGAGTCTCAGTCTATCCATCTCGGGGTACAAATACCCACCATTTTTGCTGTGCAGTTGCTGCTGCCAGCCCAGCTCTGTGGACAGCAACCTTGCAGCCGGCCCTGCTGCCCCACAGGGTAAAGGATCCTTAACTGACTTTTTCATCTTATTCGTCAACTTTTCCATCACTTCTGATCTAAAACACTCTCACTTTGGATCTTCAGGCTTAGCCCTATTTGTTTTGAAGCTTGATCTTATATTTGACTTAAAGACTTGCCCATGCTTTCCCAGGTGGTGCTGAGTGCTCTCCGGAGGGCTCTGCGTGTCCAAGAAGGTTGTTCTCTCATTCACACAGTGCTAGGTGATGGGGACCGGCAAGGAAACGGGCTCCCTCTCCCTTCCACAGCCCACGCTGAGGCTATGGCCTTCTTTTCCTCCTCATTGATTCTGGGCTTTCTGTAGGGCGACTCCAAAGGCTCGTTCTTGGTGAAGGATATTGGTGCAGGGTTTAAAACATGCCCACACATGTTTACTTCCTCTCCCCTTAAATATAAGCCAGCCAGTAGGGACTTGCTTCTAATGAACAGAATAATGCAGAAATTATGCCATGTGCCTTCTGAGCTAGGGTAGAAAAAGGGATTGAAATCCCACCCAGCCTGTGTTGGGGCGCCCACCTGAGACCAGACACCATGCTATGAGGAAAGCCAGCAGCCAACGAAGAAGCCACAAGGAGGCAAACAGCCCTCTGAAGGTCCCAGGCAACAACCAGTACCACCACCAGGTATGGGAGCAAGGGGCCGCTCCCGTGAGCCCCACCCAGCCTTGGAGACCTCTTGCTGAGAATGAGTAGGTCGGAGACAAGCTGTCTGTCCAGGCTGAGAACTGCCCAAACCACCTATTCATGAGCAAAAGACGTCTTGTTGTTTTGTTCAGCTCCAGTTTGGGGTGGTTTGTTATACATCGGACAATGACGGCAATGATGGTTGGTTCTTTGAAAAGGCCAGTGAGGATCTTCCTGCTAAGAGACCCACACACAGGCGATCTGGTTCAGGCTCACCTTCTTCCCTCCTCACCCCCAGGCTCTGTTTGGGGCCATGTGCTTCAGTGTCTTGCTGCTGAGATCCCTGTGCCCTGAGGGTGGCCCATCTGTCTTAAACCATTCCAGCTGCTACAACAAAGTATCACCAACTGAGTGGCTTACAAACAGAAATTTATTTCTCATGGTACTGGAGAGGCTGGAAATTCCAATATCCAGGTGCCAGAAGACTGGGTTATAACAACACTAATTCCAGTCATGGCAGCTCCATCCTTAGCACATAATCGCCTCCCAGAGGCCTCACCTCTAATACCATCACCTTGAGGGTTGGGATTTCAACATATGGATTTGGTGGGAGGATGCAAGCATTCAGTTCATAGCATCATGGGAGACTGACATATCCTTGCGAGGCTGAAAGCTGGGGCTGCAGGCCACCCTACCTTTCTCTTAATGGTCACTTTCCCTCCTCTTCCATCTTCTTCCTGATCCTTTCTCCACACTCAGAAGCTCCTGGGCTGAAGCTTAACAGCTTTGGGCCAAAGAGTCCATCACAGTTCCCTAATTTTTTCCACACTGTCAATCTAGTAAGAGGTGGAGGGGGCCAAGGGGCAAGGTGGTTGCTGTCCCACACACTGCGGTGTCTCCAAAAGCTTACTACCTTTCTCCTTCTTCTTTTTTATCCATGGGTGGGAATGGTGAGTGGGTCTGACAACAGTAGGGATTCCGCCAAAATGTCAGTGCCCACAAACCCTGTAGGGAAGCGTAGTCCCAATTGCTGGTGGTTCTCAGAATTTAGACTGAAAAACACTTCCCACCATGGCTGCCCGTACAGCCATGCTATGGCTGGGCACTGCACAAGTCTGGGGCAGAGGAAGGTCTACAAACTTTTACTCTAATGGGCCAAATAGTAAATAGTTTAGGTTTTGCAGAACTCAGGGACTCTGTCTCAATTACACAACACTGCTGTTGTAGCAAAAAAGTAGCCGCAGTTAGTATATAAATAAATGGGTGTAACTATGTTTCAATAAAACTTTATTTGCTAACACAGTGAGAAGATTTGGCCCAAGGCTGTAGCTCGCCATCCCTTGTTCTGGGGGGTTCCATTCACAAAACTCCACACGAACAGCCCTAAACGGTGGACCCGTTTAGCACTGCCTGCTCTTTGGGAAAGCAGGAACATTCCCAACAAGTGCCAACACCACCCTGTGTGTTGGCAAAGAGCAGCAGAATCCCCTGTGATGAGTCTAGAATCTCCCTTCCCTTTTAGGGAAGCTTCTTGGGTGCTCTGCTCTTTCTTCAGTGAAAATAAACCTTTTGAGCACCAACTATGTGTCAGGAATTGTGCCCAGTGCTGGGAATGTAACAGAGAACAAGGCAGACACAGTTCTGGTCTTTACAGAACTTGCAGATTTGTAGGGAAGATTGACTTTGAACAGGTGTGAGTCATATGAAAGGGGAGGTACAGGGGTGATGAGGCTTCTCCTGTGGGGAGGCCAGGCCACCTGAGGGTCAGGAGGAAACGCAGGTCTACAGGATAAGGAGTTCGCCAGGCAAGGGGTTGTCGCACAAGTGCTGCAGGTGGAGGGACCAGCCTGGGCAGTGAGTGGGCAGCATGTATGGGGGGAGGGTCAACCTGCAGACCTCCTAATCCAGGGCTGTGTCTCTCCCCATCTGCCTTTGACCTTTGGTCGGTAATCAAATCCAAGACCAGAACCTGGCATCTCTCATCAAGCCTGCACATCTGTACTACTTGGTAGGACAGATTTTCAAAACATTGGAATTATTGTCTAATATTTCAAAGTCAAGGGATTTCAAATATAATCTGGATCTCTGGCTTCTCATAAAAACATCCAAGTACCTGGGTACAATAATTCCTGCACAGTGACAACTGGCTTGGAGCCGCTGGCAGATGCCCCCTTAGATGGGACACATGCTCCCCATTTTGTGCCAGTCTCCATCAATCCCAGTTGCCTCATAGCAGGTCTGACTCACTCATTTACATTATCTGTCTGGCTGATGCAGCGTTTGAGTTGATGACTTTCTGACCCAGGCAAATCTCATGCCACTGAAAGGTAAGTAGATTCAAGCTGCTGAGAGAGGAATAGTTTATGGTGTCCTGTTTCTCCAAAAATAAATGTGCACTGTGACAGGGATTAATCATGCTTGCCTAGAAATATCTGTCACCATCGCCCGCCCAATCTGCTGAATCCCTGGGTTAGACTCCTGAAACCTGACATAGGTTGGGCATGGCCTGAAAGAGGAAATCTCTTTTTGGACCCCTTGCAGAAACTTGCAGGGGTTACAACAGCAAAGGAAGGCTTCAGAGAGAGGGTGCTGAGCGAGAGCTAGGCCCCAAATGATGGATGCCTTCTTTTCTCATCAAATCAGGGCTCTTCCTCTCCAGAAAAATCAATTCAGTGGTCAGAGGCTATTCTCCAAGGTGGAGTTTGTCAAAAGTATGTGTCAAAGAACACAAGATCCAAATGATACTGACAGGTATTTCAGGAAAAAGCAATTCGAATGTCAGAGCAATGAGGTGTCTGAGGTCCAGTTCCCCAGAGGCTGGCCCTAGTGTCCGCGCGGATGAAGGAGGTGTTCCTGAGCTGACTGGAGGGCTGGCTGGGGATCAAGTCGTGTCTGAGCTAGTGGGGGAGCCCAGGACAAGTCCCCGGGGCACAGCTCCGGGCTCTCAGTGGGCCTCCCAACTGCCCCAGCTAGGACAGTAGTTGGTCGCCGCTCAAGGGCTGCCCAGCAAAGTAAAGGCCAAGGCACTTTCTGTTCTGCTGGGAGGCACACAGTTCCCACAGCTGAGGCGAGTTCCCTGAAGAAGAGCCACCCACAGGTGCCCTGCCCGTTAGAAGTAAGAGGGCTCTGACACCAGGTGGGACAGGCACTGGCATGAGGGATCTGACGGGACATGGCGAGGCTGCCGTTGTCTGTTCTCGAAGTGCACAACATTTCTTGTCTGCAGAACTTTCCAGCACCTTTAAGGTGGTCATTGTCATCTCTGTGGTGGAGGATATGATATACAGCCATTCCCGGATCCTTCTGACTACAACACACTCTTTTTCCAGAATTCTTTCAGATCCCAGTTTTGGGAAACACAGGTCATAGGGGCCTGCATGGTGCTGAGAGGACAGCAGGAAAGGGTTTCTCTTGGCCTCAGCTGCATGCTTTCCTTTGAAACCCCAGGGGAAGCCAGCCAGATGGGGCTCTGGGTCTTCAGGGGCACCCCCACCCACCACAGTCTCTCGGCCCCACGCTGGGCCCTCGGTGTAGGGTGCTCTCATAACTGACACCAGACAGCGGCGTGCCTTCACTCAGGGTCCTCCAGGGACCCCGAGGGCTTTGCAAGGATGGCCCTTTCAAGCTCCTTTCTACTCTTACAGACCTCCACGTCCTTCCCTGACTTCTGGAGTCAGCCTCTTGGCCAGCATTTCACATGTGACATCACCTGAACTGCCCATCGTCATCTCTTCTTTCTCCACTTTGAGCCTCCTGCGCCCCCACAAGGTTTTCCTGCTCACTCTTGACTGAATATGAGGTCGGGCAATTAAGTTCGTGAACCCATCCTAGAAAAAGTGCTACATACCTCATTGCTGAATATCACTACAGTCACCTTTGAAGTCCTCCCCTTGGGAAGCTAGGCACTGACACCAGTGCCTCGTCCACCCTTCAAAGCAATTTTGGAACTCTTTTTCTGGAATGGCCATCAGAGCTGTCGTTATATTAGCTTTGATGCCCTGAATGTCATCAAAATATCTTCCTTTCAATATTTCCTTTATCTTCAGGTAAATAAAGAAGTCATTGAGGGCCAGATCAGGTGGGTAGGGAGGGTGTTTCAATATAGTGATTTGTTTACTGGCTAAAAACTCCCTCACAGACAGTGCCGTGTGAGCTGGTGCATTTTCATGATGCAAGAGCCATGAATTGTTGGTGAAAAGTTAAGGTCGTCCAACTTTTTCAAGCAGCATTTTCAGCACTTCCAAATAGTAAACTTAGTTAACTGTCTGTCCAGTTGGTACAAATTCATCATGAATAATCCCTCTGATATCAAAAAAGGTTAGCAACATCGTTGCAACAAGTTCACGAACTTAATCGTCCCACTTCTTACGTTTATAAACTAAATTTGTTACAACATGTTGTGAGTTGGCTTTCTTAGTGACTCCTGCTGTGTTTCTAATTTTTGTGTGATTTTGTTTAAATCTGTCAGACCACACTGGGAGCTCATCACCACCTTTCTCTTCATTCTCACCGACGTATCCTGAGCATATTTATTCGGCCCAGCAAAGGGACTCAGGAGGAGGAACCAGTGGAGAGCCTGAGTGAACAGCCCTCTGCTGTGTGGGACCTCTGTCCACACCTGACCCCTGGATGGGGGTCTGCCTTGACTATTCATATCCCACGCTGAGCTGCATTTCTCCTGGCTTAAGAGAAAGTCAATGGCATTCAAGAAATGATCTTGGTCTTCAAACCCCTCCAGAGGAAATGCTGCTCTGACAGCGACTTCTAAATAAGTCCCTCCATTAATATTTCCTGAGGTCCCATGGGCTGGCCACTGAGCTCACGGCTTCTGTGGCCAGCTCCTCTTGTGGTTTGAATCTAAACTCTTCCCGAATGTGGACCTTGGGCAAGGCATTGGAGCCTGAACTTCACTTTCCTCACCTGTAAAATGGTGTGATAAATACCTTTTGCATCAGGTGAGATGTTAATGAAACTTACACTGAAGGCACTCAGGGTCATGCCACACTGCACTGAGTGCTCAACACATAATAATAATGAACAATGGTAGATGCTGGCATCCAGCCCTTGCTACTCTACAGCTGTCTCATGGCTGATCCTGAGAAAAATCACCTGGGACCCTTTTCCCTCCTGTTCGCTTTTTGCACCACCTCTCCTTTCCTGTCTTACTCCTTCTCATCGCTTGTGTTTAGAGGCTGTTCATCATCTGTGGAGCTCTCTAAAAACATAGACCGTTGGACCAGCCCAGTGATTCCTGGGCCAAGAGAGGGGCTCTGGGATCTGTATTTGTAGCAGACCAGATCAGGTAATTCGGGGTTGGTAGAGCAGGGACTGTGACATGCCAGCGCTCAGGAAGTGAAGCTGGATGGAAGCGTTTTCCAGTTTCTGTGGTATAAACACTCCCGGCATGGTCAGTGTCAAGCTGCAAGTATAACATACCTGAACCCACATTACTAGTACCACAGATACGAGAGGTGTGCATCCTCCAGGGCACAGAAAACAGAAACAAGAAGAAACTAATTAGGAAGTGATGACTGTTGAGTATTTATTAGCTTTGCTTTTAACATAATTCATTTCATTGTATGTTTATACCATTTGATATTTCATGCTTATGCTTTTAACATTCAGCTCTCAAAATTCCTGAAAATTTAACAATTTTCTCTTGCGAGTGGGGAAAGGCCAGTGCCACGGGGAGCAGAGTTGAAGAATCCTACCTATAAGAATTGAGTGACTATTTTGGTCCCCCTCTCTCTACCAAAATGTGCACACTTGCAAAATTTTACCACAGTTCTTGGAGACCCTAAAGACATTCCAAAGCCCATCATAGATTTTGGAGCCAACCTGTCCCCTTAATGCCCTGCTGTGCTGTCAGAGCACCTTGAGGGCTGGTGGGGATGAAGGAGGGACGAATCACCATGATTTGGGAAAAGGAACTGTGCAGATCTTTCCCATTTCCCTGCCCTCAGCTCTTCCACCCTTGCCCCAAGCTGCACAGTCATGAGGGGGCCACCACCACTGGCTTTGAGAAGCTCTGCGTCTCTGTCAGATCCAAGCTCTTCATCTCTCCGCTGGAGCTGTTGGGGCCCACCCAGCTGGAACTATCTTATCAGACACTGGTAACAGACACAGCAAGTCAGAGAGGAAACAGAGGTGTTTTATCTCCCGTCTCTGCATCCGGCGGGAAGGTAAGCTGTTCTTCCCAGAAGGGCAGACTCGTGTCACTGCACTTGGTTTGAAATAAGAAAGAAGTCACTACCCTTAGCTCAAGGGTCTCGGGCAGGCAGGGCACAAAGACCAAGAAAGGCAAAGAGGCACCATGCTCTATGCGTTAGCAGTTAAAGCTCAGCAAGGTGGAGGCAACTAGTATCCTCACTGCACAGAAGAGAAAACGGGCTGAGAAAATGAACCGGTCTCAGGTCACACGTGTGTAGGATTTGAGTTGGTCTGTCCCATTCAAGAATCAGGCTCCGAACTTTTGTGCTATGGTCCTTCCATTTACTCCTCACAGCGCCATTTTCCCACCTTATAGATGAGAAGATTGGGGTAAATAACTCAACCACTCAGAACCACGAGAGGGAGCAGCCAGGACTTCACTGGCCTCTCTCCTGATCGGAATGACTTCCCAGCAAGAGGTCTGCAGCCTTTACAAGACTGCACATGGGTGAGAGAGCAGGAGGAAGAGAAAGAGGGAACCAGAGGGTCAAGCGTGGGGTTTGAGAATAATCGCATCAAAGAGCAGCAAGGCTGAGAGCAACAGCGCCCACACTTGGCAGGCAGGCAGGCGGGTTCTCGCTCAGGTCCTGCTTTGCTTTCCGGGGTGTGGGGGGAGTGGGGGCGGTGTAGAACAGAGCAGTGCTCTTCTAGGGAAGCGGGCACTGTGGCTAAGGTCACCAGATTTCTAGGGACAGGTCGTGAGCTCGTTTCCCTTTTGTTCTCATGGCAACAAGATCCGCCCCCTTCCTACTCCAGAACTGGGGAGTGGGGATGTGAAACGGCGGGGTAGACGGCTGCAGCTGCCATCACTGTTATTCAGCCTGGTGCCCAGTGGTAACTGTGGCACCTGGCACCAGGAGCAGTCGTTGAAGATGTTTATCCCACAGTGGGCAGAGGTGAGAGACGCCTCCACCTCAAGGACACAACTCCAAGCCCAAGGCAGCCTCGTGGGGGGGGGGGGTCTCCACCTCTCTACTGCAGGCTTCCTTGGGTCAAATCCCAGTTCTAACATGTGGACAAAACTTGGACAACTTACCTCATGTCTGTTCACAGCACCCACTTCGTTTGGTCATCACCATCACCATATAATCATCGAGCTTGCGTGGTGTGAGTCACACAGATCTGGCCGCGAACCTCTATAACTGAGACAAGCTACCAGCCTCTCGGTTTCCTCTCCTATAGGATATCAGTCCACACGCGCTTTCACGGTTGTCATGGTATCTAAATGACCAACTACGTGTCTTAGTTTGGGTTTCCCTGAGAGCAGAGCCTGACAGGGTTTGGGTGCAGGTAGTTGATTTGGGAGGTGATCCCCAGGAGTACAAGTAGGCACTGGGGAAGTGGTGTTGGGGCAAAGAAGGGAGAAAGCCACTAGTAAGCCAGTTACTGTTGTGTGCACCTTGGGGACACCTACAGGCCATGCCTCTGAACGGTCCCACTGAGAGGCGGGGAACTTGGGGTATTTATCTAACTACTGCCATCCCACAGTAGGGAAAGAGGCCTCCAACAAAGACATGCCAGAGTTTGGGGTGGGAGGCAGTCACTGCTACAGGGAAATGCAGAGGTGGGCAAATGGGACAGGAGAGGGATGACAGGTCACAACAGAAAGCACCCAGCATGTGCTGACACGTAGTAGGTGCTCAAGGAATATGTGTCTGTGCCCTTTCCACAAAATAATGACCTGTTTTCATTCTGACTTCTGCTGCTCACACATAGACGGTTTTGCTGTGTAGAAACCAATCCTATTTCCATGAGACGAGTATAGTGGAGAGAGCCTGTGTGTTGGCCTATTTAGCACAGTCGGCCTGTGTATGAGGACAAGATCTGCCTCTTCTACTAGCTGTGAGGCCTTTGACTAGCTCCTGGATGCCTCTAAGCCTTTGTTCATCTGTAAAAAGGGACAACATATTCCTTACCTCATAGGGCAATGTGATGAGAATTAAATAAGATAATGTACAAACGCAGGATTGGCAAAATGTTTCTATAAAGGGCCAGATGGTAAATATTTTAGGCTTTGCACGCCATATGGTCATGAAGGCAGTGGTGACAATATGTAAACAAATGAGAGTGTCTAGATTCCAATAAGACTTCATTTACCCAAACAGGAAGTGGCCAGATTTGGTGCAGCAGCCATAATTTGCTGACCTTGGTATAAAGCATAAAATACAGTGCCTGGCATACAGTGGGTGCTCAATAGGAGCAAGCTAGAATTCTTATTGCCACAACTTAGAAGGAACTCAAGCCAAAAGCTCTCCATGGCTTAGGTAAGTTTCAGCTTCATCCCCTGCCATGTTGCTTGTCAACCATTCAAAGCACCAGTCTATGTATTCTAGTCCCTGCCACTCAAAGTGTGGTCCATGTTCCAGCAACATCACCACACCTTGGCACTCCTTAGAAATGCAGAATCTCAGGCTTTATCTCAGAGTAGCTGAGTCAGAAACTGTATTTGAACAGGGTCCCAGGTGCTATCCTCACACATTACAACTGAAGAGACACTCCTACCCACTGGCCTGCCTTCCTGACCCCACAGGCCCTTTCTGTCCCAGTTCCTCTATCTACTCACTACCTGCTGTTGTCACTTCCTCATCCAGGTCACTTTTCCCTCCATCCCAGGCACTCCCCAGCTCCAGGCCTGCACCCTTATGGCAGCAACCCCCCACAGAGCTGTCTGCAGTGCCTCTGCTCAGCCAGCTTCCTGTGTCCTTCTCCCCCTCTCCTCCACTCTCAGGGCTCCCTTTGCCCCAGGCACTTCCATGAACAAATCTTCCAGCTCAAGCGTCCTGTCGGGGGTGGCCCGGCACTGCACAGCGCAGTCTATAGTGACTGAGCAGCTGAAATGTGCTCACCCAACCTGAGAGGCACTCAAAATGCAAAATATACACCGGGTTTTGAAGACTTAGTAGAAAAAAAGAGGATGTAAAATATCTCATTAGTGTCAACTACATGTTGAAAGGATATATCAGATATAGTTGGTAAGAAAAATATTTTAAAAATTAATTTCACCTGTTTCATTTTCTTTTGTCAATGTGGCTACCAGAAAAAATATGTAATGATATATGTGGTGTGCATTACAGTTCTATTGGACAGCGCTGGTCGGGTAGGACATTGTGAAGATTAAGAATGCAGGTACTAGAGCCCAACTGCCTGTGTTCTATTAAGTTGTTCTGGCATGTGTTGTAATGGTAAGAAAGACCACATCAAGACCAGTACAATAGGGATAGCACAACAGGGGAGAGAGATCGGGCTCAGCTGGGAATCCAGCCAGAACAAGTGGGATTTACAGCCAATGAACAGCATGAGGGGGTCAGTGGGTGGAAAATTGCTCAGAGAATACATCAAGGGGGAGGGGCTTCTTGCTAAACTGACCTAACAACATTCTTGCTAAAGGTAGGTGTCATGCAGGGCGGCCTGCGGGGTCTCAGCTTCCACTCCCCACATAAGAACACAGGACATGGTGAGGCCAAAAAGGAACACCCACGGAGCCATAGATAGGGGCGTCATACCGCTATAGTCTCGCTGGCGGCTGGGTTGGAGACACTGGGAGCAGGAGCCACACTATTCGCAACCTGCCGTCCCCTGCTCTCTGCCAACCAACCTCACTTGCTAACTGCAAGCTGCTCTTGCTAGCTCAGCCACCATCTTCTTGCTAGCTCCATTTGCTGCTAGCGTAGCCACAGCAGTTATATTAGTGGCCAATGGCTCACTGGTTACAGCTGATGGCCAACTAGCCACAGCTAATGGCCAACCAACCACAGTTAATGGCCATTTACTACCTGAGCCAGCACCTTTGCACGTGAGGGCGAGAGCCTGGAAACTGCACTCCTGGCTCTGTCCCCACAGCAGGTCAAGGACTTAAACATCTGTGGGGACAGAGCCAGAAGTGCAGTTTCCAGGCTCTTGGCCTCACATGGAAAGGTGCTGGCTCAGGTAGTAAATGGCCATCAGTTGTGATCGGATGGCCATCCGCTGTGGCTAGTTGGCCGTCAGCTGTAACCAGTGAGCCATTGGCCACTAATATAACTGCCGTGGCTACGCTAGCAGCAAATGGGGGCTAGCAAGAAGATGGTGGCTGAGCTAGCAAGAGCGGATTGCAGTTAACAGGGCAGATTGCAGCTAGCAAGTGGGGTTGGTTGGTTGGCAGAAAAGCGGACGGCAGTTTGCGAATAGTGTGGCTCCTGCTTCCTGTGTCTCCAACCCAGCCGCTAGTGAGACCATAGTGGTATGACTCCCCCACCTATGGCTCCGTGGGTGTTCCTTTTTGGCCTCACCATGTCCTGCGTTCTTATGTGGGGAGCGGGAGCAGAGACCCCATATGAGTCCCTGCATGACAACATCTGTTTAAAAAAAAACACCCTGCATGACAACATCAAAGATGGAACATGACCAGATGTTAAGGGTAATCAGATATCAAGCATGGGGGAATCTCTGTAAACAGACTGAGCAGAATTCTTTGCTAAGACTGGGCTAGACAAGCTCAAGAAGTCTGGTCAAGGACAGAGTCTTTGTCAGTTCAAATCCCAGTTCTGCCGCTGTCTAGCTAGGGCCTTGTTAAAACTGGATAACCTCTCTGTGTCTCATCTAGAAAATGGTGATCGCAAACATATGCACCTCTAGGGTTACTGTGCGGGTTAAATGAAATGACATATGCTAAACTCTTGAGTACTTTTCCTGGCACATAATAAGCACTCAGTAAACCTGAGCTATTGTTACTGTTCTTTCCCTCACCATGTGACAGGCAGTGGCCCACAGATACTCGGGAGGGCTGATTCTGAGACCCCCAGGAATTCTGTATTCTAAGTGTTGGAGATGATAGCACAGATTCCTGGCTTTGTCCCAAGTCACGAGTTGATGGTTATTTTTATATTCTCTGAAATTTCCTTTCCAACGACATGGTCATTTTCACCAGGAAACACAAGTCTCTCCATGCCGTGAGCTCCACAGAGCTAAGATGCCGGTGGTCACCTCTCCCCTGCCCCAGCTACAAGACCCACTCGCTCCAACAACACACTGCCCAAATTTGTGCCTCATCCAGATGGCACATGGCTGTGGGTCACAGACCTTTGGATCTTTCAGAGTTAATTTATGAATGCCAAGGTCATAGTAGACTGAAAATAGTTCCCTCCTTGCCCTTCCCCCACCCAATTTGAAATCCTTGGTAACCCCAGAGTGAGCAGATTGTGAAGGCACATCTGTCAGGAGGAGACACAGCCGGCCGGGACCTTTGGCAGAAGCCGGGCCGTCAAACACTTGTTCTTGTTGGGATGAGCAGTGTAAACCTCCAGTGAAGAGACACAGAATTCCCCAGACACAAGAGAAATCCATTCCTTTTCCTTGCCAGCAATCTAGCTCATCTGAGTAGAAAGGCCTTAAAAACACATCAAAACAAAGACAGCTGAGTATGACACCCAGGCTCATGTGGGTAAATCATCTCCGTTTATTGGACCCAGATGTAAATTTTGGTAAACGGTCAGCTCTTATCTTTGTGAAGAGCTTTTTCTGAGTGCTGCTGTACCCAGCAGAGACCTCGGGTAAACCAGAGATACAAAGAACTATGCCTTCTCTTCTCTGCCTCACCTCTAAACCTTCCCTTTGCTCAGGCAGCTAGAACCTCATGTGAGTGGTCCTCTGATTATAATACACATTAGAATCACCCAGAACTTCTGTTTAAAATGCAGGTTCCAGGGTCTTAGCCCCAGGTGTAGAAGGCTGACATAGCACCTAGGGAACCTGCATTTTAATAAAAAATAAGCCAGGTGAGGCAGAAATTCTAGCAGATCTTCCCGCGTGGTCCTTTGCAAGGACTGTAGAAATCCAGTAACATGGGGCACTCCTCTCTGTGCATCCCAGGGGAGGCAATTCTGAAGTCTGCAGAGAAAGTTTCTATCCTCCCTGCTTCACTTCAGCAAGTGCCTGTCCAAGCCAATGAGGAAGAAAGTCTGAGTTTGCAGTTGTTTCTGATGTAAGGGCAAAAAAATTGTTTTGACCACACTTCTCAAAACTTTTTTATGCTGTTGTGACTTGCTTTACCATGGTCACTGATTGTGGTGACCCAAATGAACCTGGTCCAATTCTGGGCTTCCTCCTCCCCCCCTTAATCCTTCCAAAGATCTACTGCTCTGGAGTCCCTTTCTGCTAGGGCAGCAGGTCTATACCCCTGCACCCCAGTTGCCCTGGGAATCACCCGGAAGCTCTTGCTTTAATGCCAATGCCCAGCCTCCACCCCAAATCAGCAAATTGGAATCTCTAGGGAGAGGTGGGGCCTGGCAGTGGTGTTTCCCCCACTCCCTGGGTGGGTCTCTAACCATCGTCACGGTTGATAATGTTTCTGCCCTGGCTGTACGCTGGACTCTCCAGGGAAGCTTTAAAAACTCTGATGATGCTTAAGTCCTCCTCCCACCCCACCCCAGAGTCTAAATTAATTCGTTTAACATTCTTGTCAGGCATCAGGGGGCTTTTAAAATCCCACTCAGTTGAGAAGCACTGTCTAGGCCATCCTTTCCACAAGGGAACGCCTGGAACAAACTGGAGTCATTGTTAACTCAGGTGACACCTGCAGGCCCCTTTGGTGGCCTAGGAATGAAGGTTTGGCCCCGACTCTGGAATGCCTGTGGATGAGAAGGTGGGCCGCTCAGCTGGGGCTCCCTATATGCTCATTGACAAGTGACACTTTGCTTAGCCTGAGTGCAAACCCTGGAGTTCAGTAATTTGCATTCTTTAATGCAGTGCTACTTCAGGTGTGGTTCCTCCAGCATGAGCAGCATGTGGAGGACTTGTTAGAAATGCAGGTCTGTGGGTGGCACCCCAGACCTACTAAATGGGGGTGCTTGGTGAGGTGGGGCCCTCCAGTGTGTGTTAGCAAGCTCCCAGGGTGATTCTGATGTGTGCTCAGGCTTAGGAACCATGGCTTCCACAGGCATAGGAGTCTCCCCCAAATGCTCTATGAAAGTGCAAGTTTCCTGTACTCTCTCCCAACGAATCTGATCCTGGAGGTTCGGAGTAGGACCCAGAAATTCATGATTAGCCAGAACCCAGGATTAACATAGTTCCAGGGCCCAACTTTGAGAAACCTGATAGAAGCTGATCATCCACATAGGCCTGCATCCGTCTGCTCACAGAGCCCACAGATCTGCAAGGACTCCTGCCATTCTATCTCCCAGCCTCACACTCCCACTCAAAAGCTTCTAGGATCTTAAACTCTCACCACTCCCTGGCCTTCCTAGAAAATGGGCTGACCCAATCCACAGACAGTGAAGAGCAGAACCAGCGTGCCCGTCCCTGGGGGTTCTGCTGTAGCTCTCGGGACATGTATTTGAATGAGGAGCTTTTCCACAGGCTCCAGGAGGATGAAAACATCCAATGAGCCACAGATGATGCTAGGCCGGTGTCATGCGGGGTCTCTGCTCCCGCTCCCCACACAAGAACGCAGGATATGGTGAGGCCAAAAAGGAACACCCACGGAGCCATAGATAGGGGGTTCATACCACCATATTCTCGCTGGTGGCTGGGTTGGAGACACAGGAAGCAGGAGCCACACTATCCGTAATCTGCCATCCACTTCTCTGCAAACAAACCAACTTGCCCTCGTAGCCATGGCAATTATATTAGTGGCTAATGGCTCATGGTTACAGATGACAGCCAACTAGTCACAGCTGATGACCATCTACTACCCGAGCCAGCACCCCTCCACGTGAGGCCGAGAGCCTGGAAACTGCTCTCTGGGATCTGTCCCCACAGCTGGACACATTGTTTGTAATAAGCGTTCCTGGTCTCCCACTCACACATAGACAGTCCCAAAGAGGATGGTTCGTTTCCTCTTGTCTTCCTCCATGATGCATGTTGTGATTGCAGAGGATCATGCTAGCCATGTGTTTCCCCCTCATCTGTAAGTGTTTTCCACAGGCTCCGTTCTTGGCAGCCCCCATATTTACCGAGGAGAGCACATGCCGTCAGCGGCTGGCTCCCATCCCGCCCCCTCCAGAGTTCAGTGTTTGGAGGTTGGCAGCAGATGAAGAAGTGTGGCCTCTCTGTTGCCGACTCAAACTTTCAGGGTGTTTTGCCTCTTGCTCTCAATTTCTGTTATCTTTGAGGGGACTTGCCTTTTAATTTGGTTCTCAGGCAGCCATGCTAATAAATGGGACACAGTTGAAGAGCTGTCTGAGGAACAATAGCTGCTCAGCCAATTTGTCTCAAGCTCTATTTGTGATGAATCCTCTGAGCCCATTAACCCCTGAACCCAGGAGATGGTATCTCCTCAGGGATGAATTACCTTTACTTCCAGGCATGTGCTTGCTCATTTAGCACCGTACGTATAAGAGCAGCCCTATTTTAGCACTGTTTTCCAGAAACAGAGGGGAAGAGCCTCCCCCCTCACAGGAAGGACACACAGGAAGGGAGAGCAGCTGGGCACACCGAAGAGTGAGAGGTGACATTTACTGAGCAGTTACTACACATCAGGTGCGAAGCTAAGTGCTGTTTTGTCCATTATTGTTTACTCCTCATCAAAATCCTGCGTACTGGGTGGGACCATGAACCCCATTTTGCACAGGGGAATATCTGAACCAGAGAGGTTAAGTGACTTGCCCAAAAGCAAGTCTAAGTGGTAGAGCTGGGGTCTGAACACGGCATCTGTTTATTTTAAACCAGTTCTCTCACCAGCTGGCAGAGCTTCTATCCTGTCTTTTCTCATTTGGGCTGTGGAGAGGGAGGGACGTTTGGCTCATAGGAAGAAGGAGTCCATTGGCTTCCAATGATCCTTGTCAATGGATTTCAGTCAGAAATGTATTTCTTGACAAAAAATGTCACATCTGACTAGTTTAAATTTGAATGCTTATTTTAATCCTGGAGTTTATTTTTAGCTGTGCACACTGTTTCATTCATTCATGTGGGTAAAGGAACAAAAAACCGTGGTGAATATCTCACAGCTCTGTCACCATTCAGCTTGCACTGAGAACTTGAACATGGCAGGATGTACACAGGGCTCCTACTGGCTTGGGGGGTTCTTACTCGGCCAATCTTAGACGATGCAAGTGATTCATCTCCCAAATTAGATGTCTGATTGTTAGGAGTTGTGTTAGTGTCCTATAACAAAACCGAAATGCTGTAGTTTACAGTTTATTCTCTTACACGAGACTTTATTCTTCGACACAATGTTCTTGACCTTAGCACATTAGAACCACCAGAGATTTTAAAAAATCATGATGCCCAGGCTGTACCCTAGGAGACAAATTATGTCAGCACCTCTGGGGGTGACACCTAGGAACCAGTATATTTTTCAAGACTCCAGATTATTCCCATGTGCAGCTGTGGCTGAGAACCAGTGTTCTAACATAAAACAAATCCTAACACAGGCATTCAGTGATGATAATGTGGCCCCACAAAATCAGCATAGTTTTTTTTCATTTTTCTATACTTCCGTCCTCATCACCTGGAACCTATTCTCAAGGTCACCACGTGGTCCGAGACAGCTGTTGAAGTTCCAGCCATCATATCTGCATTCAAGTAGGCGGAAAAGGAAAGACGGGAAAGACTGAATGATGTAATGCCTAGCTACTGTGGACTGACTTTTGCCCCCCCAAAATATACAGGTTGAAGACTTAAGCTCCAGTGTAATTGTATTTGGAGATGGGGTTTTTAGGGGAAAATTAAGGTTAAATAAGTTCATAAGGGTGGGGTCCTAATCCAATTGTATTGGAAGAAGAGAGAGAGAGATTTCTTTTTCTCTTTTCATCAGAACATGTGAAGATACAGTGAGAAGGTAGCTGTCTGCAAGCCTGGAAGATAGTTGTCCCCAGGGAACCAAATTGGCTGGCACCCTGATCTCGGACTTCCAGCTCCCAGCACTGTGAGAAAATAAATGTCTGTTGTCAAAGCCACCCAGTCTATGGTATTCTGTTATGGCGGCTGAGCAGACTGAGGCACCAGCTGAGTCAGCACCCTTCCCAGAAGTCCCATCAATGCTTCTGTTTATGTCTCACAGCATAGTCACGTGGCCGCCCTTCCCTGCAAAACAGGCTGCCAAATGGAGTCTTTTTGCTGGGTTCATTGCCACCCTCAATAAAATCAGGGTTCTATGACCAAGGAACAAGGAAAGAAATGAAGTTTGGTGGCAAATGTTTAGTCTTTTGCCCCAATGTCCTAATGAAAAGGGAGCTGATGGGAGGGGTGGGAGAATGAGAGTGAGAGAATGAAAGAAGTGAGAGCGCCTGAGAAAACACACTTCAGAAACAACAAAATTAAGCTTGAGTAAACTTGTAACACACATGAGGGTGCACCAGGAACAGAAGGCAGGATTCCTGAAGCGACGCTTCCATAGGACCAAAGCTTCCACCTCCCTTCTGCAGCATGGCAGCTGCTGATAAGGAGGCCCGTGAGGAGTTCAGCTGTCAGGAGGCAGCCGTTCTCCCGGCTTGGCCTTGGGTGGCCAATAAGTCTGCACAGGAGTCCCCAGACAAGCACAATGACTCAGGCGGCAGCGTTTTTCTTTTGTTTAGTTTTGGTCTTGGCAAGCCTTTTCTGGGCCACTATGAGAAGGGCTTAGTAAAAGGTGGGGAAGCCTGAGGTAAGCAGATGCTGGAACAGGCATTGCCTGCACATACAGACCAGGGGCCCCTCTTCATTTGTGAGCAAAACTTGAGGATTTACTCGACTCATACTGTGCACAGTATTTAGTGCTGAACACACAGACGAGGTGCTTGCTTCCACAGAGTTTTCGTGTCAGGTTGGGAAGACACACAGTAAACAAGCACAAAGAAGACAGTTTCAGATGGGGTCCTGAGAAGGAGGCAGCATTAGATAGGCGTCGGAGGGCTTCTCCTTGGCGAGGAGGAATTCGAGTCAGGAGCTGAATGATGAAAAGGACCCAGACACCGGGAGACTAGGGAAAGAATGTTCCAGAGGAAATGTGGAGAGAGCTGAGCAGAAAGGCAACCAGTGAGTGGGGAGCACTGTGGGAGGAGGTGGGCAGGAGCTCAGGTCACGCTGGGCCAGGGAAGCCAGAGACAGCAGAGGAAGACCGGATTTCCACGGAAGGGCAATGGGGAAGCTCCTGGACAATTTTAAGCCAGGGACAGACATTATCTGATTACTTTTACACATCACTTTGGCTGTCATGTGGGGAGTGGAAGCAGAGAGCTCAGTTTGGAGGTTTTGCATTGGTCTGGACACAGTTAGGGTTAGGTTTGAACAGGAGTCAGCAATCTGTAGTCGGTGGGCCACTGTTTTCCTTAAACAAAGTTTTATTGGAACATAGATACGTGTTTACATATTGTCTAGAGCTGTTTTTGCACTAAGGGCAAGTTGAGTGATTGTAACAGAGATCAAATGGCCTGCAAGGCTGAAAATATTTACTCTCTGGCTCTTTACAGGAAATGTCTGCCAAACCTTGTCCTAGAGAGAATTGGGGGTGATGAGAATATATTTTGGATTGGGAGAGACTGGGATATATTTTACAGGTAGAGCCAACAGGATTTATTACTAGATTGAATAAGGGGGAACGGGAAAGATGGCATTCAAGGTCTACACTTTGGGTTTGAGGATTTGGTGGATGAGGGTGCCATTTACTGAGATGAGAAGATCACATTTGGGAAGGAAAACCAGGAGCTGTCTTCTGGACACGCTGTGTGAAGATGCCTAGCAGCACGCTGACAAGCAGAGCAGAGGACGCTGCGTTCTCAAGCCAGTCACGTAACTCAGGGGCTAGGATGAAATTGCTCGATTAGGGGCCAAACCTTCTCCTACAGAAGGGCATGGTCCCTGGAGGAGCAAAGAACCAAGGGGACAGACCTTCCGAGGTACTTACACAGGATCCCACACTATGCTCAGAAAGATCGAGATAGCAAGGAGACGAGATGAGCCTTCACTTTGAATTTGGTCACAAGGGCCAAGCAATGAGTAGGATGGCTACTAAATACCGTGTTTCCCACAAAATAAGACCGGGTCTTATATTAATTTTTACTCCAAAAGACGAATTAGGCCATATATTCAGGGGATGTTTTACTTTTTCATGTACAACAATCTACATTTATTCAAATGCAGTCATGTCATCTTCTGGAACATCATCATAACATACTAAATGTGTCCGTCTGGCTGACGCTCTTAACTGGGGCTTATTTTCGGAGTAGGTCTTATTTTCGGGGAAACACAGTAGTAGAATTAGCATGATATTTATGTATCTACTTAAATTTGAGAGACTTTGGGCTTCCATTTTAGCTCCAAAGCAGTGTCCCTCTCTGAGCTGGGTACCATTGTCTCAGATCTCTACATAATCACCCACATTATATGAGGTCTCCGGTAAGACACAGATGTTATCATTATCCCTTGTCACCCAAGTTACAAGCCTCAGAATTCTCTTCATCTCTGTATCTATTTCTCTGTCTTTGCATCTGTCTCTCTCTCTTCTTTGCAATGTCACCCAAACATTCTGCCCTCATTCGATTAGCCCTGACCAAAGCACTGGCTGCTTAACTGGTCACCCACTGCTCTTCGTCCTCACATGCTTCTGGGGTGACTGTCTAGGACACACATTTCATTGTATGTGTGTCGTAGGACAATGTATGGACAATGATATTTTTGTCTGCCAAGAACAGCAGCTCCCTTCTCCTGGGGCATTGCTCAGCCTCCTCCCCCAGCATAAGGCTTTTCATAAGGCTGCTGATCTGGTCTCCTGGCCCCAGTCACAAGTGGACAGATGACCCAGGCGAGGGCTAATCAGAGAATTCCCACCCTCCTGTCACCTGTGACACCAAGAGGAGAGAAGCTGCCTAGCCTCAAAAGTTCAACATTTCAGTTGATTTTGCTGACAGCCAAGAGATAAACAGGGGTGAATCAGACCAGCAAGGGAAGGAAAAGTACTGCAGGCAGAGGGCTGGTGGTGGGCAGAGCAGGGGACACAGCAGGCTCTGAGAGGCCAGGGGATGGGCTGGGGAGCGAAGACGGCAACTGAAGCGGTCGCATGCTCCGGTCAGCAGCAGCAAACATGTATCATCCTATGTGCCAGGTACTGCTGCAGCCCTTTCTGTACACTCACCCTTTCAAATCTGTAGTAACGCAGGGGCTAAATATTATTAGCAGCCTGATTTTACACATGAGGGAAGTAAGACCAAGAAATAAAAAACAGGTTAACTTTTCTGAGGCCCCATACAGTGTGTAAGAAGGAACAGAGACATGAAAGAGGAAAACAGTATGTGGTGAGCAAATTAAACAGACCAGGCACTAGACACAAGCATAACCCCACCCCATGACAAGGGGCGGTGTGGCTGGTTGTGGGTTCAAAGCCAGTATGGCCAAAAGAGGTCACAGCCCTTTTCCCCACCGGAGCAGTGGAGAATGTCTCTTCACTGGCGCTGCACCAAGATGGTTCTGGTCAAGGTGGATGCCACAGACTTACCGCTCCTCTGAAGATCCACGTTCTGCCACGGGTGCAGAATCAGTACAGCATCGAGGGAAAGAAGTATTCCTGATCGATCGGCCAATAAAGTGCTAATGTCTGTGCACCTGAACACCTGACAAGTGATCAGAATCGCCACCTGAATCTCAGCCCTGCCGCTGCTCTGCCCCAGAAGGGCCAGGTTCTTGGATTTGCTTCCTGTCCCTTCTGCTGCTTTTCCACATGGCTGATTTATTTTCAAAACAATTTATAGTTACATTAAATATTAGAGCCACTTTACAGGTGGTGTTTACTGTTTGAAAAGTTAACAAATGTATGTTGTGTGGTATAAAACAGCAAAAAACAATTTGAGGTGCTTGATGGGCTGCGTGATAGCAACACGATAGCTATTTCCATATTTTAATGAGGCAGCATGTTTAGTGCAACCCTGTTGCCAGAACAGGGAGGAAGGGTCACACAGGCACCAGCTGGGTGCTGGAGCTCTGGATGGAAAGTCCTCTGTGACAGAGGACAGCCTCTGCATTGCTTCAGGAGCCAGCTGTGAAGGCCAGGACCCACGGCCATATGCAACCCAGGACGGCATGGTGGCCTGTTTCATCATAAGAGTATTATATCAGTAGTTTATTATGGGGCCTTCAGCAGCGGCCCGTGCTCTGACGAGCACTCTATATTCATTACATGACATATTTATTCCTCCTACAAATGTTTATGGAGTACCCACCAGTGCCAGGCATTGTGCACAGACAGAGACCCAATCTCTGCCCTCTGGTAGGGAAGGCAGACAAGAAGCAAATGAGATAAAACTCAGAAATAAGATGACTAGAGATGGTGATTAGCACCTGAAAAGAAATCTATAATGTTAAGAGACACGGAGCGACAGTGGGTGGGGTGAGGGTGGTGAGGGAAGCCTCTCTGAGGAGGTGACATTAAGCTGAAGCCTGAAAGATAGCAGGAGTCAGTCATGGGGAGAGCCAGGGAACAGGCGTTCTAGGCAGAAGGAATAGTATGTGCAAAGGTCCTGGGGCAGAAAAGAGGTTGGCACAGCCTAAAAACTGACAGAAGGCCAATGTCATCCTAGAGAGCTGAAAGCAGAAGTACAGGTAGGTGCTATTATAATCTTTTTTATAGATGAGGAATCCATGGCTTAGAGAGGGTAATTTTTCCAACTGAGGTTACACAGCCAGTAAATGCAGTTTCTGACGTGGTAAGTCTGGGGTGGAGTCTGGAGTATTCGTCCTCCTGACAAGCTCCTCGGGGACGATGCTGCCATTGGTCTGCAGACCACACTGCCAGATACCGAGGCTGACTGAGATTGTTTGCTTTTACTGGAAGGATGGGAACGGAAGCCAGAAGCTATGACGTGCCTAGCACTTACTCTGTGCCAGGCACTGATGTCAGAGTTTATATATAGACTATACAGTGGACTCTTAAATGATCAGGACTTATTCATGCAGTTGCAAATTCATGTACAACTTTTTTGACTCCTCAAAAACTTTACTAATAGCATAATGTTGATCACAAATCTTACCCATAACATAAACAGTCGATTAACACATATTTTGCATGTTATATATATTATGTGCTGTGTTCTTAGAATAAAGTATGGGCCCACACAGTTCAAGCCCATGTTGTTCAAGGGTCAACTGTACACTGAATTTTCAGAGCAACCCTTTGAGGTAGGTTCTGTTAGCTCCATATCTCTATTTCTACAGATGGAGAAACTGAGTTGCAGAGCAGCAAAAAAGAAAAGCCCCAGGTCTTGTTGCTGGCAAGGGGTGATGCCAGGATTTGATCCCATGAAGTACCTGCATCCTGAGTCTTACGTTCTTCATAATCTCACTGGTTCCATCAGGATTATCTATAATGAAAAGCTCATAGGGCCCAAACTCAGGGCCACACAGCGGGTGTGAGAATGGTTGAGGCCCAGGGCCAATAGCAATGGAAGAATACTTGGATTCCTAGGTCAGGTGTGAAGGAACAGATGACTCAACCCTCCCAAGTCCATCTGTGACAGATGTGAAATGAAGATCCAACATGGGAAGTGATTAATTTAGTTTTCATATAATACATTAATTCAGACTTTTCACTTCAGCACTACTGACAATTTTCTTAAAAATTGTTTAAAAAGTGGTCTGTCATGTCAAGAAAACAGCTGACAGTATTTCTTGCCAATGAAAAGTACGAGCTCTGAAGCAAAACCTTGACCATGGAAACCTTGGGTCCTCCACTGTGTGCTTCACAACTTTCCTTTGCTTAAAGACTCTTATGGCAAGATCAATGCTAATATTAACAAACACGACCTTTTGGTCTTATACCATGAAATGTGTCAACATTTAAAAGATCTTTGTAATGCAGGGAATCGATATTTTCCAAATGTTTGTTGCAGGATGTTACAAAATCATGCATAGGTAAAAGATCCATTTAAAACACAATATAAACTGATTGATTTTTACTAAAATATGGTGAAAAAAGTTTACTGATCTGGTTTCAGATTTCACATGGCAACTAACCTTTAAAAAGCTACCACTTGTTGAATTTTTGTTTGGTATCAAAATGTCATAATTTTGTGAAAAGGCTATTAAAATTCTCCTTCCTTTTCCAACTGTTGAGTTAGATTTTTGCCATACTCATATACTTCAACCAAAACAACACATCACAACAGATGGAATGCAGAACAGATCAAAAAAAAATCTGGTTATTTTCTTTAAATTTTTTTCAATCACAGTTGACATACAATATTATATTAGTTTCAGGTGTACAACATAGAGATTAGACATTTGTATAGCTCGCGAAGTGATTACCCTGATAAGTCTAGCACCCACCTGGCAGCTACAGTTATTACATTATTCACAGTCTATATACCCTATGCTGTACTTTACATCCCTGTGACTGTTTTTATGACACGCAATTAGTATGTCTTAATCCCTTCACTCTTTTCACCCATACCCCTACCCCTCCCTCCAGCAATAATCAATTTGTTCTCTGTATCCATGAGTTTGTGTCTGTTTTGTTTATTCACTTATTTTATATTTTAGATTCCACATATAAGTGAAATATGGTATTTCTCTTTCTCTGTCTGACTTGTTTGACTTAATAATACCTTCTATGTCCATCCATGTTGTTGTAAATGACAAGATTTCTTTCTTTTTATGGCTGAATAAAACTCCATTGTATAAATGTACCACCTCTTCTTTATCCATTCATCTGTTGATGGACAATTAGGTTGCTTTTATATCTTGTCTATTGTAAATAATGCTGCAATAAACATATGGGTGCATATCTTTTAGAATTAGTGTTTTGGGTTTTTTCAGATAAATACCCAGAAGTGGAATTGTTGGGTCATAAGGTAGTGCTATTTTTAATTTTTTGAAGAACCTTTCTATTGTAAGTTACAACATCTCTATTGTTAAGTTACAACCTCTCTATTGTAAGAACCTCTCTACTGCACCAATTTACAATCCCACCAACAATGAATGAGAGTTCTCTTTCCTCCACATCTTAGCCAGCACTTCTTTTTGTTGATTTATTGATGACAACTATCCTGACAGGCATGAGGTGATATCTTATTGAAGTTTTAATTTGCATTTCTCTCATGATTAGTGATGTTGAGCATCTTTTGTATGTCTATTGGCCATTTGTATGTCCTCTTTGGAGAAATGTCTATTCAGGTCCTCTGCCCATTTCTAAATCAGGTTTGTTTGTTTTTTGTTTTCTGTTTTTGTTTGTTTGTTTTTGTGTGTGTCTGTGTGTGTGTTAAGCTTTATGTATTCCTTATATATTTTGGATATTAACCCTTTATTGATGTATCATTGACAAATATCTTCTTGCATCAGTAGATTGTCTTTTCATTTCGTTGATGGTTTCCTAAACTATGCAAAACCTTTTTAGTTTGATGTATTCCATTTTAAAAGTGTTTTTCTTTTGTTTCCCTTGCCCAAGAAGACATAGCCAAAAAGACTTTGCTAAGACTGATCTTAAAGAGATTACTGCCTATGTTTTTCAGTTGTATGGTTTCAGGTCTTACGTTTAAGTCTTTGATTCATTTTGAGTTCATTCTTGTATATGGTGTAAGAAAGTGGTCTAGTTTCATTGTTTTGCATGCATTTGTCCCATTTTTCCCAACGTCATTTACTGAAGTGACTCTCTTTAATCCGTTATATGTATACTTGCCTCCTTTGTGAAAGATCAATGGACTATATAGCTGCGGGTTTATTTCTGAATGCTCTATTCTATACCATTAATTTATGCATCTGTTTTTATGCCAGTACCATGTTGTTTTGATTACTGTCGTCTTGTAGTATAGTTTGAAATCTCAAACTTTGCTCTTCTTTCTCAAAATTGCTTTGACTATTCAAGGTCTTTTGTGGTTTCGTGTAAATTTTAGGATTGTTTGTTTTGGTTTTGTAAAAAATGTCACTGGTATTTTGATAGGGATTACATTGAATCTATAATTGGCTTTGGGTAGTATGGACATTTTAATGATGTTAATTTTTTTATTCATGAGTATTGTATATCCTTCCATTTATTTGTATCTCTTTCAATTTCTTTCTTCAACCTCATATAGTTTTCTGAGTACAGGTCTCTTACCACATTGGTTAAATTTATTCCTAGGTATTTTATTCTTTTTAATGCAATTGTAAATGCATTGTTTTCTTAATTTCTCCTCATGATAGTTTGTTATTGGCATATAAAAATGCAATTGATTTCTGAATGTTAATTTTGTATCCTCCTACTTTACTGAATTCATTTATTACTCTACATTTTTTGGTGGATTCTTTTAGGGTTCTCTCTCTATATATAGTATCATGTCATCTGCAAATAATGGCGGTTTTACTTCTTTCTTTCCCATTTGAAAGGCTTTTATTTCTTTTCCTTGTTTGATTGCTGTGGCTAGAACTTCCAGTACTATGTTGAATAAAATTGGTGAAAGTGGGCATACTTGTCTTGTTCCAGATCTTAATGAAAAAGCTTTTAGCTTTTCCCATTGCACATGATATTAGCTGTGGGTTTGTCATATATTACCTTTATTATGTTGAGATATGTTCAATCTATTCCCACCTTGCTGAAAGTTTTTGTCATAAATAGATGTTGGATTTTGTCAAATGCTTTTTTTTGCATCTATTGATATGACTATATGATTTTTATTTTTCATTTGGTGTGTCACATCAATTGATTTGTGGATATTGAACCAAACTTGCATACATGATGTGAATTCCACTTGATCGTGATGTAGGATATTTTTAATATATTGTTGAATTTGGTTCACTAACACTTTTCTGAGGAGTTTTGCATCTATGTTCATTAGTGATATTAGTGTATGGTTTTTTGTTTGTTTATTTTGTTTGTAATGTCTCTTTCATTTTGGAATCAGGGTAATGGTGGCTTCATAGAATGAGCTTGGGAGACTTCTCTTGAATTTTTTGGAATAGTTTGAGAAAAATTGGTGTTAATTCTTTTCTGAATGTTTGGTAAATTTCACCTGTGAAGCCATCTGCTGCATGACTTTTGTTTGTTGGGAGATTGTTCATGACTGATTCAATTTCGTTAGTATTAAATGGTTTGTTCAGATTTTCTGTTTTTCCTTGATCCAGCCGTTGGATATTGTATGCTTCTAGGAATTTGTCCATTTCTTCCAGATTGTCTAATTTGTTGGCATATAGTTGCTCATAGTATTTTCTTAATTTTTTTTAAAATTATTATTTCTGTGGTGTCTGTGTCCCTTCTCCTCTTTCATTTCTGATTTTATTTATTTAGGTTTTCTCTCTTTTTGACTTGATGAGTCTGGTTAAAGGATTGTCATTTTATTTATTTTTCAAAACACAAGCTCTTGGTTTCAATGATCTTTTCTTTTCCTTTTTTTTTCTTTTTTGCCTGTATTTTGTTTATTTCCACTCTCGTCTCTATTACTTCCTTCCTTTTACTCACTTTGGGCTTTGTTTGCTAGTTTTTTCCAGTTCCCTTAAGTGTAAAATTAGACTGTTTATTTAAGATTTTTCTTGCTCCTATAGGTAGGCCTGCATTGCTATGAAGTTCCCCCCTTAGGACTGCTTTCCCTGTGTCCCATAGATTTGGGGTCATTGTGTTTACATTTTCATTTCTCTCAAGGTATCTTTTGATTCTCCCTTGATCTCATCATTGACCCATTCATGATTCAATACCATGTTATTTAGATTTCATGTGCTTGTATGCTTTTTAGTTTTTTTCTTGTGCTTGATTTCTAGTTTCATACCATTGAGGCCAAAGAAGATGTTTGATATGATTTAAATCTCCTTAAGTTTATTGAGAATTGTTTTGTGGCATAACATGTGATCTGTCTTGGAAAATGTTCCATGTGAACTTGAAAAAATGTATATTCTACTGCTTTAGGGTGGAATGCTAAAAATATATCAATTAAAGCCATGTGACCTAGTGTGTCATTTGCTGTTTCCTTGTTGAATTTCTGTCTGGAAAATCTGTCCATTTGTGTCAGGAGGGTGTTAAAGTCCCCTACTCTGACTGTGTTACTGTCAATCTCTGTCTTTATGTTGGTCAATATTTGTTTTATATATTTAGGTGCTCTTATGTTGGGTGCATAAATGCTTACCAGGGTTATGTTCTCTTGTTGGATTGACCCCTTTATTGTTATGTAATGTCCTTCTTGGTCTCATTATAGTCTTTATTTCAGTCTGTTTTGCCTGATATAAGTATTGCTACCTCAGCTTTTTTTCTCGTTTCTATTTCCATGAAATATCTTTTTCCATCCCTTTACTTTCAGTCTGTGAGTGTCTTTCAATCTGAGGTGGGTCTCTTGTAGACAGCATACGCGTGAGTCTTGTTTTCTTATCCATTCAATTCCCTTGTGTCTTTTAATTGGATCATTTAATCCATTTACATTTAAAGTGATTATTGATAGGTACATTATTATTGTCATTTTATTATTCATATTTTTAAATCTTCTTTTATTTGTTTTGCCTCTTCTCTTAAATAAGTCATTTTAACATTTCTTGTAATACTGGCTTTGTGGTAATGAATTCCTTTAGTTTTTCCTTGTCTGGGAAGCTCTTCATCTCTCATCCAATTTTAAATGATAGCCCTACTGGATAGTGTATTCTTGATTGTAGGCCTTTATTTTCTACCACTTTGAATATTTCTTGCCACTCCCTTCTGCTCCTAAAGTTTCTGTTGAGAAATAAGCTGACAGTCCCATGGGAGCTCCCTTGTAAATAACTAGTTGTCTTTCTCTTGCTGCTTTTAGGATTCTCTCTGTCTTTAACCTTTGCCATTTGACTATGATGTGTCTTGGTGTGGGCCTGTTTGGGTTTGTCTTGTTTGGGACTCTCTGTGCTTCCTGAGCTTGTTTGTCTATTACCTTCACCAGGTTCAAGAAGTTTTCAGTCATCATTTCTTCAAATAAATTCTTGATCCCTTGTTCCCTGCCTTTTCCTTCTGATACTTTTATGATGCGAATATTTTTATGCTTGATATTGTCACAAAAGTGCCATAAACTATGTTTTTACAATTCCTTTTGTTGTTTTGATTGGGTTTTATGCCACCTTGTCTTCTAAATCACTGATTTGATTCTCTGCTTCATCTAACCTGCTGTTGATTTCTTCTAGTGCATTCTTCATTTCAGTTATTGTATTCTTCACTTCTGACTGGTTCTTTTTTATGGTTTCTATGTCCCTCCTTATGCTTACTGTACTTCTGTTGAAATTCTCACTAAGTTCCTTAAACATTCTTATAACTGGTATTTTAAAGTCTGTTTCTGGTAGCTTGGTTGCCTCCATTTCATTTAATTCTATTTCTGGAGGTTTCTCATGTTCTTTTATTTGGACATGTTTCTTCATTCTGTCTGCCTCTTTGTGTTTGCTTCTATGTATTAGGTAGATCTCCTATGTCTCTCAGTCTCTGTTGGGTGGACTTATGTAGTATGTGTCCTATGTGGTCCAATGGAGCAGTCTCCCTGATTTCCTGTTCATGTGTTCCAGGGTTGTCACTTGTGTGTGTTGTGTGTGCTCTCCCATTGTAGTTGAGCCTTGACTGCTTTTGGCCATCAGTGGGTGGGATTGACTCTCAGGTTGACTGACTGAGGATTGGCTATGCCTACAGTGTATGAGCTGCTGTGTGTGGGTTGACCCCTCAGAAGAGAATTCATCCTTGTATGCTCTTGTGCCTGTTAAAACTCTTTGGGTATGCTGCTTATGGGGCTAACCAGGTAGTGCTCCGGTGGGGTCTGAAGCTGGCCTCTGGATGTGCTGTTTCTGGTGCCACTAAGGAGCGTCTCTTGTGCAGTCTGATTTCAGCCTTACCTGTGACTGTACCTGGTAGGAGCCACAAATCTATATGTGGTTGGTTGCTGCTTGTTCTGGACCTGGAGGCATGTGTGTGTGTGGAGGGGGTGGCCTTGCTGTGAACCAAGGCCAGTTGCCACCAGTATTGGGCCTAGGGCACCTTAGCAAAAATCCCAGGGCTCCCTAGGATTATTTCCACCTGTAGGCTGCCTGTAAGGCTCAGCTTTTGAAAGAGCCTCCTTAGGTGGGTGGGCCAGGCTGGATGACCCAGTACTGAGAATGCCTCAGGTTACGCAGCACTAGCTGGGTGGGGCAGGGTCCCAGGAAGTCAAAAGGTGTGGCTGGTGCTTTTCACAAAGTTAATGCAGACTCAGTTCTTGTTCCAGTGCCTGTCCTGTGAACACTTCGCAAGATGCCCTAAGAACACTGAGGTCAGCCATTACCTCAGGCTTGCAGATCCCCAAGAGCTGCCCAAGAGAGGCTGTGGTACAAGCTGTGGCTCACTGTCCACCACCAAAAGTCCCCTGGGCAGCCACAGGCCATCTGCTGCAGTAAAAGCCTTCTGCAGCTTCTGGCATGGGGCCAGCTACACAAGAGCTGGGAGTGCCCTGGCAATGTAGCACTAAGGTTCCAGGGAGCTAAAGGGTGTGGTCAGTCATTTTTATAAAGTTAATGCAGTTTTGGTTTTTGCACCAGTGCTGGGCTGGTGACCACCCCACAAAAATGCCCTGAGAACATTGTGGCCAGCCACCGTTTGTCTCAGGTCCAGAGGTCCTCAAGAGCCGCACAAGAGAGGCTGCAGTGCAAGGGTTGGCTCACTGCGTACCACAAAAAGATCCCCAGGCCACCTTCAGCTGTCTGTTGCTATAAAAGACTTCCACAGCCTGTTGGGTGGGGCCAGCCACCCAGAAGTTGGAGTGCCCAGGCCATGCAGTACTAGTGTGGGGAGCACGCACCCAGGGCGTCAGTAAGGTGGTGCACATGAGCAGATCTTCCCAGACCAATGCGGTCTCAGATTTGGCCCTTTGGGGAAGGGTTAAACATAGAAAAGGTGGTGCCCTCCTATAGGCACCACCACATGGACAATGTCTGCTGGATGTCCAGCAGAGTGTAGGAGACTCCACACATGCACAATATCTGCTGACGTCCAGCCCTCATTCTGAAGCCACACAACTCATTCTTTACCTGTGTGTCTCTGGCATCTCTCAAGTTGCTGCCTCTGCACCAAAGCCCAGGTGACTGTTTGCAAGCAAGCAAGTCTGTGTGCAGGCCCTTTAAGAGGGCGTCTGGGTTTCCAGCTGATTTCCATCTCACTGGAACAGAGTTCTGACTGATTTTCACTGCCAGATGATGTGGGAATGCTTCCCGGCACAGGACATCTGAGCTGGGGAGCCCATTGTAAGGCTGGGACCCTTCCCTCTTCCAGGGAGACCCCCACCACCGAGATGTCCCTCCTGATGTTCAACCACTATCTGTGGGTTTGGAGTCAGCCCATTTCATGTCTCTACCCCTCCTACAAGTCTCGATATGGCCACTTTTTTGTGTCCTTAGTTATAGGGGTTCTGTTCAGCTGGTCTTCAGATGACTCTTGAGGTTGATTGTTCTATAACATATTTGTAATTTTTGTGTGATCCTGGGATGCAGTAGGCGTAGTGTTTACCTACTCCACCATCTTGGACCTTTGTCTGGGAAACTATCTGTCCTTTGATTCTAAATGGTAGCTTTGCTTGGTAGAGTAATCTTCATTGTAGGGTCTTACTTTTCATAACTTTTAATATTTTGTGCCAATTCCTTCTGGCCTGTAAAGTTTTTGTTGAGAAATCAGCTGGCAGTCTTATGGGAGTTCTCTTCTGGGTAACTAACTGCCTTTCTCTTTCTGCTTTTAAGATTCTTTCTTTGTCTTTAACCTTTGGCATTTCAATTATGATGTGTCTTTGTGTGGGCCTATTTGGGTTCATCTTGTGGGGACTCTCGGCGCTTCCTAGGCTTGGCTGTCTTTTTTCCCTCACCAGGTTAGGGAACTTTTCAGTCATTATTTTTTCAAATAGGTTTTCAATTCCTTGCTCTCTCTCTTTTCCTTCTGTTACCCCTATGACGTGAATGTTGGTATGCTTGATGTTGTCCCAGAGGCCCCTTAAACTATCTTCATTTTTTTGGATTCTTTTTTCTTTGCTGTTCTGATTGGGTGTTTTCTGATACTTTATCTTCTAAGTCACTGATTTGATTCTCTGTTTCATCTAATCTACTGTTGATTTCCTCTATTGTATTCTTCATTTCAATTATTGTACTCTATTTCTTTTTTATGTTTTCTATCTTCATTTTGATGTTTCCTATCTCTTTGTTGAAGTTCTCCCTGAGATCATTGAGTATCCTTATAACCATTGTTTTGAACCCTGCATTGGATAGATCGTTTATCTCCATTTTGGTTAGTTCTTTTTCTGGAGTTTTGTTCTCTGCTTTCATTTGGGACACGTATCTTTGTCTCCCCATTTTTGCTGCCTCCCTGTGTTCTATATATTATGTATTATGTATTATGTAGGACTGCTATGTATTCTGGTCTTAGTAGAGTGGCCTTATGTAGTAGGTGTTCTGTAGGGCTCAATGGCACAGTCTCCCCAGTCACCTGAGGCTTGTGCTCTGGGTATGTCCCTTGTGTGTGCTGTGTGTGTCCTCCTCTGGTACTTGAGTGTTGGTTGCTATTTGCACAGTGGGAGGGATTGATCCCCAGGAAATTGGTTGGGAGGACTGGCTGTGACTACAGTGGATGAGCTGTGGTGCAGGGGTTGACTTTACAGAGCAGGACTCACTTCAGCAGGGCTCTGGTGTCTGCTCAGTCTGCCCTTTGGGTGCGTCATCCTTTGAGGCAGTCGGGTGATGTTCCAGTCGGGTGTTGGTCTGAAGTTGATCACCAGGCTTCCCAGGCCCAGGGCCTCCTAAAGGGGCCTCACCACACGCCAAGTTCAGCAGCAGCCTGTGCCCTGCCCAGGGCCACCTTGCATGAGCCACAAAGCAATCTGCAGATGGCAGCCACCAGCGCTGGGCTTGGAAGTGCCTTGAGAGGCCAACCCGTGAACTGAGGCCTCTAGTGCCAAGCTTAGGGTTTCTTAGCAAAATGTATGGGATACACTGAGGTCAGATGCTGCTTGTTTGGGTTTTGCAATCCTTTGAGAGATTTCAGGAAAGTCTGCATCACAAGCCAAGACAGTCTGTTTGTATGGAAAACCCACTGCAAGTGGCTAGGGTGTGCCCCAAATTTATGTGGGGTAGGGTGGACGAATGGTGTTAGCCAGGTCGATGGAAACTCAGATATGATGGCCACCTGCATCTGCACACTGAGAGGGGGGAGGGCTCAACAAAGAAATAATGGATTCTGTCAACACTTCTGTCTGGGAGAAAGCTGCCCCGCCAGCCCTCACACAGAAGCCATACAACTTAGTTCCTCCCTGTATGTCCCTGGCGCCTTTTGAGGTGTTGCCCCAGCACTGGAGCTTAGAGTGAGTGATTCCATCAGTGAGCAGCTCCGTGTGCAGGCCCTTTAAGAGGAACTCCTGGGACTCCAGCAGCCATTCATCTCATTCAGTCTCAAGCTCCACTGGTTTTCACAACCAGAAGTTATGGGGACTTCTCTCCCTGGCCCTGGAATCCTGGGCTGGGGATCCTGGTGTGGGGCTATCTTGCCTTACTCCTTCAGGAGGGACCTCCACAGCTGAGGTATCCCTTTTGATTTTTAATGGTCATATGGGGGTGGGACCAGCCCATTTCACTTCTCTGTCCCTCCTACCAGTCTCAATGTGGCTTCTTCTGTACATCCTTAGAGGTAGAACTTGAGTTCAGCAAGACTTCAGGCAATCCTCTGTTCTACAATCCTAGTTGTTCTACAGTTTAGTTGTAAAGTTGATGTGGTTGGGAGAAGAGGCAAGCACAGTGTTTACCTACTCCACCATCTTGACCAGAAATCCAAATATTTGGTTTATGGTTACCATGTGCTTCATATATATAAGCTATGTTTATAGCAGTCTATTTTAAATTGATGGTCACTTAAGTTTGAACACATTCTAAAATCTCTCCAATTTTTCTCACCCCCCTCTCATTTATACATTTTTGGTATATTTTATTTATTTTGTGTGTTTGTATATTTGTGTGTATCCCTTAATTTATTGTTGTAATTACACATGATCTTTCTACTTTTGCCTTTTAACCTTTGTACTAGCGTTATAGTTGGTTGATTCACTGCTTTTATTAAGTGTTTGCTTTTGTCAGTGAGTATTTTTTCTTTTCTATGTTTTATTATTCATATATCTTAACTTTTCTTCTTAAAGAAGACATTTGACATTTCTTGTAATACTGGTTCCATGGTAATGAATTCCTTTAGCTTTTTCTTGTCTGGGAAACTCTTTCTCTGTCCTTCAATTCTAAATGATAGCCTTGCTGGGTAGAGTAATTTGGTTGTAGGTCTTCACTTTCCATTACTTTGACTAGTTTGTGCCAATCCCTTTTGGCCTGCAAGGTTTCTGTTCAGAAGTCAGCTGATAGTCTTATGGAAGTTCCTTTGTACCTAACTAACTGCTTTTCTCTTGATGCTTTTAAGATTCCTTTTCTTTAAACTTTGACATTTTAATTATGATGTGTCTTGGTGTGGGCCTCTTTGGGTTCATCTTGTTTGGGACTCTGTGCACTTCCTGGGCTCATATGTCTATTTCCTTTGCCAGGTTAGGGAATTTTTCCATCATTATTTCTTCAAATAGGTTTTCAATCCCTTGCTCTCTCTCCTTTCCTTCAGGTACCCCTATGATACAAATATTGTTATGCCTGATGTTGTCCCAGAGGTCCCTTAAACTATCCTCATGTTTCAAATTTTTTGTGTTTGTTCTGATTTGATGTTTTCTGCTATTTTGCCTCGTCCGTCACTGATTCAATCCTCTGCTTCATCTAACGTGTTGTTAATTCTCTCTAATGTATTCTTCATTTCAGTCATTGTATTCTGTATTTCTGACAGGTTCTTTTTTATAGTTTCTATATCCTTGTGTTTCTTCTCTCTTTGTTGAAGTTCTCATTGAGTTCATCTATTCTTCCCCTAATTGAGTTCATTGGGCATCCTTATAATACATGTATTGACTCTGTATCTGGTAGATTGCTTATCTTCATTTCATTTAGTTCTTTTTCTGAAGTTCTGTCCTGTTCTTTCAGATGGGACACGTTTGTTTGTTTCCTCATTTTGGCTGATTCCCTGTGCTTGGTTTTATGTATTGGGTATATCTGCTACATTTCCTGGTCTTGGCAGAGTATCTTTATGTAGTAGATGTCCTGTGGGGCCCAGTTGTGCAGTCTCACTGAACTGGTGCTCCAGAGGTGTCCTTTATGTAGATTGTGTGTGCACTCCTATTATAGTTGAGACTTAATTGCTGTTGGAACATTTGTGGGTGGGGTTGACTCTCAACCTGACTGGCTGTGAGGGCTGGCCATGACAACAGCAGATGAGCTGTTGTGCAAGGGTTGACCCCATGGAAAAGGAGTCACTTTAGTGGGACTCTGATGCCAGCCAAGTCTGCCCTTCAGATGTGTCACTTGTCAAGCTGGTTTGATGGTGGTCTTGTGTGGTCTGAAGGTGGCTACCAAGTATTTGGTTTTGGAATGCCTTGGAAGGGGTCCAGTGTAGGCCAAGCTCAGCCACCACTCGTTCTGGGCTTGGGGGCTGCCTAGTAGGAGGTACAAAGTGATCTGCATTTGGTTGCTGCTTGTGCTGGGCTTGGAGGTACTTCAGAGAAGCTATGCTGTGAACCAAGGCTGACTGCCAATTGTGTTGCACTTGGGTCCCTTTGGTGGGTACCATGATGTGAGTTGAAGCTAGCCATCTCTTGTGCAGGCTTGTGGCCCCTTAGTTGCAGCTATGTTCCAAAACAAGACTGGCTGCCACTTATACTAGGCTTGAGACCATCTGTTGGGAGTTACAATGCAAGATGAGACCTGTTGCTGCTTGTATTGGGCTTAGGGCTGCTTAGCTAAAGGTACAGGGCATGCTGAGGTTAGCCACTGCTTGTTTAGGGTTTGTAGACCTTTGATAGATTTTAGGAAAGTCTGCAGTGTGAGCCAAGTCAGGTCACTTGTGTGGAGTAGCTGCTGGAAGTGGCTCAAACCAGACACATGCATTGGGTGGTGCAGGGTCTCAGGGAATCACAAGGGCAGGTTGACTGATATTAGCCAGGTTAATGGACAGCATCGATTTGCCGCTCACCTCTGCCTGACTGGTTGGTGGAAGGTGACTTCAACAAAGAAACAATTGTGCCTGTCAGCACTTCTTACTCAGGAGACAGCTGCCTCAAACCCTGCCTCTCCAGTTGTTACCCTGAAACTAGTCAATTCAGTCCCTCCCCATATGTCCCTGACACTTTTGAGCTGCAGCCTCTGCCATGGGGCTAGAACAAGTGAGTTTGTGAGTGAGTGAATCTGTACACAGACCTCTCAGGAGGGACACCTAGGGCTCTAGCAGCCCTCTGTCTCACTCAGCCACTATCCCCACTGTTTTTCAGAGCCAGATGTTGTGGGGACTCCTCTTCTCACCACTGGAGCCCTGGACTGGAGAACCCTGGTATGGGGCTGGAACCTCTCACTCCTTGCGGAGAGAACCTCCACAGCAGAGATACCACTCCTGCTTCTTAACCATCACATGTAGGTGTAGGATGTGAATATTCTACATCTCTGCCCCTCCTACCAATCTTGACATGGTTTCTTGTTTATATACTTAGTTTTAGGACTCTGTTCAGCTAGTCTTCAAGTAGTTCCCATAGTGGCTTCAGGTAGTTCTCTGATGGTTGTTTTATAATTTAGTTGTAATTATGATGTGGTCCTGGGAGGAGGTGAGCATAGCATTTTGCTTACTCCATCTTGACCAAAAGTCTCTGGCTGTTTTCAATTAAGACAGGCATTGAAAAGACCTGCAAAAATGTAAAACAAGTGTTTTAACTAATTTGTTGTCTTAAAGATAGTTATTTTTTAATAAAAATATGATATATATGTGTTATCTGTATATATGTGTACTGAGTATTTGTGTCCTCCCAATATTTATATGTTGAAATTCTAATCACCTATCCTATTAGAAGGTGGAGTCTTTGGGAGGTGATTAGGTCATGAGAGTGAAGGCCTCATAAGGGATTATTGTATAAAAAGGACCCCAGAGATCTCTCCAGTCCTCTGACGAACATGTGAAGACACAACAAGGAGTCAGCAGTTTGCAATCTGAAAGAGGGCCTTCATCAGAATCCATCTATGCTGGCATCCTGATGTGAATATACTGGCACCATAATCTCAGACTTCCAGACTCCAGAACTGTGAGAAATAAATTTCTGTTGTTTATAAGTCACTAGTCTATGGTACTATGGTAGCCCAAACTGACTAAGAAAATATGGTAACATGTGATGGGTTTCTTATCGTTATTTTAATGAATTAATAAACATTTTAAACCCATATTTTAAAAAACGTCTTTGGAGTTCTATAGTTTTAAAGGAATAAGAATTCTGAGATCCAAGTTTGATAACATATAGTTAAACTATTTTATGCATAAACCCATTTTTTCACTTAAAAGGTATCAAGAACACACTTTCATGTAAAATATCCTACCCAATAATATAAATAATAGCTACCTTTTATTAAATGCTTAGAATGTGCCCAGAGATTGTGCTAAGCAGTTTGCATACTTCAACTCATTTCCTTTTACTCTTTACAAATGAACTTGTGTGAGATAGGTACCATTTCCTCTGTTCTACACATGAAGAAACTGAGACAGAGCAGTTAAGCTACTTGCCCAAGGATTCACAGATAATTAGGTAATCCAGCATATTTTAAATTTAGACATCTGACTCTAGAGCCCATAGCCTTCATGGTAGTCAAAAGTATGGAAGTCCCAAGATCTCTATGACTAAGTGCACACTGAATAACTACTATACCTAAATGACTAAAGTAATGTATAGGACTTTGGTTAGGAATAATTACAACATAATTTGGGGTAATTGATTTATGTACCATGAATCATTAATCACCATAAGTAATCTGTGGTTTTGGTTTACCTATTGTTTTTGCACAGGCCTTCTACTACCTGAGAAAACTTAAAGACAAGGGAGGACTAGCGATTTGTCTGAATTATTTCAAGACTCTGGGTGAAAGCCAGGGATTTCCCGGTCAAACTATGATGGGTGCCTTCCCTAACCCCACTACCACCTCTAATCCAGCATCTATCTTCTTATATATTCTCCCTTGACCCCATAATTTTTCTTATTCATCCTAATTTGTAGTAATATGTTTATAGTCTAGATTTCTCAGATCCCCCAATAGACTATGTGCTTCATGAAACCAGGACACTAGCTGTTTGCAGTCATCCTTCTATCCCCTGAATCTAGGACAGTGCCTGGCACACAGTAACTTTCAGTAAACATTGGTTGAATGAATGAATGACTGAGAAGCAAACGCTCTCAGAGCTCTGTACGTGAGCCCTCAAATCCCATTGTCATTTGCAAGCTCGTAACCCCCAGGTGTTCTCTGGTCTCCACCAACCTGGACGTGTGCCTCTTTGTTGGGGCTGGTGTAGCCAGCTTTGTCTGTATAGGTGAAGAGCTGGAAGTGCCTGGATATTTATGTCCTTCTGGGGATAGCTCTTAACCAATGACTGATGGGTCTGGGTAGCAAGTTTGAATACCCTAGCCTTGTCCCCCTTCATTAAGATATTCTGAGTGTACCCCTCTCTCTTTCCAAAGCCCCCCCCAATAGGACTGAGTCAAAGGCACCCTGAGTGGGACTTGGCTTGGTACTACACCCTGGCCTGCTCCGTTCCCATCCCCTTCCCTGCTATCCTATCAGTTTTCCCCTGCAACACTTCCTAAAAATCACTCAAATCCTTGCCTCCAGGTCTGTTTCTGGGGAACTCAACCTAAGGTAGACTGGGACTGTGTTCAATCACCTCTACACCCGTTTTACCTTTTTGACACTCTATACTTGTTGAATGAATGAATGGTGGCATCTCATTTATAATCCTAGAGCTCTGGGACAAGATTTAAGGAGTGGAATGGCTAGGAAAGAATCTATTCCAACAATATTCTCTAGAAATCTAGATAATTAAGACCTTTGGGAGTATAGTATCAACACTGCTGTGCTGTAGCTAGTTTATACTGGCTTGCGAAAGCCAATTCTTAAATATCCAGGAATTTTGTGAACTGGTTATTGAACCTTTGGTAGTGTGAAATTGGCTATGGTGGGAGTGTTTACACCACAGAAATCGGCAGATGCTACAAGTCAGGGCATGTCTCTGCCCCTGCCTCTCCCCTCCCTACTCTACCCCCAGCCAGTTTACCACCACATTACTGGGAGTAACACTTGAGGGATAAAAGATAAAAATAAAAATAAAAAACCTGTACAACAAATAAAATATAGTGTAGTGGTTAAACTATGGGTTCTAAAGTCAGAGAAACCTGGGTTCAACTGTATCATCACATATGTGTTCTGTGATTTAGAGCCAGTTACTTAATTACTCTATGCCTGTATTTCCTCGTCTGTAACAGGGATACCACCACTTGTGTCTTGACATAATAATGGGAGAAGTGCTTAGCTCGGTGCCTGGCTTATAGAAACAACTCAGGGAATGACAGCTGTTGTTGTTAGAACCAAGAATCACAGAAAGGTCCTGAACATGTCCTTGGACACTAATGGTATGGTATCCCCATGTCATCAGACATTGGTTTACTCTTTGGTTTTCAGCCCAGCCTTATCAGGTCACCTCAACCAAAAGCTATGATTCGTGGTGAACTCTTAAGAAGATTAATTGCTGGTCTCGGCCCAGTGCTTATCCCCGGAAACCCCAGGCACCAGATGTTGGCTTGTTTGGTGGAGATCGCAGAGAGGGAATGAGCACTGGTACTTGGCCTCTGTAGCTCCCTTCAAGGAATGACAAGCCACTCAAGACAGATTTGTTAACACTTGGCAGAGATCACATTGCCCCTGAGACTAAGATCCACGCCCCTGGGGCATTACAATGGCACAAAATTATCCCATTAGATTTGGCAATTACAAAACATGCATTACATATCCTGAGTTGAATGCAAAGGATTAGCTGAAACTTCAGCAATACTAAAATGGGGTAGCCGAAGCTGCCAGTACCCTGTCCATGTCTCCTTGGAACCAGCATTTCCACATCTAATGGCTTCCTACCACAGCCAACTGCCATTCTGGCCACAGGAGCCTGCTGGACCTACATGCATGTCCCTGGAGCAGCCCTCAGCCAGTGACCAAACAGATGGTGGTTCAATCTCTAGTTTCCTCATCTCTTGGGTGAAACAGCTCTGAGGCATGTTCCACAGAACCCCCCAGAGGTTACCGGTGGGATTGAGCCCAGCAGCCCACAGCAGGGATCTCCTGGTTAAGTGCTTTCCCTTCCCTTCTCTTCTCCACTTCCTGGGTTCACATTCGCAAATAAAGTACAGGTACTCACAGCTTTGTGTCAGGGTCAGCTTCTGGGGAAATCTGACCAAAGACAAAGCGATTCCAATTATTCAATACCTACTATGTGCTAGACACAGTATTTAGTGCTTTCCTTTGTGGACTGGCACTACGGAGAAGGTGGGATATGGGATCAGATAAGTGATAGGATAAGAGTGGCAAAGCAGGATGGACGTCACATGAAGAGTTATTCATCTTCTGCTCTCCCACCATCCTACTTGGATTGTGACACACAACACATGTATCAAACTTGTAAATGTTGACTGCAAGCATTTTACCAAGATCCAGAGTTATGGGCTTGCTGGAGAAACCCTGTAGAAAATGGAGCATATGTTTAATATGGAGCTTCCATATTAGGCCATGGAAAAATGGCCTTTTTCCATTTATAATAATGACACATAGCATTTGTTAAGCTCTTACTCTTTGTCAGGTACTATGATTGAAGGCATGGTCGCATTCAGTCACCACAATAATGCTATGTGGTAGATCAGTACTGTCGTATTTCATTTTATGGATAAGGTAATTGAGTCTCAGAGAGGTTAAGTCACCTATCTAAAGATATACAGCACAGGTAAGTGGAGCAGCCAGGATTCAAACTCAGAGCCCATGCTCTTGACCCAGGGCTGCCGGTGTGCTTGGAAGTGTGCTGAGGATCTAGAAATCAAATTCTCCCTCTCCTACCCACCCCACCACCAGCACCCCCCACCCCCGGACCACAGGGTCATCGCTCAATGATCCTGGAGAACAGCCTTTCTCTGATTTGTTCTGCTTTCAACAAGGTGCTGATACTCAGTGTGGAATACTGCAAACCCCGCTCCCCACCCCCCACCCTTTCTCTACCTTGCTGCCTGAGACTGGCCCATACACATTTGTTATAGGTACATCAGCTGGAGGGGAATGAAAGCCACTGTAAATAACAAGACAAAGAAAGTCCCCCACTGCCAATTATCAGGGACCTGAAAACAAGTCATGCGTTAGTTCTCTATAGAAGAAAAGTAAGTCGCACGTGTCAGTATAAATGTTGGCTCTGAAATTAATACTTTCTTTGGCCAAATGATTCAGTCAAGATGCAAACATTATTTTGTTCACACTGGCATGGGTCAACATTTCCCAAAGAAACACTGCTCAGGATCACTGGAATCTTCTAGTGAAATATAATTTCATTCTGTCGTTGAGTTTACACTCTTCGCCAACTACTTCGGTCTTCTGCTCACTGCCCTGCAAAGACCTGACAGAATTTGTCCTTCTCCATCTTTCCACAGGTGTAAGCGGCCACTCAACATTCAGGGAGAAAAGATGCATGAACTGGGTCTGATTAGCTGGGAACCCCTCTTGGGAAGGGTCTAGGGGCACAAGCCCGCAGCCTGCAGACTCCCGAAGGAGCTGGGTCAGAAAGCTCTCAGCACTGGCCTGATCGTCTGGGAGACAGGGGTCAGGCTGGCTTGGTTTCAACAAGCCAGCTTTGATTGCTTAGAGTTCAGTTCTGTGCTCTCGGTCCTCCAGCCAGAGCCTGGCCAGGTCAGGCTGACCCCAGGTTGTCACCCCAGAGGACTATGAAATAACATGTGCAGTTAACTGGCTGGCCCCTCCGACCAGCCTGGAAGACAAAAGTCTCAGTTGCTTTGGCTTTTATTGGTCTGCTCTGGAGCCAGTTCTTTTGGCCTCAAATTATTGTGGTTCCTCAGGGAACAGTGCAGGTCCTGGGCCTCTGTGTCGGGGTGGGGCCATGGGGAGAGGCGCAGAGGGCGGGTGTGTGTGGGGGGGGTGGCGGGGAAGGCTGCCTCCTGCAGGCTGAGCTGCTCAGACTCTGATCTCCGTGGTGGCTGGGATTGTTCCTCAAGCGAAGCCTTCCCAGGAGGTGAAGGGCTAGAAGAGGAGAGAGACCAGGGCATCTCCCTAACTCTCTCCCCCTCAAGCAACCAACATTTTAAGGAGTCAGAATCCAACAAGGCTGGGATTAGGAGGAGGTAAATGATGAGGCCAAGTTGTGCAAATACTGGGTCAGATACTGACTTTATTTAAAATGTAGAATTTTCTTCATCATAAAATTTTTGCATTGATTGATGTTTTAAAAATGCTGAATGGAAATTTTCTTATCTTGATTACTAAGTTTTTTGACTCCCCCACAGAATCTGCCCCCAAAGCAGGTGCCTCATCCTAGCCCTGGCCTTGCCTTCCACACGTGACACATTCACACAAACGGAAAAATAATCTGTCAAGAGGGTTGAACTCTATTTGATTTTCTGTAAACTGCTTTTGTTCACTCAACAATATGTGGCTGAGCATTACTATGTTGATGAATATACTTGTACATTATCCTTTACTTAAAAGGATGTGTTATAAAATATTTCGCCAACCCCCTCTTAACGGGTCTAGCAGCCCTGCCAGTGCCCCACCCACGCCCCTAACATTTCCGTGTGCTCCAGCCAAACACCACTGTCAGCATCTGCATTTCCGGGTCAGAAGTCTTGTTACAAAACTGCCTATGAATGCAGAGGAGGGAACTGCAGGAGAGTTAGCACCTGCCAGGCACAGCTCTGGACCAATGGCTGAAGGGATTTCAGGTATAACTACCCCAACTCCTTTTCTCACTGGGTGGGACAACTCTGAGATGTGTGCTCCATAGCAGGTCCCAAAGCCTTCTCCGTGGAGATAAGCTCCTGGTGCCTACACTGGCTTGGGCTTGATAACACATCTTTACTGGCTGCCTGGTCTTCTTTGTGTCACTTCCCCATTTCCTCCTGGGGTTTTGTACACCCCCGCCACGCCCCCCACCACACTAAAAAAAAAAAAAAACCCAATTACACTCGAATACTTGTCTCAGGATCTGCTTCTATTAAAATGGGCATTCAGATTATTTCAATTTTTTCACTATGTACCTTTATAGGTTCTAGCATATTAATATGCTCTTTTAGGACTGTGATGTGTTCCAAACAATGATAACAGAAGAGGATGTTTGGTAAAGTTGAGAAAATAAAGAGAGACTCTATTAGCATGATAGCATCTCAGAGTTATGTCATATAAAATTATTATTTTCACTATGTGCTGTGACATTCAAAGTGTTGGGAAGCATTGTCCTGCCTACATGACTGGGCATTCACTTCTGTAGCCCAGGCACATAGCACATAATCAATACCTATTTGTTGCGTGAATAAAAGGAGTAAGTAATTAATGCTCTGAACCTCTGCCAAGCTGAGTACATGAGACCATGCAACTTACCTGAGCCATTGAGCTCTGTGCCTCAAGATTCTCTGCTTCTACAATCAAGACAGAATGGTGCAACACTAAGGTTAGCAAGGCGAGCTCAGGCTGTCCTGGAGACATAAAACAGGGTCCATTCTTTGGAGATGGAAATGTGTTCTGGTCCTAAACGGCAGTGGCAGAAGCATCAGAAGAACCTTCTGGAAGTAGGAGTGAAGCCTCCCTTCAGAGGACTTCTGTGCCTGCATATGTTGGCAGGAGAAGGAGCTTTTTCATCCCAAGTGAATTGAGAGGTTGCATCCTCCATCAGCGTCATGGCCTCCCTTTCTTTATCCCAGCTGCAAAGGGCCAAGTATGACTTCATGGGATCCCTAAGCTCCATGAATCAGTTCTACAGCCAACACGCAGGGCTGCAATGAAAGCTGGATTTTAATAAAAACTGGATGCCTCTACTATTTCAACTTGACTCTAGAAGAATTTTTCTAAAATGATGAGGGAAATCTAGTTCTTCCAAGAGCTAATGAGAGAAGGCTATAACTTTATCTAAAATGTCCTCATAAAAGCCCTGACTTACAAACATGTAACCCCTTCTCCCCTATCCTCATCGATCCGCCAACCCGAGGTTGAATTTTTTGACATTGGTCTTAAAGGGCTTCTCCCAAACAGCTACCCATCTCGTCAATCTTAAGCTATCCACTCTTTCTTCCCTTGGTGCCTCCCCACTAAAGATTCCTGTTCTGCCTCAGAGGACACATTCTTCCATTATAGGGCCTCCAATCCTGCTGGGAGCTTGCACCCCAAGAGGTGCAGGTCCTTTGAGAGGAGCCGAGATGGCGGCCAGCCTCCTGCTGCTGCGTTGAAAGTCTTAACTTTTCATTTCCTGAGTTTTGTATGCCTAGGCTGGGCTGCTTTTCTCCTCATTTGTCAGTTGTCAGCATATTTACCTTCACTTCTGCCCACCCTTCAGTCTTTGCCCACAAGGAGACCACCCTGGGAATGAGAGTCTGACCTGACCTCCCACTAAACAGACATCTTAGACTTGCACAAACATGGCTGTCCTTTTACCTGGGACTCACCAGGCACTGATGAGGAAGGACAAACTCAGAATTTGTACCCTCTGAAGGCTTATTCCCAATAGCCTGGCTCCTCTCTCTTACCAACAAAGCAATTTTCAGCTTCCCGTCATTCATCTATACATCTTTACCATGTCACCTTTGTAGGACAACTGCATAGAAGTGGCGTTCCAACCCAGCAGACCAACCTGAGCAGATAGAAGGACCACCTACATAACCTCTTGCTGGCCTCCTGCACCCAAGAATGCTAGAGGCAAAGTCAAACTGTCACATTTAAGTCTCTGCTTATGTCATGGGTGCTCACGTTCCATTGACCGAGCAAGCCAGAGGGCAGAGCTGCAAGTCAGCGGGACAGGGAAGTATCCTCCTCCCTAAAAGGGCAGGGACAAGAGTGACTATGTACTCGCCTGTAACACCATCTGCCGCACTACCCCTCACCCTTATCTTGAGTCCTCTACCCCTGGTTTCCTATTCAGCCATACTGAACGTCTCATGCTCTCTGCAGCCCCAGAGCCTTTGCACGTGATGGGCTCTCTGCCTGGAAGGCTCTTTCGCTTCCAGGCCCTATTACTCTTTCTGATCCTTCAGATTTATATCTGCCCCTTACTTCCGCAGAGAAGCCTGCCCTAATCCGCAGACTCGGTTGGCGTCCCTGGCTAAGCCTGCACTCTGCACCTGGTCACTGCCTGTTTACAGGGAGCCATCGTTCACACCGACATAGCTCCGTATCACTGTGCTGTGGCTCTTGCCCCCCACCCCGACCTGTGATCTCGTTCTGTCTTTATCTACTCGGCTCCTTCTTGTAATTCATAGCTCAGCCTAAACTTTACCTGAGCACTCAATTGAAAATAGCACATTACACTCAGCATAACACTTATAACTGATATTATAGTCATTCAGTTGGCATTGGTCATACATGTTAATCATTCAATTGTTACCTAACTGGTATGCCCCACAAAAGGAAAGGTCCTTGTCCGATTTGTCCATCCCCATATCACCAGAGCCTGGCACAGTGCTTGCCATATGGTAGGAACTCAAATACTTTTTTAATGAATTAGCAAATCTGGTAATATTAATAGTTCTTCAGTGGCTTTCATATCAGTTAGACTATAACCCCCATGACGGCTGGCGTCAGGCCTGTTTGCTGGCACACTTCCATTTGTAAGACCAGGCAGGTGCTGGGGATTCCGTAAGCGTGTGCCAATCATCTGAAAGGCCATTCTAGGCTGAGTTCCCACCAACCAGGATGCCAGTGCAAACAGTTACTTTGGGAGGTGACCCAATGATAGGAGAAGTGAGATGGCCAGAAGGGGCCAGTCAGGGGACGTCAGTGTGCTGTGCAGGACCCAAGGACAGGGTACAGAGCACACTTTAGAAGTGCTCCAATAGAGCGGCGAGGGAGTAGGGCATTGACTAGGGTTGCTGGGGACTGCTGGGGGCATTCACACCCCAGGGGTCTCTGTCCTGTCCTCAGGCCTGAGCTGGCCTGGGAAGTCCTTAGGCAAGGAAGGCAGTAGGACACCATTCAGTCTGATCTGCCTACCCAGGCATGAGTGGGAGCGGACACAGGCAGGGTCCACCAGCGTCTGTGACAGACTAGCTGAATGGATGAACTGAGAGCCAGGTAGAGGACTGACAGAGGATAGCAGGATGAGGAGGAGGATGGTCATGGCAAGAGCAAATAGGCAAGAGAAGTGCTGATACAAGCTTTTACGGTTGTGTCTGAAGCAGCTCGGGGGGTCTTAGGAGGGAGCGCCCTTCCTGCTAACAATGGCTCCTCCGAGGGCAGGCCCAGAGCCCAGGCTCAGAGACCTCAGCACTTACTTGGAAATTTGCTCCTGATTTCTCAGAGGTAATAGGCAAAGCAGAAACACTGTTGCTGCCTTTAAAAAGGCTTAGAACATTCCGGAAAGAGGCTTCAATTTAATAGCAGAAAAGCGGGAGGAGGGGAAGTGGTTGGAAAGTCTGGAGAGAAGCCAGGACTCCTGGATCCTCCTCTAAGCCTCCGAGGACGTGCGGACATCTCTGGGCAAGAACCTTCTGACCAACAGCAGCAGCGCACTGTACAGTTTTGGGATGGGGATAAGCCAGGCCCTTTCCTCATCTCAGGGTCTTGTTTGGAGCTGTTCCATTACCTCACAACCAAGAAGGAAAAGAAAAGAAGCGAATACGGGAAAAAACTCAAAGCAGCCAGCCTCTCTGATCTGTGAGCAGCATGTGCCAAGGACCGGTGGGTGAGCCAGTTTCTAATCAAAGCTGACTTGTGCTAGTCCTGCTCTTGTGTGACCAGTGACAGCTGGGCCGAGGCCTTGCACTTCCCGTCACCTTTATTTCTGTATTCATCTTTGCTCTCCACACCTCCCCTCTCCCTGTCTCCAATCAGTTTGTGTGCTGAATCCAGACTGACGTCCCTGACACTCTTTAACCAAGGCCCTGCTGGTCAGTGGAGCGTGCTGGAGGTCCTCGTCCCCCAGGGAGCATGGAGAAGAGTGACCAAGGTCCCAGACTCTGGGGTTGGGTGGTCCCAACTGTGCCAGTCACTAGGGTTTGCCAGTCCCAGGCCCTCCATGTCTTCCTCAGAGAGAGAGCCTTTCTGCATACTCAGGTTGAGCCTCTGTCCACCTCCTTCATCTGGGGTTCAGTTTGGACGCAGCCATGTGTCCCACTCATGGAGACATGGCTGTCCTCTCCAATGAGGTCCCCTCTCAAAGAAGTCTCTAAGGCAATTTGACTATTAGCAATTTGTTTTACGCACAACTTTAGAATCTTCCCCTCTATGTATCAAGTGAATGGGGTCAGTGTCGTTTCTCAAAGGCTGGTCCCAGGGCACCTGCTCAGAATTACTGGCGGGGGGTGGGGGGGAGGACTTCTAAAGTGCAGGTCCGTAGGCCCCACCCCACATGAGTAGTCTTGTTGGCTTCCCTACAAAGCCTGTAGGGAGCTGTAGTATTGAGCTCCTTTCATAACAGATGAAACTGAGGCTCAGAGGTGAGGGGCCATGTCCAAGATGACTTCGTTAAATAATTAATGACAGAGCATTTCTTCGAACGTTGCAGCCCAGGTCACAGTCTCGCCCTACGGATCCCAGCGCCTGCAAACAGAAGCCCCTGGGTAGCAGCCCACAACTCAAGCTCCAGGATGCTTCCGGGAGGGCGGTTTTTGTGTCCCATCTGGTCAAGCACAAGAAAGTTTCCTAAATGGTTCTAGAAAAGCTGCCCTTGGCCACCAGCCATTCTCACTGCAAGGCCCTCTCGTTTCAAAAACCAGGTCCCCAGGCCTCATCATGGCCCCCATCTCTCAATTCTTTGACATTTTATTTGCAGGGAAACTTTATTCAACATTTCATGCATTCATTCAACACATTTATTGACCAACTCTGTGTGACAGGTACTGCTCTAGCTGAAGGAAGGAATGTTGTGAAGAAAACTAGTCTCTGCCTTCATGAAGCTTCTATTCAAAAATCCAAAAGGCATAATGTCAGGGGGAGGTAGGTACTAATAAGTAACGTTAGGCAGGGTACGGTGTCTACCCATGTGGGGTGGCCTGCGGGGTCTCTGGTCCCACTCCCCACATAAGAAAGCAGGATGTGGCTAGGCCAAAAAGGAACACCCACGGAGCCATAGGTAGGGGAGTCACACCACTATAGTCTCACTGGAGGCTGGGTTTACACGACGTGCGACCTGCTGTCCGCTTTGCTGCCAACCGACCGACTCTCCTCCACTCTCCTCCACTCTCCTTCAGTCTCCTCCTCTCTCCTCTACTTTCCTCCATAGCCGCGGCAGTTATATTAGTGGCCAATGGCTCAATGGTTACAGCTGACGGCCAACCAGCCACAGCTGATGGCCATCTACTGCCTGAGCCAACACCTTTCTATGTGAGGCTGAGAGCCTGGAAACTGCTTTCTGGGGCTCTGTCCCCACACTCCACCCCTACAGGTTCTCGCCTCATAATCTACGCGACAAGCATCTTCCGCGAGGGTCCCTGTGCCATATTAGCCTATTGACACCTACGGACGAAAAGAAACGGTAGTCTTAGGAACCAACAGTGGCAAATCCCTTCCATCTGGGAGGATACACGCTAGCTTTTTGTCTTGGGAAAGGAGGGTCACTGCCACTGGCACCTTTCCTGATTTGTGGTACCAAACCTTTATGGCAGTGCTTGGGGTCCCTTGCATAGTTTCAACATGTAACAGAACAGGGGACCCCATAATAGGCCATAGTGAGAGCACATAGTCTCCCCGCAAAATCATCCCAGTATCGGGACCTTCGTATATTACAGTCACTTGTGGTGGCCACTCAGCCACCACCCCTGGCGTCACTTGCAAATCATGAGTCAAACCAGCCCCCCATGGGGCTATCAGGCCCAACCATCGACAGGGGGGCTTTTGACCTGCCAGGGCCAAGTCCATTGCTGCCGTTCCCCTGCTTTCAAGCATGTGGGGGCTGGCAGCAAAATGTTTCCATTCCTGCCGTAGCCTGGCTTTACCAGAGTCTCACTGGTGGTAACTTGTAATTGAATGGGAGCGGCTGTTCGATGTAGCAGAGCTTCCACTGGTGCAGGCCCTCCCTTCCGTGGTGTCTCATTCAGGACTCTCAGGACATCCCATAAACGCGAGGCCCAGTCACGCATCGTGGGAGGGTGTTTTGACACCCGGAGACCTTGCTTCAAAAGGCCGTTATAGCGTTCAATCATGCCAGCTGCTTGTGGGTTATATGGAGCATGAAACAACCATTGCACGTCCATCCTGGCAGCCCAACGCTGCACTTCTTGCCCCGTAAAATGGGTACCCCTGTCACTTTCAATGACTTGGGGGCGCCCATAGAGGGCGCACAGCCGTGTAAGAGCGACCACTGTATGCCGCTGATCCGCAGCTGGACACGGCCAAGCAAACATCAATCCCGTAGCAGTGTCCACTGCTGTAAATGCATATATCGCATTGCGGGCCTTAGGCAGGGGTCCAATGTAATCCACTTGCCAGCGAGTGAGGGGCACCCTCCCTCGTGTAATCTGCTGTGTCTCCCAGGGGAGCCCCCACCTTTGGGGGCTGTCCTGGGCACAGACGGCACAGTCATAGCAGGCATCTGCTATCTCCTGCCATTTCAAAGGCAGACGCCAGCGTCTGCTCACCTGCCACATGGTTCGGCTTCCGGCATGCTGCAATTTCCTATGCAGCCAATGGGCCACATCAGTGACAGGAGCCCGTTCTAACCATCGGACCCGTGCTAGGGCATCTGCTTCATCATTACCTGGGGACACTAAGGGGGAGTGACCTGTGACATGCATTAGGGTCACCTCCTTTCTCTGCCCTAGGTCCCAGAGGTCCTGCCACATGGCTTGACCCCACAGTGGACGGTGTCCTACCAACCAGTTTTGGTGTTTCCACATAGGGAGCCACAACGTTAGGTCCCGGAACACCGCCCAGCTGTCAGTACAAATAACTAGGGGCCCGGGCTAATGGCTGATTACCATCCACACAGCTCATAGCTCAGCCCACTGGCTACTCTGGCCCGTCCCAGTATCAAACCAAATGGTGTCTGTTTTGGGCTGCATATCAATAGCCGTCCAAACAGCTGCAGCCCCTCGGCTAGAACCATCGGTAAACCAGGCATCCTCAGGTACTGGGGACTGTCCTTCTTTATAGGGCGAGGGCTCCAAGTCCTCCCCTCTAGGCAGAGCGCTTGGCTCAGCCTGGGCTACAAGCTCCACAGGCCCCAGGACCTGTCGTAGCTCTGTCCTCAAAGGGCTTGAACTAAGGGTGCTACGTTGCTCCAAGTAGGCACCCCACTTGGTGAGGGTGGTGGTCTGTGCCACCCCCGTTTTGGGTCCCTGGGTCCACGTACGGACCCACCCCTGGACAGGATAGGTTGTTCGGACCAACACCCGTGCCGTTCCTGTGACGGCTTCTGTGGCCACTAGGGCTGCATACACAGCAGCCAGCTGTTTCTCTATTAGTGAGTAGCGGACCTCTGCTCCTTTCCATAATTAGGATCAAAATCCCACTGGCAACCAGAGACACTCCTGTCATTGCCAGAGGCCCCATCCGTACCCCTCTTGGGTTACGTGAACATCAAGTTCAAATGGGCAGCCGGGGTCCACTACTTGCAGAGCCTGTGCCTGTTGCACTGCCCGATTTGTGGCAACGAAGTCTTGCTCTACAGCCTCTGTCCAATCCCATGAGGCCCCCTTTTTTATCATATTGTACAAGGGCCTTGCCATTTGTGCTAAATGGGGTACAAACGCCCGCCAATATCCTAGCAGACCCAAATATGTCTGCAGTTGGGAGACCTTGGTCGGCCGGGGAAAGGCTTGTATTTTATCAATGATTGCCTCAGGTATAACCATTGTCTTACCCGACCACACAACACCCAAAAACTTGATGGATAAGCCAGGGCCTTGGACTTTTTCCTCATTCACCGCCCAGCCGCGTGACTTCAGGTGGCGGAGAAGAGAGGGACCTGCTTGCTCTAAATCTGAAAGAGAATCTGATGTTAACAGAATATCATCGACATAATGAAACAAGGCCACAGAGGATGGGTGATCCCACTGCGCCAAATCCTGGGGCACGAGCCCATGGCAGATAGTGGGTCTGTGCAAGTATCCTTGCGGAAGGACTTCAAAGTCCACTGCCGCCCGTCCCAAGTAAAAGCAAACTGCTCTTGACACTCGGGTGCAATGTCAATGGAGAAAAAAGCATTGGTCAAGTCCACTACATAGTGATATGTCCCCAGGCGGACAGTCAGACGATCCATTAAATCATGTATTGAAGGCACTGCAGCGCGCAAGGGTGGTGTCACCTTATTTAACTCCCTATAGTCCCCAGTCATTCGCCAGGTCCCATCTGGCTTCTTGACAGGCCATACTGGGGAGTTAAAGGGACTGTGCGTTGGCCTCACAATATGTGCCTTCTCCAGTTCCAATATCGTACGACCAATCTCCTCCTGCCCTCCTGGCAGGCGGTACTGTCGCACTGTAACCACGTGCCGGGGCTGTGGCAACACTTGAGGAGGGTGGTGAGCATGCCCGCGTGTCACCGCTTTCACCACCCGGATCCGGAGACGGAACTCTCCTACCGACGTCTGTAAGCTGAGGCCATGTAGCACGTCCACCCCTAGAATATACTCCAGAACGGGGGAAACATAAACCTTGTAGGTACGAGGGGGAAGCCTTCCTATACCCAGTGGTAAGGAAACGGCTTTCACAGTCACAGTCTTTCCCCCGTAGCCATCAATGCAGATTGCTGGTCCAGGGAACAGTTCTGGGTTCCCATAAACAAGACTGCAGTCTGCGCCAGTGTCAACTAGGGCCAAAACCCTCTGCACATTATAAAGGGACCAATGTATGGACAGTTCCATGTGGGGCCTCCGGTCCCTGCTCATCCCCTCTGACCGGGTACCTTGGCCCCACCTCTAATCAAGCTGAAAGGAGTTGTCCTCAAGCGGCTGCATGAAGTCCTGGAGGGACACGGGTCGTGCTTGCCCAGACGTCTCCTTTATGCTTCTCCGGAATTGTTGTTCCGAACGCAACTGTTTCCAAAGTTCCAGCAGGAGTGCATTGGGTTTTCCGTCTATTTTCTCCCGATCGACCCCTGCTGCCACGAGATCACGCCACATCTGTGCGCGTGTTACTCTCTGAGGTCCGCGACCTCGCCCCTTTACCTTTGGTTTGGGCTTCCAGGTCTCAACTGTGCGAACCTCCTGTCTTAATTTCCTTCGCCTCCGGCTTTCAACATCCCCTAGGGTGGCCATGGCAGTTGTAACTTCATGGATCCGTCGCCCTACATAACGTGTAAGAATAGCAACCAAGGATCCAAAAGCACTCGCAGGTGCAGTATCCAAAACCAGATCTCTCATGCTGGCTGTAAAAAGCTCATCATCCGGCCCTTGTATATTAGGGTTGAAAATAGCATGTCTCATACCCATTTCATGGATGATTTGAGTAAGTTCCGTATATGACTGCCATTGACTCACAGTGTCTGGCAGCTCGCCAGCCTGTCCCCATACTGTGCATACCGCAGCAGTGAGCCACTCCATTAGAGAATGGTTGCCCTGGTCGTGGGCCAACCTATGGCAGTTCTGTAACCTTTGTCACAGGGACGGATGCACTGTCACAAAGGCCAGCTTTTCCATCTCGCCTGGGGAGCAGAGAATGCTGTCTGCCCCCTCATCCCATAAACGTAGTAGCCAAGCCGAGACTGGCTCTCCAGGGCGCTGTCGGTACCGCCTCCCCAGCTCCTGCAACTCAGTGGGAGTGTAAGGGGTGTAGGTTGTGAAGTCAGTCACAGCTGGGTTGCTGGCAGCAACGCCCCCGGGGCCCAAAGGTTGCTCACGTTTTACTCTTTGCCTCAAGATTGGCCGGGCTTGGGGGTTGGGAGCTACATTGTCTCTACTGGCTTCCTCCGCCTCTGCCTCAGAGTCTCCACTGTGGGGCCCCGCTTCCCAACAAGCGGACCCGAGCTTCCAGCGCTTCCAACCGGGACACCTGGTCCGGCACCTGGGCCATTTCATTAAGCGCATTTTCCGTATTGAGACTCAAGGCCGTGAGGAACATCCAGCCCACATGGCCGACTATAGCCTTCTCCTCCTCCGGCAGCTGCTCAGCCAGAGCCTGCAGGGCCCTCTCCACGCTGGCCGGAGAGCCGTCCATGTCCTCCCACCCCTCCTTGGGGGTCCAACTCCTGAGAATAGTGGCCACCGGACACCACACACGGTGTGGGGGCCACACGTCCTCCTGCCCAGAGTCAGACTCCATTCCTACCTGGTCGGAATCTTGCTCGCCGTGCCAGGTGTCTGAGTGGGTGGAGGCCTCCGTGTAAGATGTCCACAACCCTCGGAGCCTAAGGCCGCAGCAGATCATCAAAATTAAGACAACGCCTTCCATGGCCAAGAGGGCGGTGTGCCAGCTGGAGGCTTGAGTCTCCCAGGCAGACCGCGCCTCCCGTTCCCGGTGTCGCTCCTCACGGGCCTCCTGAAGCTGGGCTCTCACATGCACAAACTGCTCCACCGCCCTTCGGAGAGCTTTGGCCGGCACCGTACCCTGCTCGCTGCGCCATTTGTCGTGCAGGGGATCCGGCAGGGCGGCCTGCGGGGTATCCTGCCGACTACGCCAAGTGTCGTGCGGGGTGTCAGGCGGGGTCTTATGAGGGGTCTCTGGTCCCGCTCCCCACACAAGAGCGCAGGATATGGCTAGGCCAAAAAGGAACACCCACGGAGCCATAGGTAGGGAAGTCATACCACTATGGTCTCACTGGAGGCTGGGTTTACACGACGTGCGACCTGCTGTCCGCTTTGCTGCCAACCGACCGACTCTCCTCCACTCTCCTCCACTCTCCTTCAGTCTCCTTCAGTCTCCTCCTCTCTCCTCCTCTCTCCTCGACTTCCCTCCGTAGCCGCGGCAGTTATATTAGTGGCCAATGGCTCAATGGTTACAGCTGACAGCCAACCAGCCATAGCTGATGGCCATCTACTACCTGAGCTAGCACCTTTCCATATGAGGCCGAGAGCCTGGAAACTGCTTTCTGGGGCTCTGTTCCCACACCCCGTGTTGTCATTCACCCTGTTGGTATGTGCTTTTTTAAGTAGGGTGTTCCCTCGAAGGGTGTGACATTTGAGCAGAGGCCGGAATGAAGGAAACCAGACAGAGAGCCCTGCGGAAATCTGAGGGTAACAGGGTCAAGTTCAGCTTCCATTTTTTTTCTTAGCTTGAGTGTTCAGTCTCGATCTCTGAGACCCTGGGGTTTTTCTGTTTGTTTGTTTGTTGTTGTTGTTTTGTTTTCATGTATGTGCCCTTTTTGCTAGAACAAGTAACCCAACTGCCCTCAATAGTCTGCAGTGAAATATTTGTATTAAAAGCATTTGGACTTAAAAACTGGAAACAACTCACATATTTGTCAAAAGAATGAATCAACAACATGCAGTATACTCATACAATGAAATACTACTGAGCAATGAAAAATGAATGAACTTCTGGGTCAAGCAGTATACACATGGGTCAATCTCAAAAACATGTTTAGTGAAAGAACCTAGACACAAAACAGCACACATTATGTGATGCCATTTATGAAGTTCAAGAATCGGCAAAACTAATCCACAGTGATAGAAATCAGCATGGTACTTTGGGGATGATAGTGACTAGGAAAGAGCCTGAAGGCACCTTCTGGAATGAAGGGAATAACTGTTCCATATCTTGAATGGGTGGAGGTTGCATTGGTGTACCCATATGTAATAATTCATTAAACACACTTAAGATGTGTATAATTTCCTATATGTAAATTATACTTTAATTAAAAATAATAAAAATTGAAAAGCAGGTGGACTTTGGATTCAGGCAGATCCAGGCACTAGTTAACTGTTTAACCTTTATCAATTCTCCTAACCACTGAGAACTCCAGTTTCTTCAATATAAAATGCAATGATAAACTCCACTTCGTTGGTATTGCCTGCAAAGCATTTAGCAGAGTCTGACAAACAGAAAGCCCTGAACAATTAGCTATTATTCTTTAATATTATTCTAATTCCCCACCCCCTCCTCCCATTCCTGGCACACTCAGGTCAAAGCCTCAAACCAACAGACTCCACATTCATCGCAATTCCATGAGACAATTCTCTGTCAGGCCCACAAGAGACCTACATTTGTAACTCATTCATTAATGACACACACATCACCTCCCATTGCTATTCTTTTAATGTGTTGCTTTTTATTTGATCTAATGGCAGCTGCCGCCTGGTTAATCACAACATTTCATGGGAAGCTTGGAGACACTGATGGGTCCCTCATACGTGCTGGGCTGGGCTGCCAGCCCCTACCCGGTCTCCCCGGAGCCTGCAGACAAGGGAGTTACTGGAAAAACATCCTATTCATCTGGAATCTTTTCTCAGAGGACAATCTTAGTAAAGCTTCTGCCAAACACTTGCAACTGGTTTATCAAGAAAATGAAACTAATTGGAGGGTATAATGTCAAAATGGACTTCTTATCCATTTCCTTTCTTGTTTTTGATTCTTGAGGTTTTTGTTGAAGCAGAAGTTCATTTGTCGTGTCTGGATCCACAGTCTGGATTTTGTTGCCCTCATCTCTGCTTGGCTGAATTCCCACTTTCCTTTGGGTAATGACTCCCTTGGTGATATCTTGGTCCAATTCCTAAACTTTCCAGCCACTTTTAGTTACTAGAAAATCCTATTCCAAGATATGACTTAGTATTTTTATTTAAAGTTTTTATAAATATATTTAAGTTTAAATTTATAAATATATATTCAAATATAAAAGACATATAAAAAGTATACAAATCACAAATGTACAGTTCAGTTTGCATAAGATGAAAACATCTGTGTAAACTCTATTCAGATCAAGACACGGAACAAGATCAAAATCTCAGAAACCTCTGTGCCTCTTTCCTGTAATCACTCTCTCTCACAAGGTAGCCACCATCTTGACTTCTGATGCCATCGATTTATTTTGCTTCTTTTGGAATTTCAAGTGACTAGAATCAACGTGTATACTCAGATCTGCCTTCACCCACTCAATATTTTCTTTTTGAGACTTACCCATGTTGCTACATGCTGTTGTAGGTTTTTCACTTTCGTAGCCATATGATATTCCATTATATAGTTCTACCATGTTTTATAATTCTACTCCACTCATTCCAAATTTTTAAAAATTATCAGTCTCAAACACAACTCAGAGATTCAGTGTAGGCCAGTGCTGTGGCCCTCAGTTGTTTCAAGCTGGGAATGGGAGGACAATGTGACATCTTTTAAGAAGACCTCAGTCCCATTTACAATAGCATCAAAACAATAAGATACTTTAGAATAAATTTTATCAAGGATATGAAAGATCTCTACACTGAAAACTGTAACATTTATGAAAGAAATTGAAGAAGACTCAAATAAATGGAATGATATCCCTGTTCATGGACAAAAAAATTTAATATTGTTAAACTATCCATACTACCCAAAGCTGTCCTATAGACTGAATAAAATCCCTATCAAAATTCCAATGCATTTTTTCACAGAAATAGAAAAAACAATCTTTAAATTTGTAAGGAACCACAAAAGACCTCAAATTGCCAAAGCAATCCTGAGAAAGAAGAACAAAGCTGGAGAGATCACACTTCCTGATATCAAACTACACTACAAAACTACAATAATCTAATCTAAATCTAATAATCTAAAACAGCGTGGTACAGGCATAAAAACTGACACATAGATCAATGGAACAGTATTAAAAGCCCAGGAAAAAAATGCATATACAATCAAATAATGTTTGACAACGAATCCAAGAATACTCAATGGAGAAAAGACAGTCTGTTCAATAAATGGTGCTGAGGAAATCAGATATTCACATGCAAAAGAATGAAATTATATCTCTACTTATTCACTCACAATAATTAACTTGAAATGGATTAAAGATTTAATTGTGAGACTGAAACCATAAAACTCCTAGAAGAAAACATAGAAATAAAGCTTTCTGACATGGGTCTTGGCAATGATTTTTTTATAGATATGACATCTAAAGCACAAATGACAAAATAAAAACTACACAAGTGGAACTACATCAAACTAACAACCTTCTATATGGCAAAAGAAACCATCAACAAAGTAAAAAGGCATTTCTACAGAATGGGAGAAAATATTTGCAAACCACATATCTAATAAAGGGTTAAGATTCAAAACATGCAAGGAACTCATACAACTCAATAGTAAAATACAAATAATCCAATTTTAAAATGGATGAAAAAGGACCTAAATAAACATTTTTCCAAAGAAGATATTCAAGTGACTATCAAATACATGAAAAGGTGCTCAACATCACTAATCATGAGGGGAATACAAATCACAACCACAATGAGGTATCACCTCACACCTGTTAGGATGGCTGTCATCCAAAAGAAAAATGGTAAGTGCTGGAGAGGATGTGGAGAAAAGGGAACCCTAATGCACTGTTGGTGGGATTGCAAATTGGTGCAGCCACTATGGAAAACAGTACGGAGGTTCCTCACAAAACTAAAACTACAACTGCCTTACGACCAGCAATTCCGCTTCTAGGGGTTTACACAGCTGAAGGAAATGAAATCACTATTCTAAAGAGATGTCTGCACCCCGTTCACTGCATTATTCATGATAGCCAAGACATGGACTCCTAAGTGTCCAACGACAGATAAATGAATTTAAAGAGTGGCATATACAGAGGGTGCCAAAAAATATATATACACATTTTAAAAAAGGAAAAAACTGTATTACAATTGTAATAATATATACCTATAACAAAAGATGAATACAAGTCATGTGTATACATATATACATTTTTTGTCACCCCCCGGTATATGCGATGGAATACCATTCAGCCAAAGAAATAAGGAAATACCGCCATTTGCTACAACATGGATGGACTTAGAGGGTATCATGCTAAGTGAAATAAGTCAGACAGAGAAAGACAAATACTGTATGATCTCACTTATATGTGGAATCTAAAATAATCAAACTAATAGAAACAGAAATCAGATTTGTGATTAACCAGAGGTTGGAGAGTAACAGTGGGGGAGTTGGGTGAAGGTGGTTAAACCTCCAGCTATAAGATAAGTAATAAGTCCTAAGGATATAATGGACAACATGTCTTTAGCTAACAATGTGTTTTATATGTTTCAAAGTTGCTAACACAGTTGATCTTAAAATTTCTCATCTGACAAGGAATAACATTTTTTTAACTAGGTGAAGGAATGGATGTTAACAAATTATTGTCGCGATCATTTTGCAATATATACTGTTATCAAGTCACATGCCACATACCTTAAACCTACACAATGTTGTATGTCAATTATATTTCAATAAAACTGGAAAGAAAAAAAAAGACAACTTCATCCCTGGCCCCTTAGGTGTGTGCTTCTTCAGTGTCGGGGCTTGAGAGACTGAAGGGAGAGGCAGCAGGCTCTTCCACATGCCAGTGCTGCTGGGCGTCCCTGGCATGGTGAACACCACACAGCTGGCCATGCTGAGCCTTCCCCGGTCCCTCTCCAATGTGGATGATTTCCCCCACGGGGGCAGCCACATCTCCTTTTGGCACCAAGAGCAATTCGAATCACTTTTCCATGGTGGACATCCCATTGTGTGGCCCCATGGCCTCCCAGGCAATCTGTACAGCTCCTTTCCAGACTCAGATCTCTATGCTTCTTCATAAGGAGCTGCAGAAACTGCCAGATCCTTGTCTTCACCCTCTAAAAGAGGTGGAGAACAGGGCTTGTCCTGGGGTTACCTATCTTCCTCCAACCGCAATACACTGTAGTCCCTTCAAGTCTTGCTGTGATGGGCCATCTTTAGACCAGAAGCAGGCACAAGATTCCTTGTTAAAGTTCATCCCTCAGCTTCTGAGGTCTTTTAACAACTCTCTCAGCATGCTCCTCTTTAGTGGTGACACCAAAGGTGCCTTCGACAGCTGAGCAAGCAAGCCACTGGGGAGCGTGAGGCCAGTCTCTGCTACTTGCAGGCACTGCTAATGTTCACAGATAGAGTAGGAGCTGTGCTGCCCCGTGGATCTCTTGATCTGTTAGTATTTTAGTACACACAGCCCTGACTTCCAATTGCCAGCACCTGAACCTCTTTTCCTGCAGGCGTTGTCTGACTGCTGGAGCCCCCCTGCCCCAGCATGCATCAGGCTAAAATTGCCAGGGAGTTAACACCCTCCAGAACCAGCCCTAATCACTGGCTCTCCAGAGTTAGTAAATAAATTCCCCAACCCCTTATGTGGAATATCTCTGAGGGCATGTTGTCTACGAACGCTCAGAGATACCCACTGGAATTACGTTCCTTGCCCACAGTGATAGCTCACTCTACAACACACCCTTTTAGAGGTGTCTTCCCTCTGGGGATCACTTCTCCATTCCCTTACTAGTCTTTCCTGGGGCCCCTCCCAAATAAACGACCTGCAGTACTATTCTTGTGTTAGGGCCTGCTTCTAGGGGAACTCAAACCATGATAGCCCATGATTCTCTTGCAATTCCCCTTGCTTGTCTTCAGAAAGGGTAAAGGTCCCTTTCTCTCCCCAGTGAGGATAGAATACCTTTCTTTAAAGGAAAAAGAGTAGGATGAGGAGGAGAACATAAAGGAGGAGGAGAGGAAGAGGAGAAGAAGGAGGAATGGAGAAGGAGGGATGAGGAGGAGGAAAAGAAACTAACTCCCTATAAGGCCACAGCACTCGTCTTTCATTCTGCTCTGTAAACTGTTGGGGAGAGGCAGTAATGGTAATTAGGGCAGTCCCAGCACCTCAGTGAGCCTTGACAACAGACTGGTGCTGTCATGGCCCCTGCCTGAAGGGCAGAAACCAGAATGCGGGGCTTAGCTAATGCCTTTTCTCCCTAGCTTTGGGTCATCGTCAGCTATTCTGAGAATGTTACAGATACCAGGACCGGAAAGAACCCAAGCGGCACTCAGAGAGTGAGGAAGGAAGGTCAGCTTTATTATGCTGGCGGGCTCAGCGGAATCCTTCCCAAAAGACTGAGCCCACAGCAAGGTTTTGAGCAGGTTTTTATGGGTTGGGGACTTCCTTGAATTGGGGAAGGGGTAGGTGTCCTCTGGTGATTGGCTCGGAGTGTGGCTTGGAGGGGGTTATGCGGACGTGGGCTGGGGCTTAGGCTGGGGACTTCTCTCTCTGCTCGGGCCACAATTTTAGGCCAGTTCCACGTGGCAGGGAACCATTTTAGGTCAGTTTCTCCATCAGGACAATGGGGGAAACCCCCACTTACAGACTCCTCTTACATCTATTCAAGACTGCTCCTAATCTCCAGTCTCTCAGGCTTCTCCCAGACATCAAGGATTTATATCCTCATTTTTCTTCATCTTCCACCAGGGACCTCTCAGTTGGGCTTAGAATATTCTAGTCTGCCACTTCCCAGTCCTGGATAGCTGCCTCCTAAAAACAGAACAACTATTGGCACATCTAGCAAAGCAAGGGGCTGCAAACTGTTCCACTAATTGTCTCCACTGGGATTTCAGAGGCAAACTTACACTGTAAGATTTCTGAGTCAGAAACTTCTGCCAAATACCAAGTATACCTCTTGTTGTCAAGTGGGAGAGACCAGGGCTCAAAAATACTCAGTTTCAAGTTCGTATTTGCCTCCATCAAATCCTCATAGACAGTGAGGCTCACTGATTTGGCAAATTTTCAATCCGAGTTGATTCGCAGGTGTCTTCGGCCATAGGCAGAACCCACCGCAGCACCAAGGTTAGGCCTCTGGGGCTCAAGGATGCCCTGAATATGCCTGGCAAAATTTTGTGTCTATTTGTTTACCTACATTGTTCTGAGTAGATCTGGAGCTTTCCCGAACTTTTTAAAGTGGTCTGTGACCCTGTGTCTTAATTGTTCACTATTGATTGGAGAACTCACTGTTTGAAAAACGAGTAACCTGCCAGGCCCCTGTGGGCCCACATCAACTTCCCCTAAGAGATACGTGTAACCCAGTTATGGCCCCTGGCCTGGGGGCTGGCTTCTAGGCCATGAAGCACCCAAAACAACACAAACTCAACTCCAGAAAACCTGGAAGAGTAATGCAAAGTTCTTCCAAGAGGACGTGAAGGGGTAGTGAACATTGAATCACACTGTGTAACGTGTGCTAAATTTCCTCTGTGGACATTTCTTTTTCCAAATTTTCACTTACAAGGCAGCTGCTCTTAACAAATCCCATTTTTCTACTTCTTGCCCCTTTCTCTTACTTTGTCTTCCCTTTTCTAAAAGTAGCTATGGGCCTTTTCTGATGTAAATCAACTTTATCTCTGTCAGCTTCTTATCATTCTCCTCCTCTCCATCCATTAACTTGGGCAGTTCAGTAGCCAAGCAACACTAGCATAGAAGTTTCTAGAAGGTAATGGAGGCAAGACATCTCCAAAAGTTGCACCCAAGTAGTTTTTTTCCTGTCATGCACTCACTGTGTGGCTAAAAATGAAATTGAGGCACTGGTTACCTTTTAAACTTAAACTGCATGACCCCAGTGTGAGGTAGAGCTATTTCAAACGACACAGATTGTTATCTAAGATATAAGACACAGGGGTAAAACTAGGGGGAGGGCACCCTGAGGCACACCTACAGGACCCTGTAAGTGAGTGTTCCCTTAAGAGGGAGGTGCCTAGCATGCAAAGTTTGCTCAAAATTTGCTCACATTCAGGATTTGACAAGTGCTGACCTGAGCAAGCATGCACCTGAGAGTACCTCTTTCAGTTTTATTCACCAGTTGCCTCAGTCATCTCACCCTCATACTGGCCCTGATATTAAATAAAAACAATAAAGCAGAATTATCCTACACACTTGTAGTATGTTCTCATATGTAAATACTACACATGTACATTAATTAACTAGAAAGGTCAGGTGGGATCACGCCAATAGTGTTTCATCCTGGGGAGGGGAGTGGAGGGAGGTGAGAAGATTTCAGCCATCTCCGTACTGTTTGAAGTTTCAAAATAACAGTCTTATGTGGCTTCAGTAATTTTAGGCAGACCAGAAAAATAAATAGAATAATAAACCATATTACACGTCAAATGGCCTGCAAAAAATATTAAAACTATTAAAACAAAACAGATTGTTGGGGGTTTCTTCCTGTGGTCAGACGTAAATGGTGAAAATTGAGACGTGTTGACAATTCTTTAGGGACTACATCCAAGCTCATTTTATGAGACCAGCATTACCCTGATACCAAAACCAGAAAAGGATACCACACACACACACACACACACACGAAAAAAGAGAGAAAGAAAAAGAAAATTACAGGCCAATATCCCTGATAAATATAAGTATAAAAGTCCTCAACAAAATATTAGCAAACCAAATTCAATAGCACATTAAAAGGGTTGTGCACCATAAACAAGTGGGATTTATCCCAGGGATACAGGATGGGTCAACATCAGCATCAGTCTGATCCACCACACTAACAATATGAAGGATAAAAATCATATTATCATCCTAATAAACGCTGAGAAAGCATTTGACAAAATTCACCATGCATTTATGATAAAAACTCTCAAGGGAACATACCTCAACATAATAAAGGCCATTTATGACAAACCCACAGCTAATATCATATTTAATAGTGATCAGAAACAAGATAAGAAAAAAAAACAAGTATGCCCACTCTCACCACTGTTATTTAACATGGTATTGGAAGTACCAGCCACAGCAATTAGGCAAGAAAGGAAAGGAAGAAGTAAAACTGTCAGTAGGTGCAGATGACACATATAAAAAAACCCTAAAGATCCCACAAAAAAATGGTTAGAACTGAAAAATGAATTCAGTAAAGTTGCAGGATACAAAATTAATACACAGAAAATTATGGTGTTTCTATATATGTGAATAATGAACTATCAGAAAGAGAAATTAAGAAAGTAATCACATTTACAATTGCATCAAAAAGAATAAAATACCTAGGAATAAATTAACCAAGGAGATAAAAGACCAGTACACTGAAAAATATAAGATATTGTTGAAAGAATTAAATAAGACACTAATAAATGGAAAGACATTCTATGTTCATGGATTGAAGAATTAATGTCATTAAAATTTCCTTATTACCCAAAGCAATCTACAGATTCAGTGCGGTGTCTATCAAAATTCCTACAGTGTTTTCACAGAAGTAGAAAACAGAATCCTAAAATTTGTATAGAACCGCAAAAGACCCTAAATAGCCAAAGTAATTTTGAGAAAGAACAAAGCTGGAGGTAACACTCCCTGATTTCAAACTATATTACAAAGATATAGTAATCAAAAACAGTATGGTATTGACACAAAAACGGACACACGGATAAATGGAACAGATTAGAGAACCCAGAAATAAACTCACACGTACATGGTCAATTAATTTATGACAAAGGAGCCAAGAACATACAATGGGAAAAGGACAGTCTCTTCAAAAAATGGTGTTGGGAAAACTAGACAGCCACATGCAGAATGAAGCTAGTGCCCCTGATTTCAAAGCACCTTCACTTGTGCTGTTTCTCTCCGAAAATGCACTGCGGCCACCCACCTCTGGTTCATCTAGTCTGAGGCTGGATCTTGCAGCAAATGTAAGTCAGCGTTCTCCCTGGGACATGCAGCAAGAGGCAGGTGGTGTTTTCCCCTTTCTCTCCTTTAAAACAGGGGTTGAATAAAAGTGACCATCAATCCTGCTTTGTATGTGTGGTAGGAAAACAGGGAAGGTTGCAGAAGGGCTAGAATGACCAAACTTCAAATGTCTGAGGGGCAGATATACCTGGCCAGTTTTTTAGCCAGTAGCGAATAAGCCCACAAATTACACTTGTTTTTCAGACTCTAAACTTTCTCATCAAATTTACCCACCTATTCTATCCAGGTTTTTTCAATAAAACATTAAGTGTAACTTACTTCACTCTTTTCCTTCCTGGCATCCTCTGCATTTCCCTAGTACCTGGTCTATCCTCCCCGAGAGGGTCCCCATATTCTGCACCATTTCTGTCATTCTTAGGACCAGACAGGTGGGAGATGTATCAACCCTATTGCCTAAGAACTGGTTATCAAGATCCCAGAGAACTATGAGCCCACTGGAAACACTCTTGACACCCTAGATCTCAGCTAGGGATGATTTGTCCCCAGATGATGTTTGGTAATGTCTGGAAATATTTTTGATTGTCACAACTTAGGTGGAACTATTAGCATGTAGTGAGTGTAGTCCACGATGATGACAAATATCCCACGATGCACAGGACGGCCCACACAACCCAGGATTACCTATCCCAATATATCCATAGTGCCGAGTTTGCGAAGCCCCGCCCTCAGGCCTCGCCACTCAAAGGTGGTCCATGAACCAGCAGCATCAACACCCACTGGGAGCTTATTAGAGATGTGGAATCTCAGGCCACACACAAATCCCAGGCTGAAACACAGCAGAGGATGAATAACCCTGTGTCTGTAAGGATAAGCTAATGTGGGTTGGCAAACTCTGTACAGGGTTGGGTAGTAAACAGTGTAGGCTTCAAGGGCCAGATGATCGCTGACACAGCTACTCAGGGGTGACCACTCAACTGGGTCTTTGCAGTATGAAAGCAGCCCTGCTAAATGTGTAAAAAAACAAGCAGGGCTCCAGCCATCTGACAGCCTTAGTTTTCTAACCCATGGGCAAGGCCATGCTATGGAAACAGCCCTCCAAATAGCAGAGGTTACTTCTCACACAACCGGTACATCCATCACAAGTTGGCTGAGGGCTGGTCACATGGTCCCAGCCTCCACCAGTACAACCTTTACTGGTCATGGCAGAGAGGAAAATACATGGCACAGGTCGCATGTGCAGTGCACAGACCAGGTGTGCACTGGCTTCTAAGGCTTCCGTCTGAAAGCGCTGCCCACCTCTCTCACATTTTATTGGCCAAAGCAAGTCACATGACCATGCTGAACTTCAAGCAGGTGGGGTGGGGGTTGTGTGTCCAGAGGAATGGTAATTCCTAATGACTACCCAGGTCCCCTCTCTCTAGAAATCCCAGCCCTACCCCTATGCTTAATTTATCCCATCTATGACTTCCATCAAGTATCTGATTAGACCTGGCAGAGTTACGTCTCAGGTCAGGCAGGGACCATTCAGTGATGCACTCACCTCCTCTTCACACCTTCAGTAAGGAATAATGGCACAAACATACACGGATCCGACTGTCTGCTCTGTGCCAGGCACTGAGCACTTAGCACACCTTGTACCTTTCCATTCTCACGAGAGTCCTAGGAGGTGGGTACCATCCACTTTTTCCAGATAAGGAAACTGAGACGGAGAGCTGACGTGGCTTATCCCACTGCCACCAATCGGTAGATGGTAGAGTTAGCACTCAAGTTCCGGTCAGTCTGATCTCAAAGTCAATGTATGTTAACATCATCATGATCAGATATTTTTTGAATCGGGTATCAGTACCGGGTATCAGGCATCGTATATATTTCTTTTTGCTTTTAACCCTCACAATAACCCTATGAAGTAGGTATCATTAAACCCATTTTACTGCTAAGGACAGGGGCCAAGAAGTTAAGAAATACGTCCAAGGTTACACATTTAGTGATAGAACCAAGATTCCAAACCAAATCTATTCACTCCAAAGACTGTGCTTCTAACAGTTTCTAGCACTATGTAGGACATCCGTTCTGTAACTGAAGCCAGAGGTGCCCTGCTCATAGCGCTTGGGCCTTTCCACATCAGTGGGCATCTCCGACTTCCAGCAGTCAGGAGAGTTTTCTTAGAAGTCACACAAAGGAGGTTGCTCTGTCTGTTCATGAGAGGTCAGCAGAGCCAGGAAATCACCATTTCAGGAAAAGCACCCCACCCCACCCCCAGCTCTCAAACAAAGACAATTGCAGGGGGTGTACAAATGCGCAGCTCCCTCCCCTCCTGGGCACAGCACCTCTGCGGCATGTGTTCTGACTGGTTCACAGAGTCCCCAGGGGCATAAAGCCCAAGCACGCCCAGCAGGGGCTAACTTGATTATGCACCATTATTGGTTACCATCTCAGGTTGTCAGATTTAACAAATAAAAATTACAGGACCCCAGTTAAATTTGAATTTCAGATAAAAGTGATATGTATTTTAGTATAAGTATGTCCCAGGTGATATTTGTGACATATACTAAAAAGTTATTATTTATCTGAAAAATATTGCACAGGACATGCTTATATTTAAAAAAAATTCATTGTTTATTGAAATTCAAATTTAATCAACTTCCTATATAAATCTGGCATTCCTTTCCTGTGTACTATCCCCACTTCCCTACCTCTATACTAGGGGGACCTCTAAACTAAGATGCAGGTTGACCTAACAAGGACCAGAACACATCGGCACACAGTGGACATTTTATTGCTGTTTTAGGGACCACCTGCACATGTTGGCAGTCAGAACAATGGAGTCACCAGCCAAGCCCCACAAGCCCACTTTGAATGCAGCTCATATGGAGAAGAGAAAGCTTTCCTCCCCTGTTGCTTCTGCACACAGCTTGGCACATACAGTGGAAAGCAGCCCTGTACTTCTCCTGTATGTTCTTCCTGTAAGCACGGAAAGATGCGGGCATTTCTAGACACCTTTTATCTGGTGTCTAGCACTGTGCTTAGCATCAGTATATCAGACAAATATTTAGGATTACATGAACTAGATCCTGCTGTCAGCGAACAGCCATCCTGCTCTCCACCTTCCTTGCTGACATATCCAGGCTTCACTCACCTTCTTCAGAGCAGCTGCATCCTTCTGAAGAAACCCAAGCTGTCCCCAGAGTGTGACTCCTTTTCAGTCAAAGGCATCCATGCTAACTCCATTGCCTTAACAATAAGTGGTTTAGAAATGGACATCATATGAAATGCTGGCCATGGGAACACAAAGGGGGCATACAGGAAGCACATTTTGCTCATAAAAAGAAGCCTATGTAGTAGAAACGGTGTTTGCCACCCAGAGTCCCCTTCAGGACAGAAGCACTCATCCTCATACCTTCCAAGAGAGCGTTGCCCAAGATTATGCCCTCTCCTCAGGGGCAACCTGAATCCAGTGACTGGTCAACACACAGGCACTAAAATCTGGCTTCTTGCCTCAACTTGGGAAACTGAAGGCCCAGACAGCCCCAGAGTGCTCTGTGGGGTTAGCTGAGGCTCTGTTGTAACAGCTGCCTCTGGCCCATTCTGCCTTTCATGCCCCATCAGCTCTCGTTCCTGAGAGCACTTGCCAGTAACCTGCCTGCATGCAAATTTCCATCGCGGGGAACTGTTCTAAGCCAGCATGTGAGGAGTAAGTTCCCTTTCCACTAGAAGACATTGCTTTCTGCACATGGAGCTTCAGCAGCCATGGAGGGATCATGAGGGGAACAAGATAAGCCAACACTCTGAGGATTAGGGAGCAAAAGGTTGGAAAGAACCTGGGTCTTGAATGACGTCATTGAGTCACGAAATTAAGCAACTCCTAGAACTGCCCTACTTGAGGGCTTCTGGTTATGATAGCTAATACGTTTCCTTGTCCTAAAGCCTCTTTTAGTTGCATTTATACTACTTGCAGCTAAAATTGTTTTAAATTATATACTATCTATCATTAGGAGGCAAAGGGAACTACTCTAAGACAAAGAAGAAGTGCTGCCCAGAACTGCATGGGCTCTAGAAACCCAACATTTAGGAGACAAACTAGGACCCTCCTCCAATTCCACAAGAAGTCCCCCCTTTTAACTACATGTGACTTCCTGTCTTCTTTTCATGCCTCTGTTGCCCAGTAAAGCCAGAGACTAAGAAGTGGGCAATTCTTTGCACAACCTGAAAGAGAAGAAATCTCCAGATAATCACTTAACTCCAGGTAATTCATGGACCAGAGTGCTTCTATTTTTCTTTCTCCTTTTTCTGTTACTTAGGCAAAAGGAGCAGAGAAATATGTCAGACCAGGAAAGACTAAATCACCCCAAGTGATGTCTATCTTGTAAATACTATGAAATTCGATGCTCAAAAAACATTTATAGAGTTTTTTTCTCCCTTGCGATGAAATAAAGTACTCAGCTGCATCCCCAGGCCAAAAGACATCTCAGTAGCACTCTCTTAAAAGGCATGGATGCCTTTGGCACCCTAGTTGTTTTCAGTGAGCTAAAGATCAGAGAATCTGAGCATCAGGTAGCTATTATGGACTGCATCTTTGTGTCATCCCCAAATTCATACATTGAAGACTAAATTCCCAAGATGATGGCATTTGGAGCCTGGGCCTTTGTGAGGTCATCAGATCATGAAGGTGGAGCCCTCACGTTGGTATTAGTGACCTTATAAGAAGAGACTTGAGAGAGCTTGCCTCTCTCCCTCTCCCTTCCCCCTCTGCCTCATCCCTGTGAAACAAAGCAAGAAGGCAGCTGTCTGAAAGCTAAAAAGCAGGACTTTACCAGACTTTGGATCTGCTAGCATCTTGGTCTTGGACTTCCCAGCCTCCATAGCTGTGAGAAATAAATGTTTATTGTTTAAGCCACCCAGTCTATGGTGTTTTTGTCATAGCAGCCCAAACTGATTAAGATAGTAGCCAAACACACAACTCAAGCACATTGCCTCTCTTGCCGGAGTATTTATTTTCATCATTTCTATAGAAGATTAGGAGCTAAGACTGAAGGCTCTGGAATCAAACAGCCTAAGGTTAAGTCCTAGATCTTGGGCAAGTTATTTAACTATTCTATACTTGCTTCAACATGTGTAAAATGGGAAAACTAATACTACCAGTCAACTTAGGTTAAGGTATGCTGCTGTAACAAACAACTCCAAAGTTGCAATGGGCTTGCAACAACAAGCTTAGTGCTTGCTCCAGGCCATGTCTATTGTGGATTGGCTGTGCTCAGTTCCATGTGATCTTCATTCTGTGATGCAGGCTGACATGGCAGCCTAAACTTGGGACACTGCCAATCTCATGGCAGAGGAAAAGAGATCTTGGCAGAACCACAAGGCTTCTATTTGGAAGTGGCACACATCACTTCTGCTCCTTCTTCATGGCCCCAAAGTTGTCATATAGCCAAGACTGAAGGCACAGTGTGGGAAGAATAACCCTCCCACAAGGAAGAGAGGCCAGTATTTTGAACAATAATGCAGTATACTACACCAACATATACGACTGTAATGAATATTGAAAGTAAGGGGAACAGGGTAAGTACTCGAAAAGTTAGCTATTACAAATATTAATACCATCATTTTAAGTTCTAAGTTACTCAGCAGGGTAAGGGACTTTTCGCAAATGGGCCCTTGTACTCAGTAGTCATTTAGATTAGACTTTGAAAGTACTAACTCTGTTTAGATAGTATGTGGGTTAATAGGTACTGTGAATCAGTGATCAAGCGAATAAAGTGTGTTCAACTCTGAAATGAGAATAAAAGTGATACCTACCTCAGAGGGATGCTACGAGGAGGAAACGAGATAACCCACACACTGGTAGATGAAAGATGACTACAAGCTCTTTGTTTACTTTTTCCATCAAAAGTGGCTTTTAATTCCCTCAACCTTGAATCTGGGCTGGCTTTAGTTATCCATTGGACAAACAGAATGTGGCCGAAGTGACGTTTTGGGATTTCCGAGGCTGGATCATAAGAAGCCTTGCAGCTTTTGCCAAGCATTCTTAGATCACTTGTTCTGGGAACCCTGAGCTGCCACTGAAGTGGAACAGAGGTAAGACAGAACCTAGTCTTTCAGCTGTCCGTGCCAAAGTGCCAGACATTTGAGAAAAGCCACCTTCAAGCCATCAGACTAGCCTGTCAGCTCTGTACCACCTAATAACCACAGTTGATGTCTTATAGTGCATAAGAATCACCCAGCTGAGCCCTGCCTGAATTCTTGGCCCACAAGATCATAAGATAATAAAATTGTTGTTTTAACCACTAAATTTTAGGGTAGTTTGCTATTCAGCAATGGATAACCAGAACACACGTAAGCGCTCAGCACTGTATCTGACTCGTAGTTGGTTCAGAAAATAGTAGTGTCATTATATATTGAGTAAACTCCCAATTCATTTTCCCCATTGAGTTTGAAATCCTTATGACTTAGAACCAAGAAAAAGATGGCAAAGACATATCCTTAGTCAAATGCTTCACAAACAGTTTCTTCAACTTCTCCTAAAAGTAAAGAAGAGGAGGAATATTCCTAGGGTCAATAAAAGGAGACTTAAACATGGAAGACTGTTAACCTGAGGAGCAGCAGAAATTCTTGACTTCTCTTGGGTATAATTGTTTCTAAACCTTTCAAGAAAGAAAATTCAACATTTTTAATTCCCTTAAAAATTTGGTAAAATTGCTGCACCTACATGACACCGTATATTGATCTGGTGGGTACATGTGCCCTTTGGCAGCCACCACACACCTTCAGGAGACTGTGTACCTCATTTTGAGAAGCAACGACCTAGATGTGAGTTGGAAAATTCCCCTACTCAAGATTAAATAAGCAAATATGTCTGGGCTGGTGCTATCCCTTTTGTTGATGATTTGTTTGTTTTCTTAACATACGGATGTGACCATTTTAGGTGGAGATTGAGATAGTACTAGTGATATGAGTTCACCAAATTCAATATCATTTTCCTTCAGAGAACACAACTAGACCATATTTCCCAGTATCTCCTGCAGAGAGATATGACCATGTGACTGAAAGCTGGCCAATGGAATGTGGGCAGCCATGATGGACACCACTTCCAGGCCTGGCCCCTGGCAGATCTCCTGTGTGACACTTCATGCTTTGTTCCCTCATCTGCTAGACAGTTCAGGGCAGGACTCTGAGACCCTAAGGATTGGTGGAACCAAGGGTGGAAAAAGTCTGAGTTCCTGAATGACTGAGTGGAACAGATCCTCACTTCCCAGCTACACCATGGTAAACAGCATTTCACTCTGAGAAATAAGCCGTTATTATATTAAGACACTGAGATTGAGGGTTTATTTGTTGCAGTAGTGAGCCTTTCTTAACTAACACAAAGTAGGAAGTGGGGAGAAGCTTGCGACGTTCCCTTCTCTCCAAGAAGAGCAAACTGGAGAGTGACAGTGCCTTTGTTGGAGAATGTACTGACAGCACTTACACTGTATATTGCAACTCCCAGAAGAAAGGAAAAAGCGGTTCAGAAGGCTGTCCGTGCCCTCCCCAGTCTCCTAAGGGTATGAAGCAGGAATCATCTATTCTCTCTGCAGGGGAACAGCAGGGACATATCCAGCACATTGTGTTCTGCTGGCTCCGGTGACAAGTAGATGAAATTCTATCACTCGTCAGACAGGAGACCTCAGAAGTGACTAATTTAATGCCTGAGGCTTCTTTAGAAGGAGAACCCTCTACTTTTTTGTCAGCTCCTTTTTGCTCAGCCTGGTTTCCATGAAGCAAGATAGTCAAGCTCAAATCAGCTCACCAGGAAGCACGTATTCTTGGAGTGATTCTTCCTAAATGTGGCTGACTGAACTGAATTTATGCTATTGACTTCTTCAGCCTCGGGACTTTGGATGTCCTTGGCCACCACTCCCTAGAGACTAGGATTCTGGAGGTTAATGTGGTGGGGGTGACTCAGAAAGGAGACAGCCTAAACTTGGAGGTCACATAGACCTAGGTTTGACTTCCAACTCCAGCACATAGTACCAGCTGTGTGACTTAGGAACATAAGTCAGCATCTCTGAGTTCCTGTTTCTATACCTGGAAAATGGGGACTGATGGACCCTAACTCACAGAGCCCTTAAAAGGATAAATTAAATGAGTTAAATGTCTGGCATCATAGGAGCTCTTCTCTCCAATCCCCTGCTTCTGTATCTGGATCCACACATTTAGGGATCTTCAAAGCTACTACTCTCTAAATCCATTAAATCGACCTCACTATCTTACTGTTCCTCACTGGCTATTGTATGAAATTTGCAGTGAAAACAAACTAGGAAAACAATCTTGAGATTTCACAGTAGGATTCCCTGTGGAACTGGTAGCTGGAGCTGTGTAATACCTTTGGGGAGAAAAACGGGGTAGCAACCCCCATTTAACACTTAAAAGGGCCCTTATATAAACCCAAATCCTTCAACCATTCCAATCTTCACCCTGCACTAGCGGAACAGGAAAGAAACATCAGAGGCTTGCTGCAGCCCATATCATACCCTGCTATCATATCTGAGTGCATTGCCACATTACCTAGTAGTCCAGGATTGCACATAGTTGGCATGAACCTCACCACTCTTCAGTCCTAGACCTGTGGCAGACATCACTAATTAATCACAGCACTCTTCCCTACCTAAGCCACACAAGGCAGCAGAATCTTTTCCTACCTACCCCTCTAGCAGGCACTGCCAATCAGTCAGAGATGTTGTGCAATGGGAATTTACTGAACCATGGCTGTTTGCCCTCTGGAGCGGCCCAGCCATTGAGGGCAAACAGCAAGCTAGACAGACACAGTCAGGAGGAAACCAAGATGGACCCTTGAGCTGCCAACCGCTCACAAGAACCTCATGCATGAGCGCTAACAAAATCTGGAGGAAATAATGCAATTAGCCATGGAATCCAGGTTAGAAGGACTATTGCCAAAGCATGACTTCTGCACTTTCTATGTATTGCTTTGCTGGGCACTTTTTTCCCTGTGGCAAGGAGGTTTTCTCAGGAGAATGAATGAAGCATAGAGAGGGGGGTCATTTTCACACAGTTCCAAGCATCGTTAGCCAATTCTCTAACCACACACGGGGGTCAGCAAGGCCAGTTAATCAGAGCTCATCCCATGTCCAGAACTGTTAACAAGATAATGACATGTTGTGCCGGGTGTCAAATCTTCCGAAGCAGGAATCCTTGCCTTTGGTGAATGGCCATGAATCAACTAAACAGGATACGGCAGGATATTTAAGACAGCCTGTATTTATGAGTGAATAACCAGTTCAGTATTTCTGCCAGTTACCTTTATGGTTTTTATGAAATTTGGATTACGTTTATTTATCACCTGTACCACTTCCCATTCACAATGGAGCTTTGTTCAACATTTAGAAACATTTCTAATGTTTTCTGCTGGTCTCTGTGGCATGAATAAAGAGATCTTTTTTTGAGTTTCTGCAAGGAACTCATGCACAACTAATTTGGGTGATAAAATGGTATCATTTCAAACATCTTCATGCATGAATTATATTATCTGAACTTTTTCATAGGAAGAGATTAATCATGTGGTTTTCATCATCAACCTTATAATTTTAATAACAAGGCTGGTCAGATAAAGAGCCAAAATCTATCTTTTCTGGTGGAATATGCTACATCATGGAAGTAACTTCTGTTCTTCTTGTTGGACTGTGCTTGTGTCATTAGCAATCTGAGAGGCAAATTTGTTTCCAGAATGGGTAATATAAGCCCAAGATGAAACTCTGTCACTTCTTACTGTTGCTAACTGCAATACGAATCAATAGCTCCATTTTCTGAAAGTTACTTATCTCCCAACTGTATGCACAGTCTCTCAAGACAGGGAAGGAAGAACCATGATCCCATATTCTCCAGATGAGAAACTGAGGCTCAACATTGGTTAAGTACCATCCTCCAAGTTCCCTGGCTGGTGCTGATAGAGGCAGGACTCGCAAGCAACTTGGTCTAATGCCAGAGTTTGTCCTCCTCCAACGATGCTCTGCTATCCTTGTGGCCAAGTGCTCTCCCCCTCCAAATTATTTATGTGGCCAAATCCATGAGAAAAAAAAATCAAACTGGCTGCCAAATTCCATACAGACATAACAAAAAGCTAATTGACTGCAACTCTTATTTTCCAGCCTACTCTTATGGTTTGAGGAGAAGTAATGTCAGCCGTGGAGACGGAGGGAAACCCACTGGTTTGAAGGGACCCTCAGGGCTGCCTAAGTGGCCAGCAGAGACTCGCCTCCTTCCTCCTCTTTGGCAAGGGTACCAATCTCCCCAGGATGTCTCTCCTGTCTGGCTGTCTAGCACAGTCCGCCCAGCATCGCTGCCGGCCTCTAATCACCACACACTGCACTGGCAGCCTCACAAAGCCCCCTTTAGGGCACTTCGTATACGCCACGTAATACAGTGCTATGTAATATACAACAGTGCTGTACACTAGATATGAATGATCTCATTTTATTCTCCCAACATCTCTGGAAGTAAGGAGAGTGTTCCATCCATTTTATACACAAGGAAACTGAGGTTTGTCATGGGTCTGTCCAAAGTCACACACAAAGAAGGTAGAAGAGCTGGGGACTAGAATTCAGGCTGATAACCCCAGAGCCCAGACCCTTAACCTCTTATTTTTAGAGGCTGAGGACCTTTTCCCAAAAGGGCAAAGCAACATCCAGTAGGACAAACCCATAGGTAGTCTCAGAGGTGAGATAATAGCCAGGATTCTCTTCTCCTTCTAGAACTTTCTCTATCATGCCACACTGCGCCTTCTTTATTCCTATTTGTTCCCCAGCAAACAGGCACAGACTGTTGGCCTATGATGTACTAGGAGCGGTGAGATATGCTGACAGGAAACGGTACAACAAAACTGGATTAGAAAGAAGTCGTGGATCTTGTTCTCAGTAACCCCAGACTCAGACTGCCCTGTAGACTCTTGGTTTTGCTACCAACTAGCTGCGTAAATCTGGACCGATCATTTCAGTTCCTTATTTGCAAAACAGGATAATGTTAGTATTTGTATAAGATTACTGTGAGGATTAAAAAGAATGATAACTAATGCAAGTTTAAATGGTGTGAGGATGTGAAATGCCTGGTACGTTCTTTGAATATTTTTAAGCTCCCAGAAAATGGTGGCAGCTTTTCTGTTTTTGCCAACACACTAAAATATACATATAATTACACTCACAACTTGGCATCCAAGTGCCAATCTAGATTTACAAAGAGGAATTCTAAAGGAGGGAACTGAGATGGGAATTGGAATGGCCTGGGATGCTCTCACAGAGGAATATGGATAAAATTCAGATGAGGAGTAATAATAAAAACGGTAACTCACCATTTCTTATGTATTAGGGTCTTGATGTTAGGCATTCTGTTTCTTACAACCCCATATGTCTGCATTTCCACATTTAACGGGCATGAAAAAAATAAAACTCAAAGAGTTGAAGTGACTGGCCCAAGGCCACACAGCCACAAAGCAGTTGAACAAAGAGTCCATCCCCACCTGTCTGACTTTCTGGCCTGCTCTTCCCTTCTCTGTAAAGGTCGTTGGGGATAGCCCAGAGAGTGGTTGAGTGAGAAAAGCGACCCATGTGTCTGGTGGAGAATGGAGAGTTCTTACTGCTGTGGATGGTGCCCGTGGTTGGAGGTCTGGTAATGTGGATGGGAATAAAAATTGTCTCTTCTTTTTCATTAACATTTACCTGAAATTTAGCATCACCTTCCATTTTGAATCTAGGCAATGAACAGCAGTATTATAGACAATCCTTGTCGCCTCTTCACCAGCACATCTGTTGGTCAACACCCCATAGTGACGAAGGGCACAGCCTGGCCCCAGCTGAGTTGTCTCTGCCATGCTCCACTGCACACTTCTCTCAGTAAGTTTATCACCCCATGTCTTACTTGCTGGCTCACTCCATCAGCTCTTCACCTCGAATGGAACACCCCTGAGGCCAGAAACTCTCTCTCCTCATATTTGAATGATGAATCTTAGACTCTGATCAGAGTAGGGGCTTGATAAATGTTGTTGCCTGTGGTAGGCAGCCTTCCACAATGGCACCCAAGAACCCTGCTTCCTGCTGGTAACACCCTGTGGAATCTCCGCCCCTTGAGTGTGACCTAGGGTTCTTGCTTCCAAAAAATATATGATGAAAAATGATGCGGTGTCACTCCTGAGAGGTTAGAAAAGGTTGTGACTTCTGTCTGGCACACTCTGGCTCTTCTCACATGCTTGCCCTGATGGAAAGGACCACCTGGCCAGGAACTGAGAGCAGCCTCTAGCCAACAGCCAGTGAGGAAATGAGGTTCTCAGTCCCATACCCACAGGGGGTCCCACTGAAACCACTGAGTGACCTGGAGGTCCAGCTCATCCTTCAGATGAGACCACAGACTTAAGCCAATACCTCTACCACAGTGAGACGCCCTGAGCTGGAGGATCCAGCTAAGCCAGACCCAGATTTCTGACCCAAAGAAACTGTGACGTAATAAATGTATGTTGTCTTTAAGCTATTAAATATGAGGACACTTTAGATAACCACTACATTGCCTATCAGAATAACGGAGAAAGGGGAGAAAAGGGAAGGGAGAGAAAGTGCAAAGGGACAGATTAATTCTCAAAAAATTTGCCCCACTGCTGGCCCCCTCTGGCCACAATTGGGGGCCAGGCCTGAACACCACGACCACATGCTCTAGACTTCTTGTCCCCTCGACACCCATACCTGCAGCACAGCGTTGTGTCTGCTGGTGCGTGCCTTAGGGACTAGCTGAACTTTCTACCACAGTCACGTCATACTCAGTGACTCATGTCAAAAACTTATTGTAACCAAATGCCTCACTTCATTAGGACAGAGGCCAAAATTGGTTAGCGTTCTTGTAATGCTCATGTAATCACTTCAAGCCCAACCAGTGAGTTGCCAAAGCCCATTTCATTATCATCCACTTGACTCCCAAGGAGTTTTCAAGACTCTTGGCAGTGGAGACATCTGGTCCACAAAATCCCGCAAATATGGTCAGTTGACTCAACCAGCTGTCCTCTTCCAAGCTCTCAGGACCCCACCCTCACTCGCTTGCCTAAACGTAGATTTACACCCACCCACCCCCATTCGAGCCTGGCTTTTGTGTGATTCCACTTTAAACCCATGGACTTTAAAGTTATTGTCAGAGGCTCTTGCCCACCTTCCAATAAGCTTTTGAGTTGGAGTGGCAGTGCAAACTAAGATCCCCTACAAAAGAGCTCTCAGAATCCCCTACGCCACCTGCTCTGGCCCAGCCAGCCTGATCTCCACTGAGCACAACACTCACCGCTAGCTGTAGTGACTTCACGTGCATGGCCTTATTTCCTCCATTTTAATCCACTAAACATCGCAATGCATATTGTGGATTTAATATTACACTATCAAATTTATTTAGGTGTAGTTTACATACTAGAAAATGCACCATTCTAATTGTACATTTCAGAGAGTTTGACTAATTTACACCCCTGTGTCACCATGACAACAGTTAAGGCAAGGAACATTTCCATTATTCCAAAAAGTTCTCTGTGTCTCATCCCAAGTAATTTTCCCCACTCCTGTCCCCAAGCAAACACTGATTTGATTTCTGTCATTATAGATTAGATTTGTGTTGTCTAGAGTTTCATATATGCAGAATGATATAACATGACTGCTTTTGTATCTGGTTTCTTTCACTCAGCATCACCGGTCTGAGATTCATCTGGAGAGTCAGATAGAAGGTATCCAGTATACCAGTAGGTCGCTTCTTTTTATTACTAAGTAGTATTCCTGTCTATTTTTATTTTTTGCATTTTTCAACTTTATTAAAAATTTACATGGACGAAACTGCACATAAAGTATACAGTTTGATTACAGTGGTAACTCGGTTTTCAAACGTCTCCGTTGACGAATATTTCAGTTTACGAACGCCGTAAATTTTGTGAATCTATGGTATCATTAGATAGTAAAATTCATGCTAAATTTGCAGTTTTAGGGGTTGATTTTAAAGGTCTGGAACGGATTAATCCATTTTGCATTCCTTTCTATGGGGAAACTGTGGTTCGGTTTTCGAACGTTTCAGAACTCAAACGGTCTTCCAGAACACATTTTGTTAAAGAACCGAGGTACCACTGTAATTTAACATGCATACATCTATGCTGCACACATAGAGTTTTACAAAACAGAATTGTAGAAACAAAACAAAACATTGCAACTTAGAACAGTGAAATAACTCCTTTGTCCAAGCCCCTTCTAGGAACGCTAGTGGAATACTGGCCTGATACTTCACTAACTACAGAATTTTTTATAACTACCCCCCAAAAAAAAAAAAATCTGTTCTGAGGTGATTTGCTGCCTCTGAAAAAGAACCTTTTAAAAGCAGTCTTTTTGCTGAAAACAAAACCAAACCAAAACAAAAAATAATGCTTAATGGGCATCTCCCTACATTCAGTATTACCATGATAGGACTCTCAGTTACAGTGACATGAACTCAACTCAAACCAGCTCAACAACAACAACGAAGTAGGGACAGAGTGGGATTTATTGGCTAACATATATGACAAGCCCAGGGCCTTCAGACAGAGCCGTAACCAGGAGCTCACACACCTTCAGGACTCAGTCTTTCTTTCCCTTTTTCTTTCTGTCTCAATCCTGCTTTCCTCCCTGTTAGATTCGTTCTCAGACTAACTCTCCGCACGTGATGGTCTGCTGCAGTTCCAGATTATTCTTCTCTTATATCACTCATGAAAACAGAAACCACTTTGGCCATTTACACTGGAGAAAATATAATGCAGAGAATTGGTTACAGAGGTGATAAAATTGCTTAGAAAACAACCCAGGGATGTTGACCGATCCAGGGATTAGCCACAGAAGGAGGCCCTTATATCACAGAGACAAAGAAAGCAAGTTGGTGTAGCCCAGAGGCTGGGGACCAGCCTGGAGAAGGCTGGAACCACAGAGGAGCTGGAGTTGCAGCTACTGCTGGAGACAGTGCCGAGACAGGGAGAGAGAAGTACCCTGGCCCCTCCCTGCTTTTACCCTCAGTCTCCCCCAGTGCCTTCTATTGTCCCAAACCAACTGGAAGCCAGCTGGCTAGGGTGCTTGGGAAAGTAGCCTGCAGAGGCCTGCCCTTCAGAACACATTCCAGAATAAGACTGGAAAAAGAATATGGAAGTAGGAGACGGCTCTGAGGGCCAAGGCCCAGCACAGTCCCCGTGGAAAGTGGTCCTTTTAATAGTTTCAGCAGAAGTCCTGCAAAGGTGTCTGATTTGTCTAGGTGTAAGTGGCAGGCCCATCGTGAGTGGGGAGGCTGGCAGGGGAGGTACAGACGCTAAGTGAGGCAGGAGGGCCCCCAGCGCAGAAGCAGGCTGCTCTTAGCTGACACAATGCAGGGCTGGCAAACCAGGTGTCCACCACATGTGCTTGGGGGGTGGATTCTAGAAGCTGCACAACTGCAAATGGCCCAACTCAGGCTATTGCCACATGACAGAATGTCAGGTTTGCTGTGATGCCAACCTATGGCCACGGTCAGAACTTTGCTGATATGTTCCCAGTCCCTGGGTAGGTGGGAAAGGGAAAAAGTGGATGAATAAGCACTAGTTCTGTCTCTCTAATGAGGCTCCCTCGTTCCCAAGACTGGCTTTTGTAGCGTGAGGCCCAGGGTTTGGGTGGGAAGAGTGTTTTAGGAACCCAATCCCAGGAAACGCAAAAACAAATATCTAAATAGTCTTCAGTGGCATTTTGCCTTCTGAAGGGAATACTGCAAGCCAAATGCCAAGGCCAAAGGACTTCCTATGAGTTTTTTATGGTCTCTATAAATTTCAAAAGAGAGAACTGGTGAGCAACTGGGCTCTGTCACTGCCAGGTCGCTGATTGAACGTGTCTTTAATGGAGTCTCCAGCAGCCATAAAAATACATGAAAACAGCCTTCTGGACACAGCCAAACCTGATAGATGGAGTGGTGACACCCAGTAAAAGCCTAAGGGTCTGGGCTTGTTCTCATGTCTGTTAAAGAGAATGCATCTTGGTCTCTTGGGATAGAACTTGTGCTTAGAGAAGCATTAAGCATTCAGCATGAAATTTTTCCCCGGGGAATGTATGCGTACATGTACGCGCACACAGCATACAGCACACACACACACACACACACACACACACACGTGCACACAATCAAAACTAAACATTGCACGAGGCCAACTTTTACATAAGACAGTATTCCCGGTAGTTAAAAACTTTTGCACTCTAGTGGGTTGAATAGCATCCCCTCAAAATTCATGTCCACCCAGGACCTCAGAATGTGACCTTATTTGAAAGCAGGGTTTTGCATAACATTTGAAAGTCTTGGTTTGCCCCTCTACAAACTGGGGATATTAATAATGGTACCCACAGATCAAATGAACAGAGAATACAGAGCAGGTATTATCACATAATAAATGCACAATAAATGTTGACTATTGTTACTACTTATGAGAAGACTAAGGGAAAGGAGGAAGAGAGGGAGGGGAACTAGTAAGAGCTGGCTAATACTCACTGTAAGTCTGAACTAACAGAGCGATGTCTAAGGGAGCACAGGACGGAGATCTCACTTAGCAGACAAGTTGCCTCCTTCTCCCTAATCATCCGATTACAGCACTCCAGAGGCCCCTTAACTTAAACTTTCTAGAAGAGGGGAAATGCCTCTTTCTGAGTGCAGATGCTTGTGAGGTTCTGCCGTGATAAAGCCCAGCCGTGGCTTACCCTAGACCCACTCTGTCTCAGATGGTTGCCTGATGGTACAAGCAGGCAGGAAGTTTAGGAGCCCAATTCAACAGTCAGATAAAAAAATGCACCGGGTCCCTTTATTCCTGACATGGGCATATGGTACAAATCACTTGCCATGCACTAAATTATTAGAGTACTCATTTATTTTGGAATTTATATGAAGTAAGCAGAACAAAACATGCACCATTTTCAAAAGCATTTATTCCCTCTGCTGGGGGCAAAATACCTCTTGTGGGAAGGTATTCATTGAAAATAAATTATCTTCAGGGGAAAGCACATGCTTTCCAAAGGGAAACATTGTTCTCTACAAGTTTTCTAATTCAAGGCATATCTGTGTTGTGCATGTACACACGTGTATTAAATGTAAAATTGGAAAATCATTAACCACCTTTATTGAAAACTGAAAAGGCATATGTACCCAAAATAAGTCTAAATAAGTTAGAGTTTTTTCCTCAGGCATAAAAAAGAGAAATCCAGGGCCAGATACTTGAGTGCTACTATGGTGTACCCATGGTATTATCAGACATGCATGTTCCTATCTTTCTGCTTTGCTAAACTCAGAGTGAGTGGCTTCCACTCTTAGAGTCACTTGATGATCCAAGATGGCTGCGGAAGCCCCACCTACCACAAGTGCTTTCCAGGCCAGCAGTGGGGAAAGGAAGGAAAGACAAAGGAGTACATCTTCCAGGTGTATCTACTTTTTTCAGTCATACTGAAAGTCACATCATTTCCAGTCACATAAACACCCTAACTGTAAGTAAAACTGGAATGTTGTCTTTTTGTTGGGTACACTGGCACCTCAAATAGACAGGGTTCCATTACTCTGTCTATGGGTAAGGGAGAGAAGGGAGAATGGGTAAAATAGGTGGCAACCAGCAGCCTCTGCCACACATGGAAAAGTCAAGTTTCCCAGTTATTTTCTAAGTCTGATAAGGTCTAAAACAGAGATTGGCTGTCATTTGGTTAAAAGAAATGTGTTTTTCTTCTTTTTGTAACCTGATAGACATATTCAAGAGCTGAAATGCAAATTTGAAAAGAATCATATCTAGAGAAATACATGTCTTTGTGTACTTATCCTCACAATAGAGTTTCATCAACTTTTAAAATCCTGACTGCAATTACATCACTGTTTACTGGTGTCTTAGTCTGCTCAGGCTGCCCTAACAAAACAAACAAACAAACCATAGACTGACTTAAACAGCAGACATTTATTTTCTCACAGTTCTGGAGCCTAAAAGTCCAAGATCAAGGTGCTGGCAGGATTATTTTCTGGTGAGGCCTCTCTCTCTGGCTTGTAGACGGCCACTTTCTCACTATGGCCCCACATGACCTTTCCTCCACACAGTACGGAGAGAGATAGAAAGATCTGGTATATCTTCCTCTTCTCATAGAATGTATCAATTCTGTGGGATTAGGGCCCCACCCTTATGACCTCATTTAAACTTAATACCTCCTTTAGAGGCCTGATCTCCAAATAGGCTTGTGTTGAGAGTTAGGGCTTTATCATAGGAATTTTGGGTGTGGGGGGGAATAGATAAAACCTGTGGATAATGGGAGAAGAGAACACTGTTGCTGTTAAAACCATCCCATTGGTGTCACACCTGTCCTCTAGACATTTGCATGAAATATTACATAGGGATTGAACTAATGACAAACAAATCTACTGGGAATCTTCCATAAGGAATTCAGGGATCCCTCCACTACCCCAGTTATTCCCTGCTATTTCATGGAGAGCAGAGCCAGATTTATTAAACTCTTTAGAAAGCATACATGTGCATCTTTCAGAGGCTAGTTCAGTATTTCACAAGTTTTCCACAAAGAAAGTGATTCAGAGGCAAGTTCATTTGGAATACACTTAGTTCAAATAACGTTTCTTTATTTCTCCATTGTTTGACTAAAGGTCTTCTCAGGGCCCTTAATATATTTGGGTATGTTGTGAATGCTCGAGATGGAACCATAAGATGCAATGCTTTCCAAATAACTTCAGACTTTGTAGTGCGCACTTTTAAGGATTGTCCTGCAAAGCACACGTGGGGAAACTATGGCCGCTTTCCTCTGGAACAACGTTCTTCACGTCAGTACTACTGACATTTTGGGTGGGATCACTCTTAGTTGTGGGGCTGTCCTGTGCATTGTGGGATGTTTAGCAGCGTCCCTGGTCTTTACCCAGTAACAGCATCTCCCCTATTCTCTTGTGACAACAAAAATATCTTCGGGCATTGTCAAATGTTTCCTGAGGCAAAATCATCATTGGATTAGAACTTGTGCTGTAGGGAAAGTTCTAGAAACAAGAAAAATATACACTGACTATTCAAGGGACCACCCTCTCTAAGTGTATGAATACTCAGTCCATTTTTAGAGCCCATTTTAATAACATTGTTATTTATTAAAAGAGACAGTATTACTGGTGAGGACTCATCTCAAAAATCGAAATGGCAATAAACATTGCTGTTTCTATGAGAACTAAGTTAAAATCTTATGGAAATTTATGAAAAGTCCATAAATGATACTTGCTTTAAAAACGCTATGGAGTTAGACGTAGACAAGACAACTATGCTATTATAAACAAAATTTAATTCCCCCCAAGCTCTACTTTTGCACACTGTTTCAGGAAAACATCCATTGTTGAAAGTCAAATATAGTACTTCTATATGTTCAAAAATCCAGTGGTGATTGTCTTACGAATAATGTTCACTAAAATTCTCCTTGTTCAGTCAGTCAGTGTTAAACTGTGAGAGCCTTCCTAGAAAGTGTCAGCCCCAGAGTATTCCAATGGGCCTAAAGAAAAATCTCAGCCTGCAACATCCTATGGTCCCAGAAAGTAAGGAAATGCCAAAGAATGACGGGAACATGTTCAAAGAACATAGGAGCCAGTTTGCTGGGCTCCCACTGGCCAAATCTGGGATAATCTGAACATTAAATAGTAAACAAGTGTAACACATGGAATAAATAATAATCGATGAATTTATGTAAATAAATAAATAAATGGGGAGAAGGGAAATCTCTTCCTTATAACAAAAAGCCAACTAATAACAATATGAAAGGAATGATGAAACTATTATAGAAAATGACCATTTGGCAACCATCATAATAACTGATTCCGTCAAGAACCATCAACGGATGCTAAAACCAGCTGGTAAAAGTTTGAGGACTGAATATTTACACAGTTCCAACGTATCTTATCATAATATAACTAATTGCAAAGGTAAAATGGAATTTTATGGTGGAGACAACCGGCAGAAGCATCTTAACCGAGTGGTCAAAGTTAACATCACCATTAGTGGAGGAGACAGCACCAAAGGCGTCAGGATACGATGCACTGAGCAGGACAACTTCACCTCGGTGGTATTCCTGCCAAAGGTGCATAACCTGAGCCCATCCATGAAGAGACATTAGACAAACTGAAACTGGGGAGCACCTTATAAAATAACTGTTCTGTGTACTTCAAAAATGTCCGTGTCATGAAACACAAAGGTGGACTGAGCAGCTGTTCCAGTTAAAGACCAAACAGACATGAGAACTGAATGCAACACATGATTTGGGAGTTTCTTCTATGAAAAACAGTGTTGAGACAATTGGCAAGATCTGAATAAGGTCTATTGACTAGATAATAGTATTGTATCAATGTTAATTACCTGATTTTGATCATTGTACTGTGACTATAAAAGAAAATGTCTTTGGTTTTAGAAAATACATACTAAAGAATCATGTTTACAATTTACTCCCAGTGGTTTGGGAGAAGGGGAAATATATATGTGCATATGAGTGTATACATATTATATAATATGTATATGGAGAGAGACAGGGCGGGGGGGGGAGAGAGAGAGAGAGAGAGAGAGAGAGAAATTGATCATTTGGCTGGGAAGTTTGGGTGAAGCATTTAGGTAGTTCTTTGTGCTATTTTTGCAACATTTTTGTAACTCTGAAATTATGTCAACACTTAATGTTAAGAAAGGAAGGAAAGAAGGAAGGAAGGAAGGAAGAAAGCTCTGCGTCTCAGGACTCCTCCATCCCCACCCCCCAATTACCTTTGGGCTTCATCCCCTCTTCTCCTTCCATCAGCCAAAGATCTTCCAAGTCTCTTCCCTCAGAGGGTTCTGGGCACTTACCATTAGCTTTTGTCTGAGTGGCTTATCACAAATACATTCTACCCCAGAAACTGACTCTGCACATTTAGAGCAGTGGTTTCCTACAGATGCCTGTGTCCCACCTCCACAGATACTGATTTGATTGGCTGGGGGTGCCCTCTGAGCCTCGGAAATTTTTTAAGCTCCCCAGATGACTCCAATGAGTAGTCAAGGGTGAATATGAATCACTGAGGATCTTATTAAAATGCAAATTCTGATTCACTTGATCTGGGGGAGCCATTGTGTGAGACTCTGCACTTCTGATAGTCTCACCAAAGATGCTACACGGACCACACCTTGAGTAGCAGTGGTCTCATCTAAAGTAGATTCCAAGTGTTCTTTTCTAACAGACCTTCACTGTCTTAAGTTCTGACAACTCCAAAAGGGCGGACACACCATCTCTTTTGTTCTCTGTGAATATCTAGCACTGGGTGTTCCATAAATAGTTGTGGAATGGGTGTATGAATGAATGAATGAATGAATGAAAGTTCTCTAATACAATGCTAATCTCCCCTAGTAATTCCCAGCCACTTAATATTTAAAAAGTGGTCTTATTTTTCAATAGAATCACCCCCATCTGGTTTCAAAAACCCAATGGCCTTTGAAACTGAAAACCACATTTGGTGAGAAGAATTGGCAGGATGTCCCCTCAGGAATCACCCAGTGCAGGTGCAAACGATGAAGCACCCTGAGTCAGCTGCCACCCTTTCTTTTATACTTCCCAAATCATTTTCATATTAGCAGGTCTCTAAGTGCATATAATTTTCACATCAAAAAGTGAAATTTTTTGCAGAAGTGCAGTAGAGAATAATTTATCCATTGAAGTATCTCAAGCAGCATTTTTGATAGCATGATATAAAAATTATACAGAAGACAGACATTAGAAAAAATATGTGGCAAAATTTATATTATTTAGATAGATGTAGATAAAATTCACCCATTGAAACTAAATATATATATATACATATATATATATACATATATATACATATACACATATATATGTATATGTGTGGCTTCTCATTATATATATATATATATATATATATATATATATATATATATATATATATGCTGGCTGTTAGTATAGTGACGAGAGGGCAGTCTGAGCTGATTACCTACCTCCCAGCCCTATGAACAGGGAGAGAATCCATGGTCTCTCTTTCCTTCTCAGGGGAGTGGTAGCCTGATCATGCCTTCCTCACATTATATTATTCTGACACCACGTGCTTAAGTTGTGGGTTTGGCTACTGTCAGCTTGGCTGCTATAACAAAAATCCCACAGACTGTGTGGCTTAAACAGAAATTTATTTCTCACAGTGCAGAGTCTGGAAGTCCAAGATCCAGGTGTGGGAGGCGTGGTTTGTCCTGAGGCCTCTCTGCGTGGCTTGCAGACGGCCACCTTCTCACCATGTCCTCACATGGCCTTTCCTCTCTGTGCACAAATCCCTGGTGTCTCTCTCTGTGTGTCTAAATTTCCTCTTCTTATGAGGACCCCAGGCAGATGGATCAGGGCCCACCCCACAGGCCTCATTGTAAGTTATTCACTTCTTTAAATGCCCTGTCTCCAAATACAGTCACATTCAGAGGAACTAGGGGTTAGCACTCCAACATACGAATTTGGGGAGTCACAATTCAGTGCACGACAACCCCATTGCTTAGTTGGCCCGACTCTATCTGCTCATGCCGGGAAAATTCCATGCCTTAGCATGGTACTTGGGTATAGAATCAGAGTCATGTAGGTCCCAGAGGTGGGAGATGCTGGCAGGGCCAAAACTCTCCCCAGGTGAACTTGAGGTGGACGGAGAGGAGATGGGCGGCCATGAACAGCGCCTCCCACCTCCCAGGACTGTTCTAACACAGCACCTGGCTTTCATTTATGGGCTCTTCACTTTGCTTTATTTTTCTTCTTATCTCTTCCTATCTCTTGATAGAGTATTTTTATTGCTATTTAATCACATACCATAAAATCAACCCATTTAAAGTATGCCATTCAGTGAACTTTAGTATGTGCATGAGGTTCTGCAGCCATCAGCACTGTGTAATTCCAGACCATTTTCATCACCCTGGAAAGAAGCCCTACTCATCAACAGTCGCTGACATCCCATGTTTTCCATTTGTTCTTAATGACGAACCTCCCTACCACTAGAACATAAGCTTCTTGAGAGCAGAGACTGATTTGTTCACTGGTCTGTTTTCATTTTTTAGAAGGGCCTGCCTGGTACATGGCCGTAACTCAAGTATCTGTTGATTTAATTTAGAAACTAGAAGCCACCTTCATGAAACTGACAGGAGAGTTTGAGACAAGGGAGAAAAGGACGTATGTAATGGTTCATGCTCCAGCCAGCATGAACCTTGTGCAGGCGATTCGGCCAGACCCTCCTGGCTGGTCTTTAGTCTCCAGCACACAAAGTAATGGGCCACTCTTAGGGTGCCAGCTCCTTAAACTAGGTTAGGAGACTAAGATTTAGGGGCCTGTGATTGGTAAGTTTTCTTTTGCTGTGGGTTACATTGGCTGTGGTTTAACCCTTTTCTTGTGTCTTGGTGAATTTTAATACTTCTAAGCTTTAGTGTGAGTTGACAAGGTGGTGGTTGTTCTGCCTGGACATCAGAACAGGCTCCCATCTCAGCGTGGCCACTTAGGAGAGGTGTGACCTTGAAGCAAGTTAGAGAGCCTCTCTCAGCCTCAGCATTCCCACCTGTAAAACAGGGTGGGGGACGGCGATAGCAGTTTGCATCTTACAGGGTTGCTGTGAGGATAAATGAGCAAAAACACATGGTTCTGACTTCACGTGCAGTAAGAGCTCCTCGGCCATTAACCGTGAGATCTAAATGCGATTATGTTTCTACTGCCCAGGATGTGGCACAAGATAAAGCACAAACAGCACATGATTTGGATAAATCAGTCTCCTCTCTGCTAAACATTCCCAGGAGTCACTAAATGCCATTTATCTGGCCAGAAAAACTAAATATTATAATAGTACCTTATCTATCCAAAAGAATATTCATAAATATTTACAAATATATTAGTTGTGGGTCCTTGGGCAAGTCACTTCTCTGAATGTCAGTTTTCTCACCTGATACATTAGAATAATCTATAAAATTAGTAACCATGAAGATTCACAGTGACAGCACACGTAAAATGCCTGGGATACTCTGACGGATTGACCCACGAGTTCTTAACAACACCTTTATTCCAAGTTCACACCCTGTCTCTGGGGCCCAGAAGTATTTAGGGAATCAGAACTTTTCGGATTACAGGAAAGGGCATACGCAGCGTATTACGCGACACCCCTAGTGGGACTAGGGCAGCAGGTGGTAATGAAGCACACGGTACGTGTGAGTGGAGCCTGTGGATGCCCACAGAGGCACAGCAAGCGTGCCGGCTAACCAACAGCACAGGCCACCGCAGGTCAGGCTGAGAGGAAACGATCAGAGGCAGGGCAGGTTTCCATGCTGAATGACAAGACTTCCAGTTTCCAGACTTTTCAGGCTTGCAGAAAATTTGTACTTTCGTTTTAGAGACCAAAATCTTTTGTTTTCTACTCTTCCCTAAGAAAGGCAATAGAAACAAATATCTCTATTTCCTAAAGCATGACATTCTTAAATATTTAAAAAGAGAAAACAATTATTACAATATCCCAATAAGAATGATACATGCAAAAGAAGGAAAAAGGGTCCAAAATTGAAACCAATTTTAGTAATAGCAATGGATTAAAACAAAAAAATTCCTCACTCACAAATTCAAAAACAAAAACTGTCACACTGACACGTCTTCCCAAATTTGGTTGAAACATGCCTCCTGGTTTTGAAGAGGTCTTCTCTTGAGCTGCAGCCAAAAATACATTCCCATGGCCAAGAAAAACTTCAAATTGCAGGTGCAGATTCAAACACGGGAAGGCCCTTCCAGTAATAGCCAGAGTGTGACCGGTGGCCCAAGCACCTTCTCAGCTCCTCTGGTAAGGTGCTTTCCTGGTGAGGCCACCTTTGTCAGGCCCAGAGAACATTTCAGTTGGCAGAACTGTGTAAATACTACCAATTTCATTGACTTCTTCTGAGTTCCTTGTCAAAATAATCTATGTGCACCCAAAATATAAACAGTTTCCCTCCATTGGGAGTTGGCCATCACAAAGAGGGAAGGATGCTGAGCAGGGGACAGCAGCTGACTGACAGGCCACCTCTGCAATCCTGGGCAGATAACACGTGTCATGGAAGATGCCGTTCCCGCTTCCAGCTCCATGCAGCTGAGTTCTGCCATATAAATTATTAAAGAACGTGCAGAACATTACACAGTTCATGTACTTAATGATTATAGTTCATAGTCTAGGTCAGATATAATTAGATGTTACATTAAAATAGCTTCACAGAGCCATTTATTCTGATTTAATTACTTAAAATGATAGCATAATGAGCAATGCTTTAAAGGAAAAAAGCACTCTTTTAAATGGGCTCATTTTAAGTTAATATGAAGAAAATTAATCATTTAACTAAATGTAGGAGGACAAGTCCATGTCTTAAGCAACACTGTTTCCATGTCACAAAGGTCATTTCCTTTTGATGACATCTTGTATGTAAGTGATAGGGAAATAGAGATTTTTCCTATGGGAATACAAATTCTCGTTTTCACCATTCCCTCCAAATCTTACTCTCTTCCACCTGAGCCTCACCACAGGCAACGATGACTTTAAATGTCATCACTGAGGCATAACTGAGACCATGTCCATGAAGAGTCGGGAGTTATGGATGGCTCACGTCAGTTTTACGCTGGCATTAGGAGCTAGTGAAGCAGCAGCATGACACAGTGCACACATTCTGGAACTGCACAGGGACAGAATTCAAGCCCCAACTCTGCTTATGCCAATAGGACTGTGCACAAGCCATTTGGCTCGTCTGGGCCTCTGTTTCCTCATCTTGAAACTAGGTAAAAACAGCACCTAGCTCACAGGGTGTTTTTGAAAATCAGGTGCGATTCAGCATGGATAACACTTAGCACAGTGCTGGCATGTACCAGCTGATAAAGGTCTTCACTCTCATTAGCTAAGACAAGGTAACCAGCACTTGCCTGGCTCCTAGACCCTGTCCCGCAAGCACTCCTCACAGTCTTTAGGCTCCTGGTAATTTTTTTTTTGTAGAAATTATAGAAAGTCTTGAACAGAAAAGATGGGTGTGGGGACAGAGCCAGGAGTGCAGTTTCCAGGCTCCCGGCCTCACATGGAAAGGTGCTGGCTCAGATAGTAAATGGCCATCAACTGTGATTGGATGGCCATCCGCTGTGGCTAGTTGGCCGTCAGCTGTAACCAGTGAGCCATTGGCCACTAATATAACTGCCGTGGCCACGCTAGCAGAAAATGGGGGTTAGCAAGAAGATGGTGGCTGAGCTAGCAAGAGCAGATTGTAGTTAGCACGGCGGATTGCAGCTAGCAAGTGGGGTTGGTTGGCAGAGAAGTGGACAGCAGGTTGCGGATAGTGTGACTCCTGCTTCCTGTGTCTCCAACCCAGCCACCAACGAGAATGTAGTGGTATGACTCCCCTACCTATGGCTCTGTGGGTGTTCCTTTTTGGCCTCACCCCATCCTGAGTTCTTATGTGGGCAGCAGGACCAGAGACCCCGCATGACACCCTGCATGACAAATGGACCTCCCCCAACCCAATTGTTTCCTTCAGTTTTTAATAACAATAAATGATAAAGGATCCTCATCTGAAGATTTTAGAGTAGTATCAGTTCACTAAAAATAATAATAGTAATAATAATCCTACATGGTTTAAAAACATATGGCAATATTTATCTGATATTTTCTGCCCTGAGTCAATCTTTGTTGTGAAATAGTCAATGCTAGGCTTGGGGAAAATGGGAAAAAAAATATTTAAATCAGGAAACTTCCTATGAATGCTTTCTTAAGACAGCTGTAATACTACTCAAGAGATGCGGTATTTATTTGGATCCTGGGACGCTTAGCAAAGGTGATGACAGAAAACACTGGCTTACGGATTCAGGGGCCTGTGGAAGCCAAAATAATGTGTGAAACTTGGCCTTGCATGAGCAAACACAATCTAAGAGAGAGCTGACACAAACTCCAAAGGGATAACCTTCGGGATGGGCAAACCCAGGAAGCCACAGGGTTGTGAGAGTGCGGGCTGCCCCAGGAGTCGCTCTTTTGAAGTGCACTCCACTCCCTTCAGGTGGGAACCACTGCTGTGCTGTGCTGAGTTGAGGAAGTGGGTGGTGTAGGCGTGTCTTGGTTTGGGTTCCCCTAAAGCTGACTCTAAAGCAAAACCTTAGGCCCAAGTTTATTTGGGAAGTGTGCCGGTCCGTGTTACGTGTCCACTTGGCTAGCCTATAGACCCCAGTCCTTCAGTTAAATGCTGATCTAGGTGTTGCTGCAAAAGTGTTTTGTTGATGTGATTAGCATCTAAACCAGTTGGTTTTAAGTAAAGGGAACTATCCTGTGCACTCTGGTGGGCTAGTGTAATCAATTGAAAGCCCTAAAGAGCAGAACTGAAATTTCCCTGAGGAAAAAGAAATTCCGCTGTGGACATCATGACCAGCTCCTGCCCTCCCTGAGTGTCTGCCTTACAGGTTTCAAACCCACGACAGTCCTGGCCTGCGGCCCGTCACATAAGTTGATTCCTTTCAATAAATCTCTGAGTAAATATAGGAAGTATTTTATTTTCTTAGTGATACCGTCACTATTTTTTTAGTTATTTCCTTAATGATTGCTCTCAAGCTTACTATATACGTCTAAATTTATCAGAATCAGATTCAGATGTATATTAACTTAATTCCAGTGAGATATCAAAACATTACTCGCCTATGGTTCCATCCCCTTTTCCCTTTTTTGGGTTGTTATTTTATGTATATTATATCCAAAAATGTTACAAACCCAATAATTCATTATTATAATTACTCTGTATAATTTTATACCTTTCAAAGAAGCTAAGAGAAGAAAGGAGAACAAGTATGTATTTATAGTTGTTGTTATATTAGCCTTCTCTGTTATTATTTGTTCCTGTGGATTTGGGTTACCATCTACAACAGGGGTGTTCAAACTGCGGCCCATGGGCCAACTGCGGCCTGCAATCCATTGTTAATTGGCCCGCAGCAAATTACAAAAATATATTTAGTTTACTTAAATAAACCAGGTGAGGGAATATGTACTTCACCTCGAGTGAGTGGCCCGGCTGTGTGTGTATTTTACCGCATATGGCCCTTGGTGAAAACCGTTGAAAAAAGTTTGGACACCCCTGATCTAGAGTCATCTCCTTCGTCCAATACAGCTTTGCTTCAACCTGCTTCTTTTGTGCTGTTGTTGGCAAATATATTACATTCTACATGTTATAGGCCCAACAACACATTCTATGTGTATTATCTCATGCAATTGTTTTTCAAATTAGTTAAGAAAAACTGGAGAAGAAATTTGCATTTATACTCTCTTTCATAAAAAATTACCTTTACTATAATTTGTTTTATTTTTTCTTGTTTTATTCTTTACTTCCTTGAGGTAGATTCAAATCATCTTGAGTTACTTGCTTTCATCTGAAGAACTTTCTTTTGTATTTGTAAAGTGGGTCTGCTAACAACAAATTCTCTCAGTTCTTGTTTTCAGGGAATATATTTTTATTGCCTTCATTTTTCAAACAGTTCTGCAGGATAAAGAAGTGTCGTTTAACAGTTTTTTTTTTCTTTGAGCACTTTGAATACATTGCCCCACTGCTTCTGACCTCCATTGTTTCTGAAGAAAAGTCAGCTGTTAATTTTATTGGGTTCCCTTGAAAGTGGTGAGTCCTTTGTCTCTTGCTGCTTTCAAGATTCTCTGCTTGTTTTTGGATTTCAGCATTTTTACTATACTGTATCTGTTTGTGGATCTCTTTGCATTTATCCTACTATGGATTTGTTGAGCTACTTGAATATGTAGACTAAAGTTTTCACATTTGGAAAGTGTCAGCCATTATTTCTATGAATATTTTTTCTTTCCCTTTCTCTTTCCTCTCCTTTTGGTACAACAATTATACATGTGTTGGGACATTTAATAATATCCCACTTTTTTTTTTCTTTTTTCTTTTTTTTTAAATATATTGGGGTGACAATTGTTAGTAAAATTACATAGATTTCAGGTGTACAATTCTATACTACATCATCTATAAATTCCACTTTGTGTTCACCACCCAGAGTCAGTTCTCCTTCCATCACCATATATTTGATCCTCTTTACCCTCATTTCCCACTCCCCAGCCCGCTTACCCTCTGGTAACCACTAAAATATTGTCTGTGTCTATGAGTTTTTGTTTCTCATTTGTTTGTCTTGTTCTTTTGTTGCTTTTGGTTTATATACCACATATCAGTGAAATCATATGATTCTCTGCTTTTTCTGTCTGACTTATTTCGCTTAGCATTATACTCTCGAGATCCATCCATGTTGTCACAAATGTTCCTATATCACCTTTTCTTACCGCTGAATAGTATTCCATTGTGTATATATACCACAACTTCTTTATCCATTCATCTATCGAAGGACATTTTGGTTGTTTCCATGTCTTGGCCACCGTAGATAAAGCTGCAATGAACATTGGAGCACATGTGTCTTTAGGGATAAATGTTTTCAGACTTTTTGGGTAGATACCCAGGAGAGGGATTGTTGGGTCAGATGGTAACTCTATTCATAATTTTTTGAGGAACCTCCACACTGCCTTCCATAGCAGCTGCACCAGTCTGCATTCCCACCAACAGTGTATGAGTGTTCCTTTTTCTCCACAGCCTCTCCAACACTTGTTACTATTTGTCTTGTTGATGATAGCCATTCTACCTGGGGTGAGGTGATATCTCATTTCGGTTTTTATTTGCATTTCTCTGATTAGTGATGTTGAGCATTTTTTCATATGTCTATTTGCCATTTGTATGTCCTCTTTGGAGAAATGTCTCTTCAGGTCCTCTGCCCATTTTTCAATTGGGTTGTTTGTTTTTTTCTTGTTGAGTTGTATGACTTCCTTGTATATTTTGGATATTAGCCCCTTATCGGAGGCACTGTTGGAAAAATCTTCTCCCATTCAGTTGATTGCCTCTTTATTTTGTCGATGGTTTCTTTTGCTGTGCAGAAGCTTTTAAGTTTCATATAGTCCTATTCGTTCATTTTAGCTTTTACTTCCCTTGCCTTTGGAGTCAAATTCATAAAATGCTCTTTGAACCCAAGGTCCATAAGTTTAGTACCTATGTTTTCTTCTATGCAGTTTATTGTGTCAGGTCTTTTGCTTAAGTCTTTGATCCACTTTGAATTAATTTTGGTACATGGTGACAGATAGCAGTCCAGTTTCATTCTTTTGCACGTGGCTTTCCAATTCTCCCAGCACCATTTATTGAAGAGGCTGTCTTTTCTCCATTGTATGTTTTTGGATTCTTTGTCAAAAATTGTCTGTCCATATTTATGTAGTTTTATTTCTGGGTTCTCAATTCTATTCCACTGGTCTATGTGTCTGTTTTTCTGCCAATACCATGCTGTTTTGATTATTGTAGCCCTGTAGTACAAGCTAAAGTCAGGGAGTGTGATACCTCCAGTATTGTTCTTTTTTCTTAAGATTGCTTTGGCTATTCAGGGTCTTTTGTGGTTCCAAACAAATCTAATGATTTTTGTTCTATTTCTTTGAAAAATGCCATTGGGATTTTGATGGGGATTGCATTAAATCTGTATATCGCTTGGGTAATATGGCCATTTTAACTATGTTGATTCTTCCAATCCATGAGCATGGAATGTCTTTCCATTTCTTTCTGTCTTCTTCAATTTCTTTAAAAAATGTCTTATAGTTTTCAGCATATAGGTCCTTCACATCCTTGGTTAAGTTTATTCTTAGGTATTTTATTCTTTTATCTGCAATTGCAAAAGGAATTGCTTTTTGTACTTCTTTTTCTGAGATTTCATTGTTGGTATGTAGGAATGCAATGGACTTTTGTATGTTGATTTTGTAGCCAGCAACTTTAATGATTCGTCGATTGTTTCTAATAGCTTTTTGGTGGAGTCTTTAGGTTTTTCTATATATAGCATCATGTCATCTGCAAAGAGTGACAATTTAACTACTTCATTCCCAATTTGGATGCCTTTTATTTCTTTCTCTTGCCTGATTGCTCTGGCGAGGACTTCCAACACTATGTTGAAAAGCAGAGGTGATAGAGGACAGCCCTGTCGTGTTCCTGAACGTAGAGCAAAGGGCTTCAGTTTTTCACCATTAATTATGAGATTATCTGAGGGTTTGTCATATATGGCCTTTATTATGTTAAGATATTTTCCTTCTATACCTATTTTATTAAGTGTTTTAATCACAAATGGATATTGTATCTTGTCAAATTCTTTTTCTGCATCAATTGATATAATCATATGATTTTTGTCCTTTATTTTGTTTATGTGATGGATTTGCGGATGTTGAATCATCCTTGTGCCCTGGGGATGAACCCCACATGGTCGTGATGAATAATCTTTTTAATGCATTGTTGTATTCGATTTGATAGAATTTTGTTTAGGAATTTGCATCTGTATTCATCAGAGATATTGGTCTGTAGTTTTCTTTTTTTGTGTTGTCCTTACCAGGTTTTGGTATCAGGGTAATGTTGGCCTCATAAAATGAGTTAGGGAGTGCTGTCTCTTCTTCAATTTTTTGGAAGAGTTTGAGCAGGATTGGTTTCAGATCCTCTTTGAAGGTTTGGTAGAATTCACCAGTGAAGCCATCTGGTCCCGGACTTTTGCTTTTGGGAAGGTTTTGGATGACTGATTCAATTTCGTTACTGGTGATCAGTTTCTTTAGATTTTCCAATTCTTCATGGTTCAGCCTAGAAAGGTTATATGTTTCTAAGAACATGTCCATTTCTTCTAGGTTATTGAATTTGGTGGCATGTAGTTCTTCATAGTATTCTTGGATGATCCTTTGTATTTCTGTGGTGTCCGTGATAACTTCCCCTTTTTCATTTCTGATTTTGTTAGTGTCTTCTCTCTTTTTATCTTAGTGAGTCTAGCCAAGAGTTTGTCAATTTTGTTAATCTTTTCAAAGAACCAGCTCTTTGTCACATTAATTTTTTCTATTGTCTTTTTTGTTTTCTATTTCATTTAGTTCTGCTCTGATTTTTTTATTTCCTTTCTTCTGCTGACCTTGGGTTTCACTTGTTCTTCTTTTTATAGTTCTTTAAGGTGTAACATGAGGTTATTTATTTGGGATTTTTCTTGTTTCTTGAGATAGGCCTATAATGATATAAATTTCCCTCTTAAAACTGCTTTCACAGCATCCCAAAAATTTTGGTAGGATGTATTTTCATTGTCATTTGTTTCTATGTATCTTTTGATCTCTCCTCTAATTTCTTCTTTGACCTGGTCATTCTATAAAAGTATGTTGTTTAATCTCCATGTATTTGTGTTTTTTCCTGTTTTCTCTTTGCAGGTGATATCCAATTTCAAAGCCTTGTGATCAGAGAATATGCTTGGTATGATTTCAGTCTTCTTAAATTTGCTGAGGCTGATTTTATGTCCCAATATATGGTCTATCCTTGAGAATGTTCCATGTACACTAGAAAAAAATATATAGTCTGATGTTTTAGAATGAAGTGCTCTATAAATGTCAATTATGTTCATTTCATCTAATGTGTCATTTAGGGCTGCTATTTCGTTATTTATTTTCTGTTTGATGATGTATCCATCCATAGCTGTCAATGATGTATTTAAGTCTCCTAGTATAATTGTGTTTTGGTCAATTTCTCCCTTTAGTTCTGTTAGTAGTTGCTTGGTATATTTCAGTGCTCCCTGATTGGGGGCATAAATATTGATGACTGTTATATCTTCTTGTTGTATAGTCCCCTTTACCATTATGAAATGTCCATCTTTGTCTCTTGTTACCTTTTTCACCCTGAAGTCTGTTTCATCTGATATCAGTAAGACTACACCTAGTTTTCTCTGGATACCATTTGCTTGGAGTATCAATTTCCACCTTTGCACTTTGAGTCTATGCTTGTCCTTGTAGCTGAGATGTGTCTCTTGGAGACAGCATATGGTTGGATTTAGTTTTTTGATCCAGTGTGCTACTCTGTGTCTTTTTATTGGTGAGTTCAGTCCATTTACATTTAGGGTGATTATTGATATGTGAGGATTTCCTGTCATTCTATCTTTAGTTTTCTGTTAAGGCTGTGTCTCCATTGTTTCTTTGCCTTTTTGTTGTTGTCTATTATTTCTGTGTGGTGGTATTCTATAATGTTTCCCTCTGTTTCTTCTTTTATTACAGTATATATTTCAGTTCTGGATTTTTTTTTTTTGAGTGGTTACCCTTAAGTTTATGTAAAAGAAAGTTTGATATTTAGAGTATTCCATTTTCTTCATCACGCTTACTTTCTCCATTCCCATATTCCGGTTCAGGCCTTTACTCTCCCCCTTTTTATGTTTTGGTTGCCCCAAATTGTCCCTGTTGATGGTGGTCGAATAGCCTCCTTTAGTATTTCTTGTAGTGCAGGTCGTGTATTAGAAAATTCCTTCAGCTTCTGTATGTCTGGAAAGGTCTTTATCCTCCTTCATATCTAAGGGATATCTTTGCTGGATATACTATTCTTGGCTCATCATTTCTCTCTTTCAATAGTTTGAATATTTGGTTCCACTCCCTCCTGGCTTGTAGAGTTTCTGCTGAGAAATATGATGATAATCTAATGGGCTTTCCTTTGTAGGTTACCGTCTTCTTTTCCCTGGCTGTCTTGAGGATTCTTTCTTTGTTGTTGATTTTAGACAGCTTCAATACAATGTGCCTTGGAGAAGGCCTGTTAGGATTGAGGTAATTAGGTGTTCTATTTGCTTCTTGGATTTGAGGATCCAGTTCTGTGCACAAGTTTGGGAAGTTCTCTTCAACAATTTGTTTGAATATATTCTCTGTTCCCTTCTCTCTTTCTTCTCCTTCTGGTATGCCCATTATTCTTATATTGCTCTTTCTGATGGAGTCAGAAAGTGCTTGTAGAGTTCTTTCATTTCTTTTAAATCTCAAGTCTCTTTCTTCTTCCACCCGTGTAATTTCCAGGTTTCTATCTTCGATGTCACTGATTCTTTCCTCCATCTGGTCAACTCGACTACCTAAGCTGGTTATTTCATTCTTCATTTCTTCTATTGCGTTCTTAATCTCCAGAAATTCTATTTGGTTCTTTTTTAAAATTTCAATCTCTTTTGTAAAATGCTCATGTTGTTCTCTGATTGTGTTTCTGAGTTCATTCAACTGCGTTTCTGTTTTCTTGCATCTTGTTGAGTTTTTCCAGAACTGCAATTTTGAGTTCTCCGTCATTTAAGTCACATATTTCCATATCTTTAAGTTCCTTTTTGGACACTTTTCACTGTCTTTCTGAGCTTTCTTGTTGCCTTGGGTATTCATGGCAATTACTGATTTATTATTTCTCTTTCTAGACATCTATAGGAGTGGCTTCTGCAACAAGTTCATAGGAAGAGGTCTTTCTTTTGTTTCCCAGTATTTGTTGGTAGAATGTTTTAGTTTTTCTCCGACTGCAGCCTATTTTTCTCTCACACACTAGTGCTATGTTTTCTCTGCACTATTCCAGCTTTTCACCCAATGGGGGGATTCCCTGGGAGATGGGTTCTCCTCTGTTAATAGTTTGTGTGGGTCACAGGGCACACTGTCCATATGGGTATGGGGAGAGCTTTTCAAGTTCCAAAGCTCTTCCTGCACCAGATTCAGAGCCCATATGTTTCAGCAGTTCTGTTTACTCCTGCAGGTATCCACCCAGATAGGTGGGGCCAGGGGTGGGGTGAGTTGTGAGAGGTGGCCCAGAGCAATGGCGGCGACCACCACCACAGCCAGCCCTGCTTCCACAGCTCCCTCCTCCTTTGCTGGAACTAGTTGGGCCGCAAATCTGTGTCTGTGGTCCACAGTTCTCAGAACAGCAAATATTCTGTTCTTTTGATCTGACACTGCTACTGTTCCGCCTCTAGAGAGAAACAGAGAGATAGCTGGGAAGAGCCCTTACGGGATAAGAAAAAAAATCTCAAACACTGACCTCAGCAACTATCCCTTCAAAAGAAACAATTTGATTGGATTAGTCTGTGAAGCAATTTATGCCCCAGGGTATTTTGACAATAACAGACCAATTAGTCACCAATTAGTGGTGTTTAGCAGCTGGGTCTGGTCAGAGAAAAAGAAAGTCTGACAAAACCATTGTCATCTTGGGGTGACTATGGGCACACCCCAGGCTGTGACTTCTAAGGAGAAACATCAGAGGTTTTACACTATATGGTGAAAGAGACCACACTAAAATAATGTGGTCAGTCACTAAACAAGAAAATAACAATAACAAATCCCAGAGGAGGGTGGACCAGTACCTAGAATTGCTACAATATAATCTAAAATATCTAGTTCCCAACACCAAATTATAAGATTGCAGAGAAACAAGAAAGTGTAGCTCATACACTGGGGGAAAAAATCAGAACTGAAAATGTCTGTAAAAGTGACCAGATTTTACAAAAATTTAAGTATTTATTATAAATATATTCAAAGAACTAAAGGAATTAAACAAGTAAAGAAAGGTATGATGAAAATGTCATCAAATAGAGATTATCAATAAAGACATAGAAAATATTTAAGAACAAAATGGAAATTCAAGATTTGAAAAGAACAATAACTTAAATGAAAATTTTACTAAAGGGGCTCAACAGTAGATTTGAACTGAGAGAAGAAAAAATTAGTGAACTTAAAGTAAGATTAATAGAGATTATATGATCCAAACAATAGGGGAAAGAAGAATGAGAAAAATGGATCCTCAAGAAATGTGATGTCATCAAAATGGCGGCATGAGGGGAGCCTCTGTAAATCTCCCCTGGAATTTACAACTAATCAAACAACTATAACTCCACAAAGGACTCCCTGCAGAGCAGACAGGCAAGACGAAGAGGCCCATTACTGAATTCACCTAAAGGTGGGCGAATCCCGCAAGCGGAGGAGGAGGGAAGGGAGAAGTGCGGAGACGGAGCCCTGCAGGCGCAGGACGCAGACCTAGCTCAGTGCTCCAAGCTTGCTGCATCCCGGAACTACCGCAGCTGTGGGAGAGGGAAGAACTCGGACTGCTAGGGCTCCGCTTATGGCCCACAGGGCCCACAGTGATGAAAAAAGAGGATTTATTCTGAAACTTATAAGTATATTGCATATCCTGTTTCCATTGCTTTGCTATATGGATGGAAAACAGGCCACATATTAAACCTGACAAGCTCAGGAGACTGAAAATAACCACGTAGGATGGTCTGAACATAAAAATTCCTAACTAAAAGTGAGTCCTGGCCTGTAGCTTCCTTAACAAAGGTTAGTCTTTACCTTAAGTGTGCCTGTCTGTCCTCTTTTTGCATCTAAGATAACATACCCTTGGAATATCAGAGTAATCATTTCTCCAGACCCCCCAGGGGACACAACGCACCACACCTGTAGAACAGGAAACTACAAAATCTCTCATTGTTTTCTTGTTCCCCAAATGCTATCTCTATGTGCTATAAAATTCTACTAACTATCCTGTACCCACCAATGTAAAAGAAGTGTGTGTGTCTCCATTTTGCTTTTTATCCAATCCCAGAGATTACCCTGCTTTGCTTTCTCCCAACCCCTTAATCTACAATGAAAGGATTTCATGTAACCTTCCTCCTTTGATTCTAATGTATGAAATAAGTTGCAAAACGGCCATTTTCCAGAGTATTTTCTCAATCCATTGAGACTTTGCTTCCCAGCAATTGTTGTTAGTTTGGCTCAAATAAGTTCTTAGAAGCTTTCTCTTAGGATGGATGGTTTTTCTTTGACAGCTAGCTCCATGATTTCAGGCAAATTATTTTACCTCTTTATGTCTTTATTTCCTCATCCATAGCTATGAGGAAATTTGATCCCTACATGACAGAGCTGTTGTAAGGAATTGAAGTAACATATTCAAAGTGTTTGGCACACAGTAGGTTTTCAAGAAAAATGAACTGATTTTTATTACCATTAGAGAAGAGTTCAGAGAGGGAATTGGTCCATAGAAGAAATGGACTTCAGGGTCAGGAATACTTTATAGGGGCTCTAAGTCACAAATCAACCCTCTCTTGGGATGTTGGGCCATTCTCCCATCCCCCTATGCCCCTACACACACACACACACACACACACACACACACACACACACACACACAATATAATTCATTCAAGCAGAAAGAAAAACAACAGCTGATCAGTTTTCCCTTTTATAAAGAATCTAGTTTAACAATATAACGTGCCCATAGGAAACACTCCCACACTCCAAGGAAACTATTGCAAAGAAGAGAATAGCAATAATTGACTTATATCCATAGCTTATCAATTAAGTAGGAAATTTGGGGGGTTAGAGGTTCCCAATCACGTGCTAACATGACCTTTCAGCAGTGGTTTTCCAACCGCAGAGGATAGAAGCGCCACTAGGGAATTTTGTTAAAAATGCTCATTCCCTGTCTCTTCACCTTCCTCTCTTGAAGACTCTGATTCTAGATCTCTGGGTGGGGGCCTGGAATTGGCATGATTAATGGCCCCCAGGGAATTTTGATCCAGGTGGTCTTCCTACTTTGAGAGACCACTTTCCACCAGAAGCTGACCCAAGCATCTGTACTACCATCCAGGATCTTCTGAATACAGACATACAAAAGATTCCCACACAAGGGTCCTCCTCGAGATGCCTTTGGGAACTCGTAGGTAACTTCAGTTCCTCATTCAAGCTCCTTCTCTCGGGAAAGTCTGAAACCAGCCCAGAATTCCTGGGCACAACCAGAATCCTTCCACTTCTTCCTTCTAGCAAGAGCAATAGGTAAGCCAGTCCCGGGTCTGCTGCACTCAGTTCCATTTCCCACCTTCCCCTTGGTCTGCTTTACATATCACAGGAGCTAAGTCTGGGAGTTGCATTTCCTAGTTTCCTGGGTTAGCTGACTTTTAGCCAAGTTGTTTTGCCCAGTTGGAGGTACTGGGAGTCTTTCTCCCTCTCCATTCTGTCCATTTCAGCAGCAATATCTTTTCCATGCTTCAGTTCTCGATGGACAGGCCACTTCCTAGGTTGCCCTGGTCCCTGGGATCCTATACTCTCCACCTGCGGCCTTCATCTCCATAGCTTACAGGTAGTAGTGGCCCGTCTCCTTGTCTTCTCAACCCCTCCAGTTCCCCACATTCAATTGAACTATTGCAAATAGTTGAAGGGGTTGTCTTTCTGGTTAGACACTGATTGATGGAACAGGCCTGGCGAGTAGGAGTGAAGTTTATGGTGGGAGGAGAAGGTGCCTTTTGCAGAGAACAGGGAACAGGAGGCAATGACCGGAGCTTTTCACCTTGAAGAACCTTCACTGGTCAACACCCTGTCTCCCACCTGCAATGAAATGGGGAAGCAGTGTGACAGCCAGGAGGCTGGGACCAAAGGAGGGGAGCAAGCAGGTCCAAAGCAGACCCATTTGTCAGCACCAGTAACGTGGACCAGAGATTCTCAACCTTAGCTCTACTGACATTTTGGTTAGCTGACCCTTTATTGTGGGGTTATGGGGGCTGTCCTGTGCATTGTAGGATGCTGTGTAGCATACTTGCTTTTCTACCAGATGCCAGTAGCACCTCCCCCGAGCTATGACAACCTGAAATGTCTCCGGACATTGCCCATTGTCCCCTGGGGACAAAATGACCTCCTACCCCCAGTTGAGAACCACTGACCTAGACTCAGCAGTAGAATTCATGGGCCCCATAGCCATTCTTCTGCTGCATTAGCTTGGGTAGAGCCAAAGATGTCAGCTTACATGAGGAGTCAGCAGTTAATGCCACATGCTCTAAAAAAGAAGCCACTAGTAGGCCAAGCACTCAGAGCTGTCACCAGGAAATATGATGCCCCAACAAACTGCGCTGCCATGCTACTCATCCTCTGTCTTTCTTCTCTCATTAATCCAGGTTAAGTCAGATATGAGGAGCAGAGCAGCTGGTTTCAGAGATAGAGGAGTGGGAGGAGAAGCAAGCAGGGAGGCACTTCTGGTAGGCTTCAGTTTATGGGGTTGCTGGGAGCACTGATTCTTTGTTCCTCAAGTCTTTTGGGAGCAATGAGGCTAAGGAGTCAAATAGGCCTGGGTTCGAAACCTAGCTCCACACTTGCCACCTATACAACGCTGGGCAAGTCACTGAATTCCCCTCTGTCTCAGTTTCCATATCTATCAAATGGGAATCATAACTCCTTCTTCACTGATGTGTTCTAGAAATTAAGAAAATGCTTGTAAAGTGCAAAAACTAGGCATTCACTTCATTAGAACCTGGCAAACTATAGCCCACGGTCTAGTTATAGCCTACATAGAGTTGCCAAATTTAGCAAATAAAATATTTTATCTGGCTACTCTACCTGCCGGCCACATTCTTTCATAAATAAAGTTTAATTGGACACAGCCCTGCCTGCGCTCCATGACACGTTGTCTGTGGCTGCTGTCGCTATATAAGGCAGAGGAAGACCGGGTAGCTGTGGGAGACCATTTGGCCCACATGAGTCGGTGTTGTTTGAACTAGTAGGTGTCACTGTGCTGTCTGTTGCAGGCGATAAGAAGAAGCAGTAAACAAAGTTGGCGGAGGCTCTGCATGCACTCAGACTCCTAGATTGAAATCCTGGTTCTACCATGAGTCGCGGGACAAGTGAGTGCCGTAGTTTCCTCCTCTCCAAAGTGCTGGCACATTGAAGCTGCCACAGGACAGCAGAGCACACTCAGTGTTCTGCGTTTGTTCAGCAAGCTCAGACTCTCTCATGGGATCCTTGTGAAGAGTCAACAAGTGAATGCATATAAAGGTGACAGCACAGTGCTGGGGACATGGGAAGGACTTAGGACATCGTAACTATCACTATGGAAGTACAAGAGCTACAATATCTGTCACTACTACTGGGACTGCTAATATAACTATTAATTGTGCCACTTTCACTGCTATTACTACCATCACTCCTACTGCTGCTACGCTACTACCACTGTTACTACTGCTGTTGCTGCTAGTACTACTTCTGTTATTGTCACTTCTACCACCACCACCACCGCTACTAGTACTAGTACTACTACTAATGCTTCTACAACTACTGTTATCATGCAAAAGGTCCAGCTGCTCACCACACAAAAGCTAAAACTCAAGAAGAGGCGAGGTTGGTGGAAAGAAAAGTAGGATTTATTATAAAATGCCAGCACTAAGGGTAGACAGTGGACTCCCTGTCACAAAGACTGCCTTTCTCTTTCAATACCGCCACAAGGTTTTATAGACACGCAAGGAGGAACAAAACAAAAGAAGGAGAAGTTGGCCAAGCACTTCAGGAAAAGGTGCTTCCGAGAGGCTGGTCTGCCCCAGGGTCAGGAATGAATCCCATACAGATGCAAAAACCCCTCCCAAGTTACTGGGCCAGGTGTGCACACTGGCCCAAAGTAAACAGAACTGTTGGAACTGGTGTGCATAGTAAATGCACAGTAAACAGACAGAGTCATCATGTTTGGGGGGAGGAGAGGGAAGCAAAGAAAGGAAGAAAAAAACTTTCAAAAAGTCCCAAGCCAAACCACTGTCAAATCGAATAATATCAGAGGTTTAAATTTCAAAAATGAAGATACAGAGTCACTGCTACACTACTACCACCATTATTCCTATCACTCTCACTACTACCGCTACCACCCCTGCTAATACCGTGTTTCCCCGAAAATAAGACCTAGACGGACCATCAGCTCTAACGTATCTTTTGGAGCAAAAGTTAATATAAGACCCGGTCTTATTTTAATATAGTGTAAGACTCGGTATAATATAATATAATACTGACTATAATATAATATAATACTGTGTATTATATTTTTTGCTCCAAAAGACACATTAGAGCTGATGGTGCAGCTAGGTCTTCCTTTTTGGGGAAACACGGTAGGAGTACCACCACCCCACTGCTAAGACTTCACAATGCTGTTAGGAGGATTGAATGAGACACGAATGGGAAAGGTCTGGCCATAGCAAATGCTTAATAAACACCACTGCTGCTCCTTTCCCTCTCCTCGTTCTTTTCTGCCCCTTTCCGGGGTCCCTGCCCACCTGTGCACAGTGGGCCTTCAGTTGTGGTCAGAAGTCCACAGCGTGCCCCTCTCCCAATGCAGCCTGGACTCCTGGTGCCAACTCCCTGGCCCTTTCCTTCCCCAGGTCTCTCGCCTTGTTTTCTGTACAACAGCACTGCTTGGTTTAATCACCGCATCCCCTTTACTCTCCCAGGGGTATCTCAGTCCTCCCTGTCACACACTTTCACGGATCACAGAAATCAGAGGCAGGAAGAGCTGTTAATTCCTCCATCTTGGCCCACTTCCTGGGATCTGGATGAGAATTTGGGCATACGAGGGCCTGGCAGAGCCCCCCAGAAGATCAGGGGGGCTTGATTTCATTTGAAATCAAATGAAACATTTATGGGGAGTGCTTGATTTCATTTTACCTTAGTGCCCTCCTTTTAACGAGCCTGGCTCCATCACTGGGAACTTCAGGGAGAAGGGAGCTGATAAACCAGTCTCGAGTTCCAAGGCTGTGTTGTGAAGAGTTAGAAGGAGGTTTTGTACTTCCTGTCGGGGTGATTGCAGGGCAACAGGAAGGAGCTGAGGAGGGCATGGGACAAAGTGTGGGGACTCGGTGAGGACAGCAAGGACCCCCCCCCAACTCTTCCCCAGAGTCTAAGGAACTCTTCTCAGGGAAGGTATTGAAAAGCCTGAGTACTGGCAAGTCTGCCAGGTTCATGGTTAGCACGTTCCTCACCAGCATGAGGTCCTTTGACCTGCAGTGGACTTGTTCTGGCCAGTAACCAGCATGGCTCCCACCAGCCTCGGCTTCTGATCTCTGGAAGAGCTGAACTGAGAGCTTGACCGGGAGAGCTGGACTAAGTTCTGGCAAAACGAGCTCTTCATCAGAGCACCTTTTGAGGGCTGGATCCCTGGCTTTGACAGGTAGGCTGGGTTCAGTTCCCTCCTCTGCCACTTTCTAGCTGCCCAGCCTTAGGCACACCCATCATCCTCTCTGTGCCTCATTTCCCCCATCTTTAATACAAGGGTGTTGATACTAACACTGATGTCATTCATAGGGTGACAGGATTAAGTGAGAGAATGGCGTGTCTGACATCAATGGGAAGCAGTTGCTAGACAGAGACTGTTTTATTAGGACAGAGGAGATGGTTTCAGTGTTGTCTTCACATTGGACTTGGACGCACCCGAGGCTTTACTGAAGGAACTGGGTGAAGTCCTAGTAACTGGTGGTGCTCGAAGGATACACTCAGGGTTCTTCCTACTGTATGCCCCTCCCGCCTCCCCTTGGCCCTTCTTTAGAATTCCTTAGAGCCACAAACACTGATGGAACACACATGCTAGGAGCGGGGCATGCCAGACCAAATGAGACTCCATGCTGCCCTCCAGGATCTCTCCTGGGTTGCTATTCCTGAGGCTCCGAAGAAGATAGCTTATTCCCAAGGACCAGTGGCAAGAGCACTGTTGGCTGAGGCAGGCAAGGCTCCATCCCTCGAGGCAGAGGATGCTGGTAAAATGAGCAGTGTTGCCTGGAGAGCTGCTCCTTCCTAAGTGGCTGGACCTAATGGTCCTCACGGCTGCAGCAGTGTCCAGGCAGAGGTCCCCTGGAGGCAGGAGCCCTGAGGCACCCCATCACTGCCTCAGGCCTTGCCTTGTACAGGGAGTGCCCAGCTTCCTTACCCTTCCGTATCCTGTGCAGTGTCCCAGAGGGTCCCAGGGGAACTGAGCCCAGGTGTCTCTGGCAGTAACCTGATCATTAACTCAGCTGTATTGACTTTCCTCCCTTCCCTGTCTCATTTCCCCACTCTCTCACCTTGCCCCCTGGGGTCACCACTCAGGTAAATTCCTTGCGCCCAAATGCTTGTGTCAAGGTCTGGGGTACACCCAGAGACCCCCCCTCGATGAAGGGGCCTGTAGGAATGTGGCTCAGCAGCACATTCTGGCCCCTGTGGAGGGGCCGGGCGTCCCCCGGGCCAGGCCTGATAGGTGGCCAAGTCTGAAGCTTTGCCAGGCCCCCACTGCAGCTCCAGTCCAGGATCCTCTCCATTCCCTTGATCCCTAATAAGCATCTGGCACCCCAAGCTTCGTTTTACAGTCTGCATGTGGAGAACCTCCCCAAGGCCAACTTGCATCTCAGAACTTACCCCACAATGTAGGTGAGGAAGAGGGGGCCAGTGGCTAACACTACCCTTCATCCAGTGAGGTGCAGCCAGAGAGAGCACTGGGCTGTTCCCCAGGGCCCAGGATGGAGCGGGGCTGGCCACACACCCTGCCAAGCTGCCAGACAGGAAGAAGGGAGGAAATAGTAGCATTGAAGAGACCGAGATGGCTGGGCCTCTTTCCATGGGGCCACAGGCCAGTCCCACGACTCTCTGGCCACAGAGAGGGAGAAGCAGGAGGCAGAGAGCATGCCAGCTTGCCTGACCTGTTAAAGGAATGACCATGCCACCTAAGAGCACGGCCCAGCGCTTGCGCTGAGGGTAAATACAGAGGGTAAAAGCACATGGAAATCCTTCCCTCAGAAGCCACCAGGTTTTCTGCCTCCCTCCCTGTGTCCCAGGAACGATGTTCTCTCGGCCTTTGAGCAGCTTTCAGAGGTTCCACCAAAACCCAGGAGCCAGGGTCCAGAGAACCAAGTTCTGCCCTGTTGTCTGCTCAGTGGCACTCTGCCAGAGCCCCTCAAGAGGCAACCGGGTGCCAACAGAGAAGACTACCTCGATCAACAATCCTCGTGAGGAGAATGGCAGGCTCACGAGGTGAGACAGAGCCAGACAGTGTCTGTCCTGGAGGACCCTTGGACTCTCCTTGGAGAATTGACAATTACAACAAAGCAAAGTAATGATGACAGGTGACACGTACATGGTTTTTGGAAAAGAGAGCCTATGGGAAACATCTCCTTCACCTGGAGAGGTCAAGAAGCTTCCAGAAGGAGCAAATATTTGAGCCAAGTCTTCCAGAATGAGCCCTCTAAGCCAGAGATGTCCAAAGACAGAATGTGGACTGTAATGCAAGCCACATATGTCCCTTTAAATTTTTTAGTAGCCATGGTGTAGGATATTTTCTTTGTGCTGGGATCATGTCTCGTGAAACCGAAGAATGGAAACACGGTCCAAGGAGAGGTGAGGAGTTGTAAAAGAGGATAGTTTATTAAAAGTACAGAGTAAAGAGTCGCAGTTCTCAGAACGAGTTGCTGTCCCAAATGGGTTGCCCAGCGACTAAGGCAAAAGTTCTTACTTTCATACCTTCCCTTGCCTGCTTGGGGAAGGGGGCTGGGCCTTCTAATAGAATTCATCCATCAGGTTTGCCCTGTTTGCTCGTCCTGAAGGGATTAAGGAACCAACCCATTCCTATCTATCAGATCTGCTCCTCTGTCCGGCCAGAAGGGATTTATGAGATTATTTATTAACCTCAAGGTGTATTCTCATCTTTGTCCTGGAGAGAAGGAGGCGTTCCAGAACTTGGAGTTTCAGGATACGGCTGCCTTTTGTTTATTCCACCAGGGACCTCCCTGTCTATCTAACAATATGCTAACTAACCTGTCTCAGCCACAGTGAAAGGGGTAAAAAGGAACAATTGGAATTAATTTTAATCACATGGTTCACTTGGCCCCTAAATCATTCAAAATATTATTAATTCAACAGTAGGATTTACTAAGTTGATGTTTTATGATCTTTTTAAATTCTAAGTCTTTGAAATCTGGTGTGTGCTTCATACTTCCAACACATCTCAGCTTCGACGAGCCTCTGTGCTTAATAGTGCTTAATAGTCACATATGGCTGTTGACTACCACATTGGACACTGAGGCCCTAAGGGCTTGCCACTCAAGTGTGTTCAGGGGGCCCAGAGCTTGTGACAAAAGCAGAATCTCAAGGCCCGCCCCAGAACTTGAGCTGGAATCTGCACCCCCACAGGCCATCTCACGTTAGAATCTGAGAAACACAGCTCTAAGTTTTTTCCCTCATGACACACATCCAATCAATCACCAGTCCTACTGAGGTCAACTTTAAATATCTCCTGCATCCGTCACACTTGCTCCCTGGCCCCAGCCACCTCCCTGATGCAAACAGCCACCCTCTCACCGGTTCTGGGTTGGTATTCTACAGGTATTTGTTTGTAGACGTCAAACTCTCATTCCTTAAGAGGGATACTTAGTTCTGGCTTGGGAGGTCTGGGACTGTTTTTTGGAGGAGGTTGAGTGTTTGGATTTGTGTGCAATGGGCTGGGTAGTGCACATTTGAGCACTACCTTCTCAGCATCCCCGCTGCTTCCAGTAATAATGGCTGATTTTCACAGGGAATCCATTCTTTATTAATTCTCAGTCCCTGTAGATTCTAAGTCTAGCTCCAGGAATGGAATACAAGACCTGATCCTAATCCAGTCAGTGCATCCCATCCTTTTGGCCACAGTTCAAGGATGCTCAGGTGTCCTAAGGAGGTCCAATCAGAGTGAAGCTAAAGACTTTTGAGGGGCTATCAGAAACATTTTGGCTTAATCTAGCTGGATTTGAACCTAAGAGGAGGTGAGGCTGGCACTTGTGGTAGCCATATTGTCACCACGTGAGGGAAGTCTGGAGTGGAACACTGAACTGGAAGAGAGGTAGACACTGAGTCCAAATGTCATGGTTTGATCCTTGATCCAGCCATGCCTGAAGCTGGAGCTACCTTTAAACTTTTCAGTTTATGAACTTGCTGAGATACTGAGACTTCCTCATGCCCATGCTTTCAAGCTAACTGTGAATTTCTGCCTGTACTGCTCTCCCAACGTGTACTACCCCTCACCCTAACCTTACCTATTTCAGTCAGGACTCTCACCATTACGAGTGACACAAAAACTGACTCAAATAGGCTTAGGCAAACAAAAAGGGAATATAGTGGTTCTTGTTGCTGAAGAAATGGATGGGAGATGCTGTCTTAGAGCTCCCATCTCCTGCCCACAAGAGGATGAAAGGACCCCAGAGATACTTTCTGTTCTTAAATCCTCCTGTGATCTGCTGGTAACAGGACTGAAATGAGTAGAGGTCTTGGAGCAAATCTTCAAGAAATTCCTATTGAACTCTAAGTGCAGGGCTGCTTGGCAGCAATATCTAGTTGGCATTCATTAACTTATTCATTCAATCTCTGTTTACTGAATACGTACAGCGTGCAGGTATCATTCTAAGTGCTAGGGTTCCATTAGTCAATCAGATAGAAATCCCTGCCCCCATAGAGCTTGAATTCTAGCAGATGGAGGCAGTCAAATAAATGTATATGTAGATATTATGTTATGTGTGTATGTGCTAAAAGAAATGGAGCTGGCTGCAGGGGATTCGGCATGCCAGGGACAGGATGCTAAACAGGGCTGCCAGGGTGGGCTTCACTGAGCAAGAGACATTTGAACAAACACTTGAAGCAAGTGAGAGGAGCTATGAGGATGCCCCAGGCAGTGGGAGTGCCAGCTGAGGGCCTGCAGGGGATGTGTGCCTGGCCTCCTGGAGGAACGCGGGGGTTCAGTGCCGCTGAACAGGAGGTGATATGGGGTGAGGTAGCTCTGGGGACAGGTCATGGAGAACTTGGAGGGCTTTGGCTTCCACCTTAAGTGGAATGAGAAGCCATGGCCAGGTGAGAGCAAAGGTAGCACAAGATCTGTCCTGGTGTGTAAAGGGTCACTCTGGCTGCTTTGTTAAAAGTCGAGTGCATGGGCCAAAGGTGAAAGCCAGGAGACCTAGCAGGAGGTTTTGCAATTCTCCTGGAAGATGCTGGTACCATGGCCCAGGGCCCTAGGCGAGTGGCGACGTCAGCAGTAGTTGAATGCTGGCTGCATTCTGAAGAGGAAGCCGACAGGATGTCCCTATAGCTGGGAGGTGGGGTCAGAGCTCAATCAAATGGAACCATGGAACATGGAACTGGGAGAATAAAGTTGTCATTGATGGAAACGACTAGGCGTGCACTGTGTCTAGAAAAAAATTAAGCCAAAGTTTAAAAATTGGGAGATTTCACATTTCAAAAAAAAAATCATATTTTCCGCCACTCTTGAAAAATGGAAAGATCTGGCAAAATCTGCCTCAACTGCTGGTTCAAGCTTGCTGACTGCTCCTCCCTTAGAGGAGCAGGTATCATCTCCTCCCTTAGATGATCTCATTTAGATCACCCACCTGGTCCCTTAGGGATGTGGGCAGGAGAACCTAGGGACATATGTGAGCTCATGAGTCACCTAGAGGCTTGTTACCTAGAGTCGCCTAGAGTCACTGGGCCGCCTGCAGAGTTTTGGAGTCAAAAGGTGCAAGTGGGGCCTGAGAATCTGCAGTCCTGAGCACTCAGGTGATGCTGATGGTGCTTTCTGGGGACCACACTTTGAGAAGCCCCGAAGGAGCACGTTTGGCCCATAGCACCCTACGCACGTTCTCGTGGATGAGGCTCTCGGATGAGCTGGGTCAGACTCTGCGATGAACGGATATGTTTTGATAGGCTTGGGGAGGGAGAGTGGCAGGCCCAGCCGCCAGGGCAGCAGCCAGGCAGTGCTTTGAGGACGGGGACACTTCACTGTCTGTGAGGGCTGCTGCAGGCACACTTGGCTTGCTTTCTTGTTTGGGCAAAAGCTGGCTCTTCTGGGTCAAGGTCACCAGCAATCAGGGCAGGGAGTCTAGAGCCTAGAGCCTGGAGGAGGAGAACTAGAGAGGCCCTCACAGGCGACAGTGTCTTCTGGAGAATGCAAGGGAAGGACGAATTCCCTGCAGCCCACCAAAACTGCTTGCACAAGCTTTCTTATTTCAATTAAGCTCCAGGCTCATTATGCAGCCCCAGGGCTCACTTTTCTATGGGGAGGAGCAAAGATCACATTTCCATCTGCTTCTCCAGCTTGGAGAGCCCTGAGGGAGGGGACAGCAGCCACCCGCTCAAGCCTCCCAATCACCAGCACAGGGAGCTGGACGAGTTTCTGCAGTCTCTTCAAGCTGTTCAAGGTAGTTTGGGAGTCTGGCCTGCATTTGAGGGGCAGCAAAGTGAGAGCAGGACAAACCACTTTTTCTTTTCTTCTTGACAAAGGAAATATTTCTCTGTACATCTGGTTTGCATTTTTCTTTAGGGTTCTGCCAGAAACAATTGTGAAAACAGAATGCAGCCCAAGATTGAAAGAATCCATCTATTCCTCTGGAATTCTCCATCCGTCTGGCCGGGCCCCATATGAAGATTTGAGGAATTCCTTAATGCGAAGTCATCAGGCTTTTAAAAACACTGCATGCAGTCTCTGGTTTGCCAGGGGTTTCTCAGCTTCACATGTTGGCCTCAGGCCCTCTGTCCCCCTAGAAATTTCTCCCCTCCACTGCCTATCAGAATCCAACCCATTCATTCAAGTATCCAATATTATCATACTCCTTCTCTGTGCCAGCCCATCAGTGGTGAGCAGGACAGAGTCACCACCACCATGAAACTCAGCCTGCAGACCAATTAAAATAGGATGACTAGTAACGTTTGTATACGGGGCTCTTGTCTGTGGGCAAGGACCTGTTATTTCCTATTTCTCATCAGTCACAGACCACTGTGTGGCCCTACTGTGCATGGTAGGTATGCAGTTTGTACCATGTGAGTTGGGCAGTACTTGAGCCTATCTAAACCCTGCTCAATGAGATGAGTTTACCAGTCAACTTGCTTGGATGTCACAGAGATGTCCAACTGCAATAAATGTTTCTGAACACGACAATTCTGTGTGTTGATATGGACGCATAACAACCTGCTGGTGGCCCAGCCCCGGTCTCTGTTATGAACAAGAGAAAGTGTTAGGAAAAAGAACAACAGGGGCCTAAATGGTTGGGTGACCAGGAAAGACCCTTGAGAAAGTGAGACCTGACAGATAAATAGGAAAAGAGGAGGGACCAGTGTTTCATGGAAAGGAACAGCATTTGCTGAAGCCCAGAGGAGGGAAAGAGTTTGGCTTGTTGAGAAATGGAAAGACTGCATGTGTGTGTGTGCACATACGCGTGTGTGTGTGTGTGTGTGTGTGTGTGTGTGTGTGTGTGTGATATTGATAACGGGTTGGTCAGAAATGGATGCAGACCGATAGAAAGGACAAGGTTCGGGGAGGATCTACTCCCAGTTTCATTTTAAGAAAATCTCTCTGGCTGTGACTGGAGCGTCCTTTACAGTCAGGGTTTCAGGGTGAGGGACGGCACGAGGGGACAGGGAATTGGTGTGGGGACCTATTACAGCGATTTGGGTGTGTATTAGTTTGCTAGGGCAGCTGTACCACAAACTGGATGGCTTAAAACAATAGAAATTTATTCTGTCACAGTTCTGGAGACTAGAATCCAAAATCAAGGTGGGTTTCTCCTGAGGGCTCCGAGGGAGATTCTTCTCCAGGCCTCTCACCTCACTTCTGATGGCCTCCGGGCATTCCTTGATACTCCTTGCCTCCTGCTGCATCACCCCCATCTCTGGCTCGTCTTCCTGTGGTATTCTCCCTTTGTGTGCCCAAACTGCCCTATTTTTAGGACATGTTGATATATGACCTTGAATGAGATAGTTAACCTCCCTTAGTTTCAGTTTCCACATCTATAAGGACTTAAGATTTTTAATAATGCCCTCACTCATGGTGAGAAATACTGATAATAAAGTCTAAAAAAGTAAAGTCACGGCAGCCATAAAGTCACAGATTCACGGTCCCTGTTGCTAAATCTCGCCTCCAGACCCCACTGTATTCAAATCAGCCCCAAATGACAGAGTCATCTCTCCCTCAGACCTGTCCAAGGACATGCTCATGGCAGCATGGGGAAACCTGTCTCTGTCTACCACTCCATCAACAGGAAGCTGTTCCTGCACTCTAGCCTGCAGCCCTGCCCACTACAATTGAAGTCAGCTCCTATGTTCTCAGCCTATGCTGCCACCACCAAGATACAATGGAAGACCAGAAACAGTATTTCTGGCAGCTGTCAGGACGCACATCAAGCAGACAAGCCCTGGGGATAAAACCAAAACAAGTACTAGTATTCAGCGTCATGCCATAGAAAAGCCCTGTTGACTTGAGATTAAAATGAAAGGTTGCCCAGGCACCCAGCATGCATCTTTTTCCCATCAGAAGACAACCAATCACACTGGCAGGACAGCAGCAAATCTCACTCTCCTTGCACAGAGATAAAGCTCAGAGAGCAGGAGGAGAGATGAAAAGGGGAAGGAAATGGGAAGGAAAACAGGGACAAACGTTGTCAGGCAGGGGCTCCTATTTTACAGAGGGACTTGGGGACCTGCGCTCTAGGAGACAGTGAGAACCCTGCGTCAGAGCCTCAGAGTGCTGAGGATACACTCCTGAGTTCTCATGAGGGCTCAGAGGTCCGTCTATCTGTCCGTCCGTCCGTCCGTCCATCCGTCCATCCATCCATCCATCCATCCTTCATCCCCTGGTCCACAAGTCTCTATTAATCACAGAATGAGTGCTCAGTGTCCAGGCACCAATGACCACAAATGCCCCAACCCTGCCCTTGCTTAACTCAGTCTGGAGGGAAAGACAGATGGTAAACAAGCGAACACTCCAAATAAGTATGTAGATACAAATTGTAGTAAACAGTCTGTAATAACAAAGCGATGCACCTGGAGTAATAAGAAAGAGTACCAGGTGAGCCATCTTCTCAGGGCAGTCAGGGAAGGCTCCCGAGAGGCGCCCTCCGACTTGGGTAGGGACAATAAGGAGGAGGCCCTCAGATGCTGAGGAGGAGAGGCCCATGGCCAAGGGCAGAAAGACTGCGCGAGACTGGAGTCGCTTCGCATGTGCTGGGGAGAAGAGCAATGTGGAGGAGGAAGGAGGGCCAGACCAGGTCTGGGTCCTGCTGGAGCTCGGCGTGTGGCCAAGCCTCACAGCCTTTTCTCTAAACAGCCACCTTATATGCAGTGCTGTTCATGGCACCTGCATATATTTGAAAAACATGATTTGCATGGGGCCTCACTTATTTGGGTAACAACAGCACCCACAAGTGTACGGGGCCCGTACAGTAACTTTCCCAGCTCTTTCAGGGGGCTCAAAGACCAGGAAACCCCCTGACCTGGAACATATCGAGAGACCTCAAGTGTTCTCTGTATAGGGAGGAATAAGGGGACAGAGATGAAACAAGGTCATGAAAAGCCAGAAGCCACTCAACAGCTTGCTCCCTCCTCTAAGTCGTCAGCCAGCCCAGATGTAAGTAAGCCCCACACTTGGGGGACCTGCAGCTTTGCCACTTCCCCTGTGGGCTGGGCACCCAGGAGCTTTTCAGAAATGTAGACGGCATGGTTTTCTCTTGCTGCTGTAACAAATCACCACAAACTTCAAGCTACATCAAAGTGCTACCTGCCAGTGCTGTAGTTCAGAAGTCTGAAATGGGTCTCCCTCGTTCAAATCAAGGTGTCAGCAGAGCTGTGTTCCTTCTGGAGCCTGCAGGGAATCCATCTCCGTGCACCCTCCAGCTTCTCAGGGCACCCACAGTCCTTGCTCATGGACCCTTCCTCTGTTTCCAAGGCCCCCGCGGCAGCAGGTCGAGTCCGTCTCACATTGTGTCACTCTGACCTCCTCTCTGCCTCCCTCTTTCATACGTAAGGGCCCCTGTGATTCCATTGCTCCACCCAGATAATGCAGCACAGCCTTTCCATCTCAAGGTCAGCCTTTATTCCATCTACAACCTTAATTCTCCTCTGGATGTAACCTGGCATTTCACAGGTGCCAGGAATTAGGACATGGACATCTTGGAGGGGACTTTCATCTGCCTGCCCCATCGGCTCTAGGGGCCCTCTACAGACGGACTGAATCAGAAACTGAATTTGACAAGATCTGCGGTGGTTCAGCACACATTCAAGTTTGAGAAGCACTGGTGCCGTGGCCCAGCAGGGCAGACATCTCAGGTGTGCTCAGGACAGCCAGACTAGCTGCTTGCTCAGTCAGACCACGGGAACCCCTCCTGACATCTAGTTTTCTCCGCTCAGTTGTCACAGCTGCAAGCACTTCCTCTTTCTGAATGTGGACACCAGCCCTCATGGAGAAGGGTGTCTTTTGTCCAGAAACTTGGATTTGGAGGCAGCCTCTTATAGGTGGTCTGAGCATTCTGAAATAGTCCCCCAGGGTGAGAAAAATGGGATTCACATATGGGTGTGAGAATTGCACTCACTAAGTTGGAAGAACAGAATTTGCTCATCCCCCACTGCAGGTCTGAGAATGGCTGGTCCTGGGGAAAGGTCAGCAAAGCTGGGCAAAATGGTAGTAATTCCCTACAATTCATTGGAACCTGAGCTTTGCAGAGGGGCCTTGGAGGTGACTGAGGTAACTGAGGCTCAGAGAGGTTGTGACTCGCTCAAGGTCACACAGGTGAAGGGTAGAGAACAGGGAGCCAGAGCCATACACACCCCTGTTTCTAATTGGCTGTTATGTGGGGGCCACGCCTCAGCTGTGGGTCACCCTCTCACAGGAAGGAGAGAGCAGGGATTAGGCAGCTGACCTCTGCTCCATCGGTCCTGAGGGAAAGCTGATCCTAAGACTGCTTGGACTCAGCCTAATCCGGCCAGCTCTCGGGGCATCCAGCCAAAGCTGGAATTTTCCAAGCAGCCAGTTCAGCAGTAGAAGGGAAGGCCTCCAGCAGGAGGATGAGGACATGCCCTTGCGGGCATGCTGACCTGGGCATTTCCTCCCTGGAGCAGACCATCCCAGCCCGGCGTGTGCCCATAACCAGCCCAGACAGGTGCCAGGAACTGGAAACTCCTTGGGGGAAACTCCATTTCCAGGCACAGCCTTTCCTTCACTTGTCCCAGAGGCTCCCCGCAGAGCTGACATTTGGAAGATTCCCTCCACCCCGGCAATGCTCAGCTTCCCTGCTCTGCTGAAAAACATCTGGCTCACTTGGCACCTAAGCTGGGTAAAAATAGCATGCCACCTTGTGAGCGGGCACCATGCCATCTCAGCAGATGGAGCTGCACACCACCAACCAGCCAGGAGGCCACTGAACGATATGGAAGGCGTTTGCAAAGGGCAGGATTTGCAGCTGGAGGGGTCACAGGGCTGAGTGCCAGGACCTGGATGACAGGGCCAGGAGGTAAAACAAGAAGGGCGGAGAGAGGGTGGGACCCCCTGCCCTTCACTGGAGGACAGGGCAGGGGAAGAGAGAACGCACTTGGACACTGGGGGCAGCGGGGCACGATGGTGAAGTCCTGTCTAAAAGCCAGGTGGACCTGTGTTCTAATCCTGTGTCTACCTTGCAGGGCTCTGGTGAGGATATCTAATCATTGTTTCACTCAGTAAGCATGGCGGATGTGAGGGAGGCTGGTGAGTGCTGGCGAGTTCTCTTTCCAGTGGGAGAGACATTAATAAAAAAATGACACAAATAAAATTGTCGGCTGAGATAAGTACCTCAAAGGGAAGGTTTGTAGTTCAATCAGAGCATACAATGAAGGGGTCGGGGAGCAAAGGGAAGTCTAGGAAGATGTCCCCAAGGAGGGGGCAATTAAAATCTGAGGTACGTTAAGCTCTTAGCACAGTGCTTCGGACCTGATAAATATTGGCAAGTGGAAGTGGTTATTAGTGAATACTTACTGACAATACTTACTGGTAGCAATCTCTTCCATCCAGGGTTACAGTACAGGGCTTGGGCCCGAGCGGACGTGCCATAGGACAAAGGCTGACCTCTTGGCTTCACTTGGAGGCCAGTGAACTTTAAAAAATAAAAACTCATAAAAATATCTCAGACCCCCGGTGAGGCCCATTTGGAGTCCCCAGACACTGCAGAGTTTCAGCAACAAAGCTCCCAGGATCCTCCTATGAGGTTTGAACGGTTTGGCTGGGGACAAACCTAGGCTCAAATCTAAGCTTTCCCCTACTTTATCTGGGCAGCCTGAGCAAAAGCCAGGAAGCCCACCTGCTCGAGCCTCACTGACCTGGCTCTGCCAGGCACAGACACCCTCGCTGTTCCCTTGGACTGCCGGCCCTAGATAGCACCGAACCTCATCCTTGGGACAGAACCTGCTTGTAAGGTGAGCAGAAGGCGAATTTCTTCCTTTGAGTAACTTCTGCAAAAGTGGTGCCTTTTGACTCGTGTACAGACGCTAAGGAAAAGGCATTGGGAAAGCAGTGTGAAGTCCCCAGTGCAACGTCAGTCCTCAAACTGTGAGGTACGCGGTGCAGATAGTCAAAGGTGGCACCTTTGTCACAGGCTTGAGGCCTCACCAACCAATGTGCAAACTCCGCTGGGCACCAGGCTGCCCTGACAGCAGCCATGTCCTGTGAACGTCCATCTAAGAGGGAGGGGCAGGGGGAATGGCACAAGAGCTGTTGTGTAAAACCCCTGTGGTGCCCTCCCTGCCTGGCTTTGCCTCCAGCTGGCGCTGCAGCCATGATACATGCCCAGGTGGACCCAAAAGCACCTGGCCGCAGCTGCACACCACATTTCTCACTTCCCGCCCTGTGCATTCTCAGCCACTGTTTTGTGCGGGAACGCACTCGCCATTCTGCTGAACATCCAAACCTGGAAATACAAGCGTGTTAACACACCATGGGCAACCTTGACCAATGGGAGGCAGGAGGCAGCAGATAACTACTTCCCTCTTCTGTCCTTCAGCTAGAGAATTCTGGGGGCCAGTCTAAATGGCTCCTCAGAGGGTCCTCTGCAGCCCACGTCCGCAGTGCTGATCACCTCAATAATGTATCCTTGCCCCCCGCTCCATGGGGTCCATTCCCAAATTAAATTACCTGCACGCAAGCCTCCATTTCCAGCTCTGCTTTCTTGGGCAACCAAGTCAAGACAGTTGCCTTCCTGCCCTCTCTCCACCAGCTGTCAGGAGAAGAGGGACTTTCAGAGGCATGTGTGGTAGTTCTATGGTCAAAATACAACAACAGAGAACAGCTGGACAAGATGAATGTCTTTGATGTCGTCCGGAGGGGTCCTTAGCCCAGTGCTTTTGAATGGCGTAACAGTGGACTCTCCTGCAAACAAAAGCAAATGCATAGTCGGCGTTGATATCCACGACTGCTGAGCACCCACGCCTTCTTCCTAACTCAGTTTACCTCTTGGAAAATAGTACCTTGTTCCAGTTTGACGGATCTTGTTTGGAAATACTTTTTAGTGACCACTGCCCACTTTGGAATTCCAAGAGGACATGTTATTTTCTTCCTATCCCAGAGGCAAGCTCAGCCACCTGAATGCCTTCTTCCTGGACTCAATCTTGAACAAAAATCCCAAGGCGAGGGACTGGCTGGAAGCCTTCATGATGGACGAACGCCCACCAGTGCGGCCTCTCAGAACGCTCTTGGCGTCATTTTCCTGACCCCAAACCTGGTCCTCCAACCTCTGGTTAAGTCTTTGAATAACTGACCCTGGCTCTACTATCCTTTTGATAAATTTTCTTTCTCTTTGAGTCAGTTTCTGAAGCTTGCAACCAATACTACTCACAGGTCCTCACGGAATGCCCGTCTGGAAAATGGATAGAAGTGGAGCTGCTCTGCTGACGTGGTGAAGGGCGGGCAGGAGCTCCTCCCTCTCATATCTTCTACCGTAGCTTCTTTGTTATCTCCAAGATACCCCTGGGGCCTGAAAGAGCTCATTAAAAAAAAAAAAAAAAAAAAAAACTCTTGCTCTCATCCCATCCCTTTTGTACAAAGGAGGAAAGCAAGGCCAGAGAAGTTCACTGATTTGCCAAGGTCCCAGCAATGCTTACTTGTGGTCTGAAACTCATGCCTCCACCTCCCGGGCCACTGACCTTTCTACCACACCACAATGGTGGGCGGGCTGGAATTTGAGAGACAAGCAGACAAAGGAATTGAGATAAGGGCCAGGTGGGGAACAAGTGCAGGGCATGGTCCAAGTGCAGGGCATGGTCTTTCCCGCACCCCTGCAAGACCACGGTCTGCAGCAGCAGCAGGGCTACCTTGCAGAGCTCAGGCTCATCCCCAAGTCCACTCTCCCTGTCTCTGGATGACAGCTGGGCCAGGAGGCACACTCACACCATGACGTGTCCACGTCATAACAGCAGGTATGCATTGCCAAGCCCTCTGTTTGGAGGTGACTGAGGTAACTGAGGCTCAGAGAGGTTGTGACTCGCTCAAGGTCACACAGGTGAGGGTGGAGAACAGGGATCCAGGGCCACACACACCCCTGTTTCTAATTGGCTATTATGTGGGGGCCATGCTTCAGCTGTGGGTCACCCCCTCACAGGAAGGAGAGAGCAGGGATTAGGCAGCTGACCTGTGCTCCGTCTGTTCTGAACACAGCTCCCTGGTTCTAGTCCTAGAAGATGCTCTGCAAAAAGTGAGTCCCATGACCAAGTGCCTCACTTTCTAGATCCTACAATGTGCTTTCTTATTTTTTCACATATTAATATTAAATGAGAGGATATGTAGGAAAGTAGTTACAGCATGCACTCTGAAGTCTGACTACCTGGGTTGGATTACCAGTTCTGTCCCTTCCTAGCAGTGTGACAACCCAGGGCAAATTGCTCAACCAGCTGGGACTCAGTTTTGTTATCCATGAATTGGGAACGAGGTAAAGTTCCAGCTGTGTTCGTTCAGATTCTGCAAGAAGCAGATGCCACCATGAGATGATGTGAATAAGACGTCCTAAGGGAAACACCTGTGAAAGAGCCTGGGGGGAAGCTAGAGGAGGCTGGAAACATTGTGAAACCTCAATGCAGACCGAACTCCCACAAAAATGAAAGAAAAGGAAGAAAATACCTCAGATTGCAGTGCAGTTCTAAGAAATTGTTGAAGTTTTGAGTGTAGGTAGTTTGCAAGTCACAGTCGCCGGCCAGAGGAGTTCTGCATCTCCCAGGAAGGTGCCTGCCTCAGTACCCCAGACAGGCTCTGTCATGGGCTGGAGCTTCAGAGCCCAGCCGCTGGCGACTTCAGTCAACCTCTTCCTGGCTGTAGGAGATCTGAGAAGCGCATTGGGAGTCCCCTCCAGGTCCCTCGTCAACCTCCAAAGATAGGATTAAGTAAATCAATTTACAAAGCTTTTAAAATAGGTCTGTCACATGGTAAGCACTCTGTATGTGTTGCCTTATAACAAACAACAAATAAAGTATGAAATCAAGATGCTTCTTAAAATCACTTTGTGTAACTGGTGTGATCGGTTTCCTTTTCTGTCTGAATCCTGGATGTTGTTAAACTGCTGACACATCCTGCAATCAGCACATCTTGGAATGGAAGAAATAAGTTTGGGAAACTTTGCAAACTGTACCCTTCTTGGAGGCTTGCTTTGACCTACTAAGGACTTGGATACATCATGCAGTAGACAGACCTATTTCACTCTGTTCAACTCCCTTTTCCCACACTTTGCTCACAGATCTCTGGTTTGCATACACTTCCAATACATTTTTCTCTTCACTTAAAGAAGTTGATTTCTGTTGCTTGCATCCAATTCCCAACTGAAACACAAGCAATCTCAACATATCAAAGAGATAAAAGTGGAACTGCTATCATTGAAGATGAGGTGGGGACGGGACCAGAACTCCCTGGAGTACATGGCAACAAACGCTGGGCTCTGCGAATGCTGCTTTACTGCTGTTTCAGGTGACTCTCAGTAATTAGGGTCAGAGTAAATGGTGCACAGTGATTGACAGAAGGAAGGGAGGGAGAAGAAGAAAAAAGCTTTCCTAATACTCCCAGGCCACCCCACCCTCACGAGGTCCCTGTGGACTCACTTGGAAAACCCGCCTTTAATCCACCCCCGGCACTGAGGTGGCTCAACCCACCTTGGTCAGAGCCCAGCATGGTGTCGCTGCAGTTTCAGAGAGGCAGGAAAGCACAAGGCCAGGAATAAGGACCTGGCCACCATGACCCCAGTGGAGGGCCACACACAAATTCAACAGGAAAAACGTTCTCCACCCCTCATTTACCGTTGGTTTTATGTTTGCTCTGTGCCAAGTACTGTGCTGCAAGGGGGATTCAGAGATGAGAGACAGGCTTCACAGCTCTGATGTGCTCTTGCCGTGCACCTTCTCATCCTGTCCAGAGCTGTGGAAACCGTGGCAGCTCGCTTCAGCTGCACTGGGGGTCTGCTTTCAGCAGCTTCTCGGCTGTGGTGCAGTCTGCTCGGCCAGCGGCCCCGGCACATTGCCATGCGCCCCTAGGCGCAGCGTCACTCAGCACGTGTCTCCAGGGCACCGTGCCGAGGCCGCAGGGCCAAGCAGGGCCTGCTCAGCGCACGCCGCATCGGCCGGAAGCGCACTCTGCAACTTTTTGTGTGCACACAAGTTTAGGTCTCATCCTCCACTTTTTTTCAGAGAAACGCTAAATAGAATTTTTTAAAAAATAACTACATTGCTTTGTATTTGTAGCAATTAAAATGTCAGGTACTTCTATTAATTCATTTGAGTATCAGAGCAACTAAAAATGATATATAAGCCTGACATCAGTCTCATTTTTAAAGAGAAAAACTGGAGCTCAGAGAGTCAGTTGACTTGCCAAATGTTACCTCGCTAGGCAACAGCAAGAACCAGGCTTTCCTTCCATCTCAGCCTGAGCTACTGTTACTACAGTTGTCAATTCAGGGCCTGAGAGCCTCAGCCCAGCCTCAAAGGTACACCTTCAACCTTCAGCATTCTTAGGCTGGATTTTGAAGAAAATTTATTAATTAGCTAGATGAAGAATGCGATAGATGGGGAGTGGGGACAGAAATTTTGACAGAAGAACAGCAGAAGCAGAAGCCCAGACATGGGAGCCATTCATCAGGGTTTCTTCTGGAAACTGCAGGAAACAGAGTTTGGAAGAAACATAGGGTCAAAGAGGCCTGTGAGCATTGGTAAGAATTACAGCAAAAGTCACCAGGGTCCGTGGACTCAGCACTGTGGGTGTTGGCTGATAAGCTCTAAGAGGCTGTGGGCTATCAGGGTGGCAGAGGAGAGAAGGCTTGCAGGTGATAACTTCGGATTTGTGGGTTTTGCCCAAAGCCAGCTGGTCCATATTCAGAGCCTCACCACCTGGTAACCAGGGATGGCTTGTTTCCCAAGACTCAGGACTCTGTTCCTCAGTGAGTTGCCCATTCCGCTGTTCTTGATTGTCTAACAAAAACATGTGTTTTTTTCCTTGGAAAGAGTCACATCTTGAATTTCTAACGAGTAACTAAGGCCAGTGAGGGGCTAGAAAGGAAAGCAGTACACTTAGATAAACTCAGAATCAGTAATCTAGAACAGACTACTACACCCATACTTGGCATCCCTCTGCAGGCAGTGGACGAGGGCTGAGAGTCCTCTGCTCAGACGAGGTAATAATTACTGATGACCACAGGCTTTATCTTGACTAGGTATAAAGACAAGTGATTGCAAGTGATCTGCACACCCATGTACACACACCAAAACTCTAGCAGAAATCAGTGTCTCAACAGGCAAGCCCCTTTTCCTTGCTGAAGGAGCATAAACAAGTGTGAACTCCCTGGAGAGAAATTTGGCAGTATGTATCAAGAACTTTTATTGCTGCAATTTCCCTCCTAGGAATTTTTCCTAAGGAAAGAGTCAGACACAGGCAGAAGGATGCTCATTCCAGCCTCATTAAATGTGTACATACCAGGGCGCCAAAAGAATGTATACACATTTTAAAAGATGGTTTCTACGTATTACTTTTCGAAGTTGAATTGAATTACGGTAGCAATGTGTAGTATGACAGTCGCTCAAAAGATGGCATTAATCAATGAATGGTAGCATCACCGTGCGACAGGCAGGACAGTCAAAGAAAATGGCAGAAGCGTGATTGTCGTTCAAGGAGCACAAGACCATTTTTGAAGTGGTATTTGAAATTCGAGAATGTTCTCCTGACTTATCACCCCTTGACTTCTACCTATGGGGGACCTTAAAGGATGTGGTATACCGTAGAAAACTGGCTACACTGGCGGTACTTTGGGAAGAAATTGAAATGACATGTGCAGCGATACAAGTGGACACATTGGTCAACGTTGCTCAAGCAGTAGTTCGCCGTAATCAGAAGTGTCTGGACGCTGATGGGAACCACTTTGAGCACCTCTTGTAATTGCAGAAGTCAAACACGTCTTGTATTCATATTTTATTACCGGTATATGTTGAGTATTACAATTCTATTACAGTTTTTTCCTTTCTTAAAACATTTTCTTGGCACCCTCTGTACACACAAACACACATACACACGAGGTCGGACGATTAAGTTCGTGGACTCATCCTAGAAAAAGTACTACATACCTCATTGCTGAATATCACTGCAGTTACCTTTGAAGTGGGAAGCTATGCACCCGTGGGAAGCTATGCACCGATGCCAGTGCTTAGTCCACCCTTCAAAGCAATTTTGGAACTCTTTTTCTGGAATGGCCATCAGAGCTGTCGTAATATTACTCTTGATGTCCTGAATGTCATCAAAATGTCTTCCTTTCATTATTTCCTTTATCTTCAGGTGAAGAAAGAAGTCATCGGGGGCCAGATCAGGTGAGTAAGGAGGATGTTCCAACACAGTTATTTGTTTACTGCCTAAAAACTCCCTCACAGACAGTGCCGTGTGAGCTGCTGCACTGTTATGATGCGAGAGCCATGAATTGTAGGCGAAAAGTTAAGGTTGTCTAACTTTTTCACGCAGCCTTTTCAACCCTTGCAAATAGTAAACTTTGTTAACTGTTTGTCCAGTTGATACAAATTCCTAATGAATAATCCCTCTGATATCAGAAAAGGTTAGCAACATCATTGCAACAAGTTCATGAACTTAATTGTCATATCTCATATTCTTAATTTTAAAATGTTCTCAGTTTTAATTTCCAATACAGTGAATATTGATAGATAGAGCTGACATAAGCAAAAGTTCTTTGAGCTCTTTAATGATTTTCAAAGTGCAAAAAGGTTCTGAAACCAAAATTTTGAGAGCCACTGTGTTAAGCCCCTGAATTTAGAGGCACGTTGTTTTGCACAGCCAAGCTCTGACACAATGTGCACGCATGTGACTGACATGGAAAAAGGTCCATACTACAGTGTCTTTAAAGCAATTTCAAAACAGTGCATGAGTCTGTCTCACTTTCGTTTAAAAACTTTTATACAAGTATGCGTATAACCAAAATGTTAATAGTGACCATCTCTGGGTAATGAGATTATGAATAATTTGGGTGGAGGTTTTCTCTTTTTACACTTATCTATGTTTTCTACTGTTTTTGTAAGAAACTTCTTGCTTATATAAGAAAAAAGATAGCTTTAAGATAAAGTTGACTTATCCATACAACAAAAATATTAAAGATGTTTTCTCCTCAGTAAAAGGATAAAATTTAATTAAAAAGGAAAGAAAGAAAGAAAGAAAGATAAAGTTGGCTTGTCGATAGTCTTTTTAAAAATGTATTATTAATTAAAGTGCAGCTGACATACATTTATATTAGTTTCAGGTATACGCCACAGTGATTAGACATTTATATACCTGATGATATTATCACCACAAGAAGTCCAGTCCCCACCTGGCACCATACAAAGTTATTACGTATTATTGACTATGTTCCCTGTGCTGCATGTTACATCGCCAGGACTCACTTATTTTGTACCTGGAAGTTTGTATAGACTTTAGCAAGAAAAGAGAGCACCCTCCATGCTCCATTGCCACGGCCCCTCCTGTGGGAAGGTTCTGGCTGAAGGGCGTTGGCGAGTTAGCCTGGCCGTTCTCTGTAGCCCTTGTCACACTCATCCAGATAGATTCGTCAAAGAGACCCTGAGTTTCCACCTTCCCAACTTCTGGGGGCGGTTGGGTCAGCTTTCTCTCACTGCCCTCTTTTCAGAAGAAGAAATGGGGACGCTAATTCCCAGTGGGAGGACACTACTTCAAGGCACCCCCAAACAAGAAGTGAGCAAGAACCATTTCATATTCCTGTGTGTGCAGGGCCTCTATAAGTTGGCTGCATACCAGCAGCGGTTGCCTAGGGAACACCAGTGACATCAAGGAGACGTGAGGACACACTAAATAACTTTAGCAACTATTTGCACTTGGCAGATGTGCCAGGGACAGGTCCCTGCATGCCTCCCTGTGGAAAAGCCCCAGGAGCCCCAGAAGGAATGGGAGTCAGCTGAAGCCATAAAGGGCAGGTGGTAGGTGAGGGAGGGAGAGGGGGAGTTCTTTACGATTTAATGGCCCCTCCCTGAAGCCGGCTGGAGCCCAGAATCTATAGCAGTGAGTTCCAGAAGGGGTCCCAAGGCTTTATGCACTTGGGGTGATTTGACCACAGGCCAGGAAACCCCAGAGAGGGGCAGCCTCTTCCAGGGACTGGCCCCTCCCACACACCCTCTGCATCCCTCTGTGGTCTTGCTCCTGCTCCCACCACCCTGGAAGGCAGGTGACAAGATGGGCTGTGAGGCTGCCAGGCTCACATTGCTGAGGCGGTTAATTGGGATCCTTTATACCTGATAGGTGAGAAGTCTGAGAGCCAGGGGAAGTCAGCTCTGTCAGACCTGCTCCCTCTCTCACCTGTCTCTTCTCATTAGGGCTGAGCCAGTCCCACAAAGCCCCAAAAGAAGAGGCAAAGAGCCAAGCCATCCCTGTGTGGCCTGGAGATGGCAGCTGCTGTGACTGAGCTCTGCGGGATTCCACAGGTGAGCTCCACCTGGGCTCCCAAGGCCCAGAGCTTCCCACTCTCTGGGTGGGATGAAGAGAGGCCAGCAGGGGCCCAGACCAGGCCTGACTTTTCTCACTGCCTCCTTCAAAAATTTTTAGTCAGATGGGATTATACCCTAAATGATTGGCTCCTTCATCCGCCTGTGCTTCCCACCCCTCGCCCTCCAGTCTGACCACATCTGTTGGTGCTGTGGAAACGGAGCCAACATGAACAAAAACAAAGCAAACCCAGCAGCCAGTGAGGGCGGGGACGTGCCACCCACGTGGGCAGGCACATGCAAGCACTGGACTGCCGAGGCACACCCCCCACTGGTACAGCCACTGCATGGAGGGACTGGAGAGTCTGGACAGGCCTTGGGGAGTGAGAAGCACCACGTGCGACCCACGCAGGATAACTGGAGAGGCAGCGAGGAGGGCTTTTCCAAGAAGCACTAGAACGTATCCACATTGCATGACCCTCTGGAGGAGGAGGGCAAGCAGTTGGCAATGCCTCACAATGTGGCTGCCATCATTTCCAAATGGTCTTCCAAATGGTTTCCCAGTCTGAACAGCTTCTGGACACTCCAACTTCTATGTATGTATGCATAAGGAGATCAAAGCAACGCAGGATTTTTTTTTTTTTTTTTTTTAATGAGTGTGTTGAGGTCGGCAAAAGCAGAAGAGTAATAGATGGTGGGTAAGAATGGCCGACATTTCTGGAGGCCCATCCAGGCTCCAAGGTGGCTTGCACATGTGCGTGAATGAGACGCGGTTACTGGGAAGTCTGGGATTTTGCAGCTTCAGGTGTGTGCTATGAACTCATTGCTGGCGCTGGGGGAACTGAAACTCCACCACCCTCCAGCGCCCCAAATCTCTACTGGCACCAGTGATGTAAGTGATGTTGGGTCTGCCGGCAGTTTCTGAGTGTGGACCGGGATCGCGTCTCATGGAGCCGAACACGGGAACACGGACCAGGGAGAGGCAAAGAGTTTTAAAAAGAGGATAGTTTATTAGAGGCAAGAGAAGAGGTTGCAGCTCCCGAGCGGGAGGGGGTCCACAATGGGGGTGCCCCATGACTGAGGCAAAAGCTCTTACTTTTATACCTCCCCTTGCCTGCTTGGGGAAAGAGGAGCTATTTGGAGAAGGGAACTTGTTTGAAGAAGGGAACTGGCGCCTTCTAATGAAATTCGTCTACCGGGTTTGATCTGCTTGTCCATCCTGAAGGAATTAGCAAAGTAACCCACTCTTATCTGTCAGATCTGCTCCGTTTGTCAGGCCAAAATGAATTTTATGATTAACCTCAAGGCCTTGTTACATTATGTCCTGGATCAAAGGAGTGATTTCAAAACCTGGAGTTTTAGGATATGGCTGCCTTTTCTTTATTCCACCAGGGGCCCCCCGTCTACCTAGGGACATGCTAGCTAACCTGTATCACCAGCTCCTGGTGGCCAGCAATTCCGACTCATCACTTGGGAGAAATGAATGGCATGCCTTCTGTGCTATACTTGCTTGGAAGGGTCAGACAGCAAGGTGATTTGAGCTCCTGAAGCATTAGAGAGCTCCTCTTCAGATGATAGCTATGGTTCCTTTCTTCCAGCAAACACACATGCTCCTATGAGCTACCATGTTTCCCCGAAAATAAGACCTAGCTGGACAATCAGCTCTAATGCATCTTTTGGAGCAAACATTAATATAATACCTGGTCTTATTTTACTATAAGAATCTTAAAGTAAAATAAGACTGGGTAATATAATGTAATATAATATAATACCGAGTCTTATATTAATTTTTGCTCCAAAAGATGCGTTAGAGCTGATTGTCCGGCTAGGTCTTATTTTCAAGGAAACAGGGTAGGTGCCAGTTTTAATTAACCAGCACCAGAACTCCTTCTCCCCTTGATGTTTCGGCTCTGTGAGACATCTGGGGGACCATGCTAGACTCTGTCCCCTATAATAAATGTCCCGGAAACTGGACCACCATCCGAGCTATCTAAATTCATTTGTCCTATCAGTATATGTCCAAGACCAAAGGTGGACAAGCCAAGAGACCTAGATTTCTCAGAGGTTGTAAAGAGACAACCCGAAAAAAGGATTCTCATCTCTTCTGTTTACCTGGTCATTCAGATTCTGGTTTCTGCTCAGCCAAAACGTCTTTACATGAGCCTAGAAAATGACTGGATGATGCAGACAAATGTTATCACGCATCCCTCTGGAAGGTGGAATTAAGCTGACTTTTTGCCTTTGCCTCCTTCTTTGCTCTGTGAGAGACTTTCTGCTCCTCTGAGTGACTTGGAATCTATTTATTCATGATGTAGCAGATTGCCAAAATAACTCAAACTGTTCTCCTCCCTGTATCTATATTCCTTTGCAAAGTGACTTTGCAGCTTCTCCCATCAAAAGATAGTCTGTTTCTCCACCCCTTGAATCTAGGCTAGCCTTGTCACTTGCTTTGACCAAAAGCATTTAGGAGCAGTGACAATGTGGCCAGTCCATGTCTCAAGACGCCTTGCACACTTGCACTTTCTTTCTTGGACTCCAGACGCCACCTGGGCCAGCCTGTTGAAGGATGACGGATCAGTGGAGAGAGACAAACTGTGTGAGCTGGGCCGGCTTCGACCAGCCAGCCCTGAGTTGCCCAGCAGCTAACCGCAGGGGTGTTAGTGAGCGGGGCCAAGGCTGAGGGACCGCCCAGCTGAACCCAGCCCCCACTACTGGTTCACAGAGTCAGGAGCCATAGAAGTGGAGTGTTAGGAGCCACTGAGTCTCGGGGCTTCTTTTCATGCTGTAAGGGCTAAGACCATGAGCTCCGAAACCAAGTTATGCAGGTGTCCTTATAGTCAGTTAGGGATCAGAAAATGATGGCACTGAACTGGTTGTTTTCTCCAAGGCCCTGTGGCCAAGTAGTAACAAATTCAGACCTTGAACCCAAGTGTCCTGCCAACCTGTTTCTCATTGGCATTTCCTCCAGAATGTAAGGTATTTGAGAAGTTTCTGGACAGCAGCCCCTAGAAGTCCCTCCTGAGAGAGCCTGCTGCATTTTCTTGATGATCTGCACTATTCCACCTGCTGCCACCCCGCCCAGCCCCACTCCACCTCCGACCCTCCAAGACCAACTCTCAGCTCCCTAGTAACGAGCCAGCCGGCACTGCCAGCTCTTTAAGTTGGCAGGACGCAAGCAGCTCCCCTGCCAGCCAGCACCCTCCCTTCCGCAGGCAACTAGGGCAACAGCCCCAGGGACATGAAAATACTTGTCAACCACACTGAACGTGGTCAGTGGGTGGGCCTGTCCACTTGTCGGCATCAGCTGGAGATCAAAGCAAACAGAAGAGGAAGGAGGAGGGAGAAGCCCCTGAACACCCTGGCGACCCAGCCAGGGCTTCTAAGGAGAAAGGATGACAAGGAAATGGGCTGGGTGGGGGTGGGGGTGGGAAGAGGAAACATCAGAAAATACAAAGGAAGGAAGGAGGGCAATTGCAGGAAGCAACTCCACCCTCTTGAAGCTTCAAAGAGGGCCATTCTGTGTCTCAGGGCCTTTAGGGAAACAACAGGAGGGTGAGGAGGAGACAGCTGCACGCAGGTCCTGGCTGTCCTCACTGGCACCAGCTTCCAGCTGGAGGGAAAACAGGCTGTTCTGGCTGCAGAAGGGAGCGACCTGGTGCGTTTTTTCTTTTCTCTGAAGAGTTGGAGAAAACAGAGCCCAGCCCTGTGAATCAGGCCAGGTCCAGTTTCCTCCCACAAGGCACAGGTTTTCCTGGGCTTGGGAAGCACACCTGGCTAGGATTCTCATGCCATGGCCAGGAGTTCAGAGCTTTCTGCCCAGTGGATGGTCCCTGGAGGAAATAAAATGCCTGGCTGAGGCAACACACTTCGAGGTCAAAAATCATCACAGGGAGAAAAATAAGCACTAAGTGGCTCTCGGTGTGCTCCAAGTCGATAGTAGTCATAGTGACGGTGATCGCGATAACAGTGATAGCGGCAATAAGGCCACGATTTACCGAGCACCTGCTGGTTGGCAGGCATCATTCACGGCCTCCGCACGGGAACCCCGTGGGGCCAGCATGGGCGACTCTGGCAGTGCCCTCTTGCACCCTTGCACAGGTACACCCCAGTCCAGCATTACCTGCTCCCCCCGCTTCTCTGCTGAAGGCTTCCTCCCCTTGCAGATGCTTTGCCCACCCGCCTGCCGGCTGGAAGTGCCAGGGAATTAACAATGTCACCCCCGAGCCACCTCAGCCAGGGAGGGTTGTGAGTCGGCAGGTCAGCAGCCCCTCTGCCCTGTGAGTGGGATGACTCTGTGTGGGGTCCACTGGCTCCCTCTGGGGTTACGCCCCAGCTTCCAGCATGGTCGCTTCCTTGAACATGCGCCTGGTATGGCCTGCTTTCCCTTCCCCGTCTCACCTCCCCACCTGCTCCTACTATTTCCCGGGGACACAAACTACTTGTACTAGAATCCTTTTCCCAAGGTTGGCTTCTGGGAGAACCCAACATGAGACAGTTAGAGCTCCATTTTGTAGGTGAAAAAACAGAGGCTCAAAGGGTGTAAAGAGCTCACCTGGGTCTGCCTGATTCAGAGAATGCTCTGAATGACATTCTCTAGTGCAATGACCCAGTTTTGCAGACTCCTTTGGGAACCAAATAAACTTCAGCTGAGGCCAGAAACAACCCAGAGCATGCACCCCCACTGAGAGCCGCTTTTGGCATGTGGGTCTGGGGTCTCCTGAAGAAACCATACCTAGGCCCAACCCGCTAAGAAGACTGGCTTTGGCATCGGGAGCCCTCACTGTTCCTTCTGGAGGAGAGCTGGAGGAGTTCTGTGGCCTTGGGCAAGTCCCTTAACTTCTCTGAGTCTCCTTGGTAAAGGGGCTCCTAAGTGAGGTGAAGATCCACAGGAGTGGCTGCCCAGTGAGAGAGGGGCCTCGTGTGAGGGGAGGACCAGCCCAGAGACCAGTGTCAGCTCCACCAGTCCCTGGTCAAGGCCTGGGGCAACTCGCTTTCCCTCCTGTGCCTTCCTTCCAACTTGGATAAAGCAGGGCTGTGCTAGTTTCTTGTGAATAAGATGAGACACTTGGCAGGCCCCTGATTCAGGACAGCAGTTCTCTGTTCTTGCTTATCCTCTACAGGTTTGTTTTTAGGTGGATCTGAGCCCCCAGGGACATTTAAATAGAGTTAGACTTTTGCAATCCAATCAGATTCCAGATCACTCCACGCAGACACTGGGTGCCTAGTACCACTCTGACTTGTGCCCGCCCAGCGGGGGCTCTAGAAAGGAACAGCTTCTACAAAGGTCCTCCCAAGCGCAGAGGCCAGTCACAGCTCGGGGTGTGGCTATGGGCCGCTGCTCAGAAACACAGAGAACACTTCTTGGAGAGAAGGCACAGATCAAAGAGCCCTCAAAATTTCAGGAAAGCTTTCGGATCCCTGACAGGTGTTCCCTCCAGGTGGCTCACAGGTCCCTTGAAAGCCTCTGACCCTTCATTGGGGCCACTGAGGTGGAGACCTTCCATTTGCCTCTCCAGATCCACCTGCCATCTTGCTCCAGCCTGCTGTATGTCCTAGAATGTTTCCACAGGGTCCTTTGCTCTCTGGCCTCCTGTGAGTACTGGTAGGACACTGAGGGTGGAAGGAGAGAGAGGCCCAGAAATGTATTCCCTTGCTGAGTCACCACAAGTTAGCGGCCAGCCCCTACCCCAGGTTGCACAGCCCTGCCAGACAGCCTTTTCCATCTGGCAGTTCTCCTTACCTTCAGATAATCACTCCCTCCCTTGTCCTTGCAGCCTAGGGGTGTAACAGCTCCTGACTGGTAACCCTGGGCATTGACCAATCTCTTGGGCTTTTCCTAAACCCTCCAGACACCTTTGTAAATGCTCCTTTTAGTAAACTCTCCTCAATTACCCTGTTTGAGTATATCATCAGTTCCCTGCTGAGATCCAGACACAGCCACCAAATTTGTAACACTGTGTAAAGTTTATTTTTGCCACAACAAAGCTCATATACCATTGCCATGATATGAGTCTGTCTCAATGCCAAGCTTAGTGGGCCATGTGCTGCATCTGCTAAAAGGCCATTTGGCTGCAAATATTAAAAAAAAAAAAAAAAAAAACTGGACTTACACTGGCTTAAACAGACAGGGGGTTATTTTCTCACATAACAGAAAGTCTGGAGGTGGCAGTCACTGACATATTTTAATGATTTCAGGGCCAACTTCTGTTATTCTCTTTGCCTTTCTCTTGTGACACAAGATGGCTGCTTCAGCTCAAGACAATTCATCCATGCTGAAGTCAGGAATCAGTTGGCCATAGGAAAAAAGGATAGCATCAGTCTCTTCTGCAAAGTAAAGAGATTTCCCAGAGGCCCCACTTAGCAGACCCTCACTTACAGGCTAGATTTGTACAGCTGACCAACCTAGCTGCAAGAGAAGCAGGGAAAGGAATTATCTGAGATTCTATCCTCCACACAGGGAGAGAGCAACGGAGCAGGAGGCTGGAAATTGTTTGAGGGTAGTTATTCAGCGGGGTCTTTCAGGTGCAACAAAAAATAATAACACAGCACAACTTGTAATGAGCAGTGCAACTCAGGGTCAAGTCAACCTCTACCACTTCCCATTCCCAGTGTTTCCTGGAGCAAGTGAGACATGCTGGTCAAGGCAATAAATGACCCTATTCAGCCAGCAACGCTGTCCCTTCAAGTATGCTGCCAACTGCTAGTATTTTGAAAGTCTAATAGACCCACAAAAACAGTTAAAGTAATTCATGTTTTCCTGGTACTCACGGCCAAGTTCCAGGTTCTTCCCATAGTTGCATGGCACAGAGGTTTGGGGTAAAGGGTAGAATCCTCCAGATTACCAATTTTAGAGACTGAAAACAGGATTCCAATGAGTATCTCATCCTGTTAGCTCCCCAACCCACCCCAAGAATGTTCTCACGTCTCCTCAACCTCCAAATGCATCTTGCATTATAAGCAAGATCATTCTTCTTCCCCAATTTCCCCCAAACTCTGACTTCTCTTCCAACTCTTCTCAAATATCTGAACATAGAACCACTTGACTGTCCCACCACTGTAAAATGACACCAGACTAGTTGTTATTTTCTTCTTTGTGCTCATCTGTCTCTTCTCATTTTCTTGACAATGAACGTGTATGATGTGCAATCATTTTTTTCAGTTAAGGTTTTTTTTTAACACCAGGCATTCATCAGAAGAGAAATTAAAATACTGCCTTAGCAAATTATACCTTTGCCTCCATTTTGTTCCTCCAAGGGGAACTGAAAAAATATACCCCCAAATAAGCATAAGCAGCTGCCAATCATTTGTGGAGTTCGACACAAGAAGACTTTAGTGAGCAGTTCAATTTGGTGAACCTCAACTCACCCCTTCTGAGATTTCTGCCTAGTCTGGGGAGAGAAAGTTTAGTTTTACTCTGTGTTTGAGGTTTATCAAACATAGCAAACTTTCCTTAAACAGTTTTGGAGACAGCTAAGCAATGGAGTGACCCTGCAAAGCACTTTCCCACTTAATTTCGGAGGCTATGTGTATTTTGGTGAAAATATAATCCATATGTTTGCTTCATTTATACATCTTTGTCCACACAGTGCTAAGAGCTAGCTGATTGGTGTCCACAGTCCCTCAGAGACTTTTTGAAGCATGTTTTCCTTAAAAAAGAGGAAGCTGCCTCTGCTGGCAGCAGCAGGGGCTTGCCGGCCAAATGTCTGAGAGTGAGTCACACTCTAGAAGCACAGGTCTGGAGAAGCCGATGAAGGAAAGAGCAGGCATTGTCCTTGTCCAGGAAGGAGGCTCATGCCTACTTTCCATCTCCAATATTTATTAAGCACCTACTATTCGCAGGCTGCAGCGTTGGGGGTAGGGAGCAGGGAAGCTATAAAAATGACTCATCTATGTGTTACCAGGAAAACGAAATTAATTACCTCAGCTCTTGTCTTCTTGAAGGAAAGACTTCAATCAAAAGACAGAAATTTGTGCAGGATGAACATCAGAATTTTATTGGTAAAAGAAAGTACAGCCCGAGACCTGGAGCGGGCTGACCCAAGGGAGGGAAGCAGCCCCGCCTTACGCTGTGGGAAGGCCTGTATTTCTATGGGTAGAACTGCCTCTCCTCTCCCTTCTCTTCTCTCTCTTTCTCCCCCTGAGATGCCTAGTCCTCTGGCGTTTAGCAATGCATTTCTTTGATTTAGGAGCATGTGTAAACACATCCCTTTGATTTAGAGGCATGTGTAAATGCATCTCCTTGGTTGGGGTATATGGAAACACATCCCTTAGGGGTGTGTGAAAGAGTCCTGTTGGGCTATAAGGCATTGGTGACAAACAGGATGAGATCCCCTTCTCTGACTTCTAACAACACATCTCTTTAATTTAGAGGTATGTCTGAGCCTGAAGTCCTGCTGGGCAGCTGCCAGGGGTCTTGGCCCAAGTAGGAGCTCCAGCAAGGGGCTTTCTAATGGGGCTAAGTCTTTCCTTCTCCTGCTCATTTCTGTCTATTATCTACCCTATCATATGGATCTCCTCTGGGAGTTACCACTTATACTAGGGTCAGCAACTTTTTCTGCAAAATACCAAACAGGAAATTTTTTGGCTTTACAGGCCAAACGGCCTATGTGGCAACTCCAGACTCTGCCATTGCAGCATGAAAACCGTCGTAGACAACATGTGGATCTCCGAGGATAGCTGTGTCCCAATAAAACTTGATTCACAAAAACCGGGGCAGGATCAATTTGGCCCACAGCTGCGTTTTGTTGACCCCTGTCTAGGTGGAACCATGTGCAGTTGTTGATATTTGGCCATCCTGACCTCCACAAACAGCAGTTTTATGTGGTTCTACCAAATGGTTGGGGAGTTAAATAAACACAAACGACTCTAATATGAAGCGAAGCAGAAAGTGCAAAAGGCCAGAATGATGGTAGAGTTGGCTTAGTTATTCTGATGGTTCTTCTGAAACCAACATCTGAGAGAGTTCATGATTCTAGTCAGGTGACCTCAAACTCATCTCTCTTCCCTGCCCTGCCAAGCACTTGAAAGGCACCAAGTCAATATGAAATAAGCAACCCTGGGTCTCTGGTCAAGTGAAGCTGTCACTGTGCTACATTTATTAGCATCCATAGGAGGGGCGGATTGATTTGTTTGAGGGTTGTTAAACAAGTGCCCTGCAGGTCTCATCAAAGCCTTTGACATCCTAACGGACTATCTGAAGTCTCTGGAAGGGTGTAGCATGAAGCTGACAGGTTCAGGAAGATGTGTGTTTGTGCAAAGCCTCCTTCAGTTCATGCCTCCAAGGATGACCCTGTGGGAAACGCTGCACTCTGTTCCTCAGGAGGCCAGCCCCCCTTAGGACAGATCTCATTCCTAGTGCCCACGCGACTCTCCTATGACACTGAGAATGTGGGGAGTGGAAGAAGGTGGGTAAGACAAGCCTGACATGTGTCCTGGACCTAGGGAAGAGGTTCTGCCGGCGCTGGTACCTGAAGTAACACTGATTAGACAACTGCCACTTTCCATTTCCTGATTCAAGGGATGTAATTTGACACCCAGACTTGAACCTTTCAGGGAGAATTCGCGTAATGACATTATGACATCTTGTGGCCACTGAGAGGAACCCACACTATTCCCTTCTGGTTTGGGTCCTGAAGGAGAAAAGCCCCATTTATAGGCCACCACCCACAGGAGGTCCAGGAGGACATGGTTCCTGTAGCTGCTCTTCATTGGCCAACTGGGTAAACTTCTACCATTTAGTTTCTTACTACTCAGAGTGTGGTCCTTGGGCCAGCAGGACCAGCCGCAGTGCACATTCTCCAGTGCACATTCTCCAGGCACCCCACAGCAACAGAGTGCGGACCAGAACTTTAGGGAGAGCCCAGGGGACTGGCATGTAGCAAAGCTGGAGGAACTTCGTCTCAGTGTATCTCTTTGTGGGTGAATGCCAGGTACTGCTTTTCTTTTTATGTGGTGGGAGGAAAAGGCAAGCAGTAGAAGCTAGGCAACAAAACGTTCGGCTCCACACTCCTTCCTCTGTGAGGTTCTCACCACCTCATTGTTTCCAGGAATTTCCAAGGGGCCTTGGGCAAGATCAGTACGTGCATTTGGCTGTTTGCCTAGTAGTTATTGGAGATTTTTACCCACCCCCATGCTAAGTATTTTACACACTAGTTCACTTAATTCCCATAAATTTTGGGGTAGAAATGATTATTTGCCCCATTTATACATGGGGAGACTAAGGCTTAAAGGGGAGGTCAATGTCCAGTAAATCATGCAGATGTTAATTTCTGCTCAGCCCTCAAAACTCACTAGAGTTAGGATGAGGGAAGAACAAAGCTCTAAACCAATATAAACAGGAGAGGGAACAACCAAATGGGAAATGTCAGTATAGTTTAGGAAGATGAGAACGTACAGAAACACGGCAGTGAATTTGGACCTTGGCTTTCTTCTCTGTGCTGAGTGCCTGCAGGGAGGACAGCCAATCAGAAGCACAGGTGACGGATGCACTGCTGAGCCTTAGAAGGTTCAGGAATTAGAGGTACCGGGTGCCTCTGGAGGCAGGCGTGTTGGGGTGGCACTGAAATGGAGGGTGGGTGGAAAGTCCATGCACTAGGAGGCTTCCTGCTCCCTTCCTCAGGCCCATGCTGCCAGGTAAGAAGTACTCCTCTCTGCAGCTGAGGATGGCAAGTCAGCACTCAGGATGCTGGCCTGGGGGACTGGAGCCCACGAGCAGTAGGAACAAGCAGCTGCACAGAAAACAGGGAGGAAGAGAACGTCCACTGAAGAGTGAGGCTCATCCCCTGAATGCTCTCTCTCTCTCTCTCTCTCTCTCTCTCTCTCTCTCTCTCTCTCTCTCTCTTTCTCTCTCTCTCTCTCCTTCTCTCTCTTAGTGCCCCCCAAGCATATAATCAGAGGTTTCTCCTCCAGGGACGCTTTGCTCCAAAAACAAAGACCTAGAAAATTTGATATTTGGGAGCCCTTAGGGAAAAACACCCACCCCAGGTTTTCCAGTCAGACAGCTGCACACCCCTAGACATTTGAAAAGTACTTCCAACCTGACAGAAACTAAAATGGATGAAAGGGGAAAATAGACACTTAGAGGATGCAAGGAGCAAAAGAATGTTTTAAAACACCCCAGGGGTAGCCAGTTACCTCAGTTGGTTAGAGTGCAGTGCTGATGACACCAAGGTTGCTGGTTTGATCCCCACATGGGCCACTGTGAGCTGCACCCTCCTAAAAAAAAAAAAAGAAAAAAAAAAACCACCCCAGAACCAAAGTGACACAACTGCTGCTCCCTCTCCTGTTTCGCAAACGCTCCTGCACACCTGCTCGCAACACTGTCATCAGTTACCCACGCGAGTGGCCGAGGGCGTTGCCATGCGCTGAACTGTGACTCCCCAAATTCATATGTTGGAGCTCTAACCCCTAGTTCCTCTGAATGTGACTCGATTTGGAGACAGGGCCTTTAAAGCAGCAATTAAGTTACAATGAGGCCCGTGGGGTGGGCCCTGATCCATCTGCCTGGGGTCCTCACAAGAAGAGCAAATTTAAACACACAGAGAGACACCAGGGATTTGTGCACAGAGAGGAAAGGCCATGTGAGGACATGGTGAGAAGGTGGCCGTCTGCAAGCCACGCAGAGAGGCCTCAGGACAAACCACGCCTCCCACACCTGGATCTTGGGCTTCCAGCCTCCACAACTGAGAGATAATAAATTTCTGTTGTTTAAGCCACACAGTCCGTGGGATTTTGTAATGGTAGCCTTAAGCAGACTAATACGGAAGATTGTATTGTTTAATTAGGATAATTTTCTTATTCCAGGTGTTAAGAGAAAAAAAACAGAGAACTGACCCTTAAAAGAGTAAATCTTTTCCCAGGAAACAGAACTCAGCAGGCATGAATGAGACATTTTTCCAAGAACTGAGGATGAGAGGTGTGGGGACAGAGTCCGAGTGAGTAGTTTCTAGGCTCTCGGCCTCACTTGGAGGGGTGCTGATTCAGGTAGCAGATGGCTGTCGGCTGTGGCTAATTGACCATCAGCTGTAACCTGTTAGCCAATTAGCCACTGATGTAACTGCCTCGGCTGCGTTGGTTGGTCAGTCGGTTGGATGGCAGGCAGAGAAGTGGACAGCAGGTTGCAGGTCGTGTGGAACCTGCTTGTCGTGCAGGGTGCCATGCAGGGTCTCAGCTCCCGCTCCCCACATAAGAACGCAGGACATGGTGAGGCCAAAAAGGAACACCCACGGAGCCATAGGTGGGGGAGTCATACCACTATAGTCTCACTGGAGGCTGGATTCACATGACACGCGACCTGCTGTCCGCTTTTCTGCCAACCGACCAACTCTCTCCTCAACTCCAGCCGCAGCAGTTATATCAGTGACCAATTGGCTAACCGGCTACAGCTGACGGCCAACTAGCCACAGCCGACGGTCATCTACTACCCACGCCAGCACCTTTCCACCGTGAGGCCGAGAGCCTGGAAACTGTTCTCTGGGGCTCTGTCTCCACATGCCTCCAGTGAGACTATGGTGGTCTGACTCCCCTATCTATGGCTCCGTGGGTGTTCCTTTTTGGCCTCGCCATGTACTGCATTCTTATGTGGGGAGAGGGACAGAAGGCCCCGCGGGCCGCCCCACATGACAAATGGCACAGCGAGCAGGGTCCCTGTAGTGCAGGGGATCCGGCGGGGTATCCTGCCAACTACGCCATGTGTCGTGCGGGGTGTCAGGCGGGGTCTCTGGTCCCAATCCCCACATAAGAACGCAGGACATGGTGAGGCCAAAAAGGAACACCCACGGAGCCATAAGTAGGGGAGTCATATCTCTATATTCTCGCTGGCGGCTGGGTTGGAGAAACAGGAAACAGGAACAACACAATTCTCAACCCTCACTGCGCCGCTTGCAGGTCAGCCACCATTTTCTTGCTAGCCCCCATTTTTTTGCTAGCGTAGCCACGGCAGTTATATTAGTGGCCAGTGGCTCACTGGTTACAGCTGACAGCCAACTAGCCACAGCTGATGGCCATTTGATCGCAGTCGATGGCCATTTACTACCTGAGCCAGCACCTTTCTATGTGAGGCCGAGAGCCTGGAAAATGCTTTTTGGGGCTCTGTCCCCACACTCCACCCTTACAGGGTCTCGCCTCACAATCTACGCGACAAGTGTCTTCTGCGAGGGGGCCTGTGCGAGGAGCCTGGAGGTGAATGCTATTTCCTGGACACAGCCAAGCTCTCTGGTCACAGCCAGGGTTTCTCAGGGCACCACCAGTACTTCTGGGCACAGCCAGACTTCCTGGACTTCTTAGGGTACCACTAGTCTCCCCAGACACAGCCAGGGTTTCTCAGGGCACCACCAGTACTTCTGGGCACAGCCAGGGCTCTCAGGGCACTGCCACTCTCTCTGGGCCTCTCAGGGTACCGTGCTGGAACAACAGCGGCTCACAGTCAAGGTGCTTACATATTCTCGATGGCGGCCGGTCAAGACACAAACGCAAATATCCACCAGTTCCATTACATGGTGGTACGTTCCCAAACAGTCAAGTGGTCAATTAAATTAGGGATGGAAAGCAATTCCCCATAGTCCATAGTCATTCGCCAGGGCTGTCCTGGGGGTAAGGGATGACCTTGACCTCACCCTCAGCTCCCACGGAGGACTCAGCAAGCGTTTCCTCCTGGGACTACAAGTCCTGCATCCGGGCTGCCTCAGCAAACACTTCCCAGCCCACAGGGCCGCAAGGACCTTCGCTTTCTCCGGCCTCTACTGGTTGGGGAACCATCCACGTCTTCCCACCCCTCCACGGGGGTGCAGCTCTCAGGCAGCTGCTCCTCCTGGTCTTCCTGCAACTGAGTGTTTGTTCGCACAAACTGCTCCACCGCCCTTCGGGGAGCTTTGGCCAACACCGTACCCTGCTCGCTGAGCCATGTGTAGTGCAGGGGATCCTGCCGACTACGCCAAGTGTCATGCGGGATGTCTGGCGGGGTCTCTGGTCCCACTCCCCACATAAGAACGCAGGACATGGTGAGGCCAAAAAGGAACACCCACGGAGCCATACGTAGGGGAGTCATATCTCTATACTCTCGCTGGCGGCTGGGTTGGAGAAACAGGAAACAGGAGCAACACAATTCTCAACCCTCACTGCGCCGCTTGCAGGTCAGCCACCATCTTCTTGCTAGCCCCCATTTTTTTGCTAGCCTAGCCACGGCAGTTATATTAGTGCCCAGTGGCTCACTGGTTACAGCTGACGGCCAACTAGCCACAGCTGATGGCCATTTGATCGCAGTCGATGGCCATTTACTACCTGAGCCAGCATTTTTCTATGTGAGGCCGAAAGCCTGGAAACTGCTTTTTGGGGCTCTGTCCCCACAGTCCCCCGCACGACAGAGGGAAGGACCCCTTTGGGCAAAGAAGACACAAAGGATTCTGGTACAGCAGCCACAGATCATCATTCAGGGAGACCACCGGCCTGAGGCCCAGGCCGGGTCAGAGCCCCAGGCCTGCCTAGACCCCCTCTGCCCCCACCCCGCATTCCCTGCACTGAGAGCCTGCACGAAGCCCAGGCTCTTTCCCGTTTTGGAGTATGTTCCCTGGAAGCTTCTGCAACCAGAGCTAATTTAATCAGCTTACAAGGTGTTTCCCATGCTGCCTGATTATAACCGTCACCTGAGAAGAGTATTAAATAAACAGCTTCCGGGAAGCCTCCCCTGCACGTTTTGATTCAGTAGGGTTATTGGGAACATGATGCCCAGAAAATTCTAGTGGAAGCACATTTGGAAAACAGACTAATGCATGCTTATGAATTATCTGGTGCCCTCCAAAATCCACAAGGTTGCCTTTGGAGTCCTGCCATCGGAATGACCTTGATGTGTGACCCCTGCCATAGCCATTCAGATGAGAGGCAGCTCAGATGTGCAGTGGCTTCCCTGGGCCAAGCTGAGCCACCCTTAATACGGATGAAGGGACGAGCTTACCAGGGAGGCTGGCTTTGGCTCAATGAAGAGAAGGACTTGCAGGTCCTCAGAGCTGCTGTCTAACAAGGGAATAGGGGCTCAGAAGAGAGGGAGCTCCGTGTCCTTGGAGGGATTCAAACTGACGCACCAGAGAAGAGCATCGCCTTCTCCCTAACACAAAGGCCTGATCGATGCTTCCTGAAAGGACAAGAGGATTGTGTAGAGTGTGGAACCACACATGCGGGCCTTGATCCAGAAGCATCGGCACCAACGAGGAGCTTTCAAAACCTCTCTAGTCAGACCGCATTCTCCATAATTCCAGTTGCCTTGATCCAAGGGCAAGCCTTGCTTGGCATTATGAATACTTTGAAATCTCCCAATTTATTCTAATGCAAACCTGAGCTTGAGAGCCAGAGTCAGGATCTATGATGACGAGGCTTTCCCGCCCAGTGCAGCAGTCGGACTTGCCAAAAGAGGAAAGAAGCATACAGTAAAAGCTACGTCTCTTTTTACTTTTTCCCACATGCCTCAGCAGGAATATGTCCTCCAACTGCCTCTAAAAGCAATGATTCAGAGAAGTGATGTGACCTGCCCCAGGCTACTCTGCCCATGCCCCCGAAAAACAGGACTTTGGATTCCTGCCCCAGCTCTCTTACCACATCCTGGGCACCGAGGCCGGATGCAAATACAGAAAGAGGGAGAAGACAAGGCCCCCGCCCCGTTAAACACAGCCCAGCAGTTAAATCAAAGACAAGATATGGCAGAAGCATAAATTATAATAAACTTTTTTATCAATTATTTGTACATACACACTGGTTACTATATTTTCTTTACTTCTGTCATACCATTTCATCTCTGGAAAAATCCCATGCATGATTGTTAGGTACTATTATTATCCCCCATTTTACTCATGAGACAACTGAGGCTCAGAGCAGTGCAGTCACTTGTCTGAGGCAGCCCAGCCGGTCAGTGGTAGAGCTGAGACTCAAACCCAGGTGGACAACTGAGCCGAACGCTTTGCCACTGTGCTCCACGGCCTCACCCCCAAATACAGGTGTGCAGGAGCGGTCTCTGTGGAGGCTGGCAAGCTTAGAAAAGGCTTCCTAGGGAAAGATGACTTTGAACTTGGTCGTTAAGGGTCAAAGACAAGTATCTGGGGCAGATGTAAGGGTGGAAAGCTGATGACAGGCATTCAAGCTGAGCCCAATCCAGTATTTAGGAGGAAAGTGTGGGTTCGTGATCCCCTTGGTAGAAGGAGAAAGAAGGTTTCGCTTTGAAGTTCTAGAGAAAATGAATTGGAAAGGCAGCGAAGAATGGAGAGAGTGTGCTCCCTTCAGATTGGTGAGTGGCATCTGAGCTCCTGTAAGAGGGCTGTGGGAGGACAGAAGAGGCTGACATCTGTCTTAGACCCTGGGAGACGTGGGTCATGAGCATGCTTCCTCAGATATCCTCCTGTGGCCGCTCATGCCTGGCCCCTTCTCAGTGCTTCACATGTGTTCCTGGGTTTGTTATTATTATCCCACTCCATTCTTCTCACTTTAAAGAGGCCCCGGGCTTTAACGGAAACAGGGCTCAGAGAGGTCAGTTCACTTGTCCAAAGTCACTTGGCTGAGAGGCAGAGCCAAGATGGGAACCCAAGCTGGCCTCACATGTTGAGGAAATGAGACTTCCTGTTAAAATGTCAGAAAAAACACGTTTTTCTCCGTTGCTTCCTGAGAATCACTAACATGTGAATAAAGGATTTTTTTTTTTTTTAAGTCATAAGAAAGCCGACAAAGGAAAAGAGAAGAGCAGAAGGGAAGAGCAAGCAAGACATTTCTTTTTAAATCTTTTTAAAAAAACATTTAGAAGCTTAAAAGCAGGTAGATGAATGCTAACTAATGTGTCAGAGCTGAGAAAGCTGAAGCCATGCCTGGGAGAAAATAATGTCAAACAAGGTTAGCTGTGTCCCAGAGACCCAGGAAACCAAGAGTCAGAGGGACCAGTGAGCCTGAAAAGCAAGGGGCCTGGTGAGGTTGACAGTAAGAGAATCAGTTTAAAAATCTTTAAAAAGAGAATTTAGATCTCCAGGCTTCCTCTAACCCCAGGCTGCAAGATAACCAACCAATTCAGGAGAAGAAAAGACGCTTACCCTCCAGCTAGCTTCAGGCAAGTAGGCCTGCATTTGGGGCTTAGGGACACGACTGATGGCCGTACTCAGACATGGGATTCAAAACAGAGGGTTAGGGGACACACTGACTGATGAGACTCAACCCAACCAGGCTGAAATCTAGGATAACTGACTGTCTGGTTTGCCTGGGACAGAGGGTCCTACCAGGATAACGAACTTTCAGCGTTAAGACCCAAAAAGTCCTGCATAACCCAGGATGCATTGTCACCCTTCTTATATCCCTCTGAGACCAGAAGATTCCTTTCTGGGGAAAGTCATCAGCCCTGGGAAAAAGACCTGAGGGCTAAGAAGGAAGAAGGAAATGCCCTCACAAGATGGCAAGGTCCCCGTCTTGTAAAGAATGAGCAGTCACCAAGCCCTGCCCAACACACAGAACTGGCACGCAGACCGTGCACACCCCAGGGTGAGCTTGGCAGGCTGGGGCTTGAGGCCTCTAGTGGTGCCAGCTGGTGTGGCAGATGTGTCCACCCGTAGAGGGCATTGGCAGCAGAGGCTGCCACCAGCACCTGGAACAGAACATCAGTCATGTGAAACACCCCAGGGACTCCCAGAAATACCTGGGGTAGACTGCACTGGGGGTTGTCGTGGTGTGAGCACTCAGGCTGCTGAGAGACTGAGGGGTCACGTGGCAGCTCTCTTCACAATGACCAACAGCTGGAAACAACCTAAATGCCCACTCACAGATGAATGGGTAAATTGGGGTCTAGCCATGCAATGGAATATTATTCAGTCATAAAAGGCAATGAGGCACTGACACACGCTACAACGTGGATGAACCTTCAAAACGTTGTGCTGAGTGAAAGAAGCCAGACCCAAAATGTCACATATTCTATTTACGTGAAATATCCAGAAGAGGTAAATGCATGGAGATGGGAAGCAGATTAGTAGTGGCAAGGGACTAGGACGGGAAGGTGGGCACGACTACTAAATGGGTATTTACTTTTGGGGTGCTGTGAATATTCTGGAATTAGATAGAAGTGATGCTTTCACAATATTGTAAATGCACTTATTAAAAGCCACGGAATTGTATACTTTAACCTGGTTAATTTTCTATTATGTGAATTTTACCTCAGTTAGACAAAAGGAAAAAGATCAATGTGGCAAGAATGGAAAGGCCCATACAACAGGGTCTCTTGACCCAAGCTCCTACCAACAAGCCCAGCTGAGACTCCAAGAGGTGCTCAAAGTTATCCCACCCAAGCCCTGCTGTCAGGCAGCCTGGGAGAGCCAGGGAGGGGGCAGGCTTGCTCCCAGAAGGCAGTGGCTGAACTGAGCCTTCCAACTGTCCCCTCCCCTAAAATGCAATTAATAACTAAGCCCCAAAATAAAAGGGGAAACGCACGCACGCACGCACGCACGCCTCTGACCACATTTCTCTCCCTCCACCCTCACCTCACTCCCAGCAGGTCCACGGGATCCCAGACACCCTTCCGGCACTTGGTAAGCCCCACATTCCAGAAGACCTGCTGGTTTCTGGAATGTTCTCATGAGAAATTGTCAATAATCGGCCACCATGCTTTGTGCAACTACAGTTAGGTTTGGTTAAGAAACACAATTAGGAAAGAAAGGCACACTTTTTTTTCTTGTTAATATCTGGGGGAATTGTTGGTTTTCAAGCCGGGTCGCTGGAGTCCTGGTCTCCTCTGAAGGAGCATAAACACAGCGCATTCCAGTGGCCCAGGTAGCCCGGGAGCCTGGCACAAAGCCGGCCCAAGGATGCATGGCAGCTACCAGGGCAGTGCAGCCCTGCTGCCTGACACACAGTTCTCAGGAAGCTGAAAGCTTCCCATCAACTCACCCAGTGCTTGCAACACTCGTGTGTGTGTGTGTGTGTGTGTGTGTGTGTGTGTGTGTGTGTGAAAATGCTTTCTCTTATTTCAAGGAATGTTATGTTTGATGATTCAAAATATAAGGCAGGTTTATAAAATGGAATTCCTCTGCTGGTGAAGCGGCAGGGGAGCCTGACTCCTCTCCTCCCTTATCTCTTCAGAGCCCATTCAGGGATTTCTGAGATGCCTGGGGTTACCCAGAGCACAGTTTGTTAACTGCTGGCCTGGTCCAATGCCCTCACTATGCGCATCAAAGAATAATTCCAAAAGGTGAAGAAGATGACCCTCACACAAATAGAAAACAAGCACTTGGCGAGGATTTCTCTAACCTATTTAGTGGGACAACCAGCAGGATGAGAGAGCTGGAACAAGAGTGCGGGTTGAGACCTGGAAATGATGAATGTCCTACAGATCAATAAAGTCGTATTCGTTGGGGGTACCTTTTATACCGGACAGAAATCATTTTCATGACTGCTGCACCAAAATCATTTGCAAGTTATCAATCTTCCTCAAATTAGCATCACACTTTCCAGAGTCTGGACCCGAATCGCTAGTAAGTCATAAATCAAACAACACTCTGTTCCCATAGAACAGAGGTGAGCTAACCTGCTCTATAAAGGGGCACACAGTAAATAATTTCAGTGTCGTGGGCCATATGGTCTCTGTCGCAACGACTCTACTCTGCTTTGTCATAACATGAAAGCAGCATAGACAATATGTAAGTGAATGGACATAGCTGTGTGCCAACAGAACTTTATGTACAAAAGCAGGTGGCAGCAGATTTAGCCTGTGCCCTAAGGAATTAGGAAACCCTTGGGCAGGACTGTTGGCTAGTGCTCTGAGATGGCATTCAAAGGATTGTTAGTCATGCTTTTGCATTATCCAAGTTTCTGATGCTCTTTCTTATAAATATGGAAACCAGAGAGGGAAAGCAACTTGGCTAAGGGAACACAGCTTTAGGTGGCTTCAAGCCACAAATCTCCCATGTTCTGGTTCATTGGAAGCAGAAACAGTGCCCATTTCTCCCACCAGGAGAGCAGGCTGGGTGCAGGTGGAAGCAGGAAAGTTTCCAGGGAAACAGCTTCCCCCAAAGGACCAGCCAGAGGAAATTTCCTTCCCTGCCTCTGTGTCTCCAAGGGGGCCCCTGGATTGCAGGCAGACTGCTCCCTTCACCCAGAGCAGGTACTCTAAGATAGAAAAGCACAAACCATCGCAGATCAATGCCTTTCCTCTTGACGATCCACAATTTAAATGCAAGTCAAATAGAAGACATCTCTACCAGGACAATTAGTCAGAGGGAATGGTTCATTGCCAGGGTCTCTGGCAAATTGCTGGGGGAGAAAGTGAGGAAACAATTTGACATCCGAGCCTTGGAAGTATTTTTTCATTCAACAGGAATAAAAGCACTTTGTTTCTTCTTCTTTTCACAATCAGTGCCTCCCCACCAAAGCTTCCACAAATGTCTCTCATTGCATTACAGCTATGCAAAGAGATTTTTAATGGAATGCTGTCACGTGAATACTCAGCCAAGGCCCTTTAAGCAAGAAGCCCGTTGTCTGAGAGAAAAGAGAAGTGAGTTGGAAATGAGATGGGACTGCTTTGAAAAAGTGCTTAAATAAGGCTGCGACGAGGTGGCTCTGCTGGTCAGAGCCGTCATTCTCACAGCGGTGATTCCTCAAGTCTCACCTTCATCCATTTCACTCACTGTGGGGCGGAAACATAATGTTCCTCCCACCTTTCTAACTTCTGACTGGACTAAGAAAATTAGCATGAGGCAGACTAACTGGAGAAAATGACCTAACATTATGTATGTACATACAGGGTTTCCAAAAGAATTTGAGACTCGAGGACTCAGGGGACAGTGGAGGCTTGTATGCCATTGTGGACTAAGGAGAGGGAGCAGGGGTCTGGGACTTCAAAGAGAAAGTAGGCAGTTCAGGTAGCCGAGAATGAGCAAACGTGTAGACAAATTCATGCGGGGCCAGAAACCATGGGACCCAGAAACCATGGGACACGGAGGGGAATGGAACACGCACACTCGCTTGGATGCTCCCTGTTGGCCACACTTAATTCATATGAGCTGAGGTGAATATGCTAAGGCTGCCTCCTGAAGCAGGTTCTCCTACCTGATTCCTTCAGGCAGGGAGGGGGGCGGGGGGAGGGGCAAAGGTTCCTTCTGAGTCTTTTGTCTCTTGAAAATAACCAGTTTGAATAATCAATATCCCAAAAGGTATATTTTGGGGTGAGAAACTCTGATCCCCTCACCAGCACCTACCATGTGCCAGGTGCTTTTCACACATGACTCCATTTAACCCTTGCCACCACGCCTGAGTTCAGAAACCCAGGCACAAGGCAAAGGTCAGGGAGCCACCTAATGTCATAGATCTGGGTCAGAGGTACTGTGGGCCAGGTATTGTTCTAAGCACTAAATATTTATGAACTTGTTTAATTCTCACAGCTACCTTCTAAGACAGGCTCTTGTCCTATCATCCCCATTTTATAGAAGAAGAAACTAATGCACAAAACTGCCCAGGAGCCCCAGCTAGCAAGTGGAAAAACCAGGATTGGAACCCAGGCCATGGGGTTCTGAGCCCAACACATTCAGCTGCCTCCCAGAGCTTCAGTCTGCCTTTGTCTCCCAAACTAGCAAGTCCTGAGCAGATAGCAAAACTGAAAGCTCAAAACTTCTCAAAATCCAGGCTCTGTTTTATTTTTGTTTGATTTTCTCTTAGATAAACCTGAGACTTGCAAGGATACAAAGAGGGGCAACAGATCAGGTAAATTTTTGGTCCAGGCCTCCAGCTCCCTGCAAGATGGACTTTAAAAAGAAGTTCAGTCATCACATATTTATTGAGAAGTTAATCTACTCCAGCAGCTGCTGGCAGGCTTCCGGATTATCTCCACAAACCACAGCTCCTGTGATGGAGACAGAACACATTAGACTCAGGCTCTCCCCACTAGCTCACGCTGAGGCCCTGGGAGCTCCCCTATGATCCTTTAGGATATAAGCACTCTTTTGGCTGATTGGGTACTCTAACTGGCAGCTGTGGACCACATGCCATCTCTGAGACTGTCATTGGCAGCCCTGTCAAGAGGGAGAGGGACCTTTTCCTTTCAAAAGGGAGAAGATGCTGGGCACACGGAAGCAACAGAAATGCTCTGTGCAGGTTTTACTCACAACACTCACGACCCCAAATGTGTGGGCCTTTCCCCACACACCACAGCACTTCCCCAACTCTCCCACCCCAGCTGGGTGTCCTACGACTCAGTTCAGTTCTGACACCATCTGTCTGGGGTTAGTGTCAGGTCCCACAGGTTAAGGGCTCAGTCCCACAAGGCTGCCCCCACTCAGGTCAGTCATAAGGCGCTAGTTGTCACCGGTGTTTCTGATTGACCAGCTATGAATTCAAGGGATTCCGTCGCTCCCTCTTCAGGTTTGATGATCGGTCAGAACAACTCACAGAACTCAGGAGAGCCTTTACTGTTGCCAGTTTATTGTGAAGGATGCAACTCAGGAAGAGCCAGGAGGAAGAGGCTGACAGGGCACAGCACTTCCGTGCCCTCTCTGGGCGAGCCACACTTCCCGCCCAGCAGCGAGATGTGTTCACCAACTCAGAAGCTCTCCAAACCCTAAAGTGTAGGGCTATCTATGAGGTTTCCATAGGCATGACTGGTTACATTGTTGGTGAGGGAAGTCATCCTGCAGCTCATCTCTTCTCCCTGCAGGGCGGGGTGGGGTTGAAAGTCACAGCCCTGCAATCCTGCCTTGGTCTTTCTGGCTAACGACCCCCATCCTGAAGCTACCTGGAGGCCCCCAACCACAGTCGTATCATTCGCGTGCAAAAGACGTCACTCTGGAGATTCAAAGGGAATTAAGAGCTGTGTGCCAGGAACCTGGGACAAAGACCCACGTATACTTCTTCTTATGCCACAAGTGCCCTTGAGTCATCCATATAAACATCCTACCCCTGGCTGCCTTCAGAAGGAGACATTCAGCCTGGCAGAGGCAGTGAGATGTTTCCCAAATGCCCACACAACCCTAGTGAAGAAGACACTGCTGAGGCCTATTCCAGCCCTAGCCCCCTTTCCCTGCTCACAGCCCACCTTCTGCTCTTCACCTTCCTCCCAAAGGGCAGCTGCTCCCTGAGGCAGGTCTGAGCCCTAACAGGAAGGGGTGGACTGTGCTCTCCCTCCCTGAGTTGTTCACGGTGGGTCAGTCTTCGAGGGAGCAGAGCAAGCATGGGTCTAGGGCTCAGGTCAGGCCAGTGATGGGGAAGTCTGCTTCTGGGGCCAGGTAAACAGAGAGAAAGATGCAGGAAGAGCCCCTTCCGCTTCTTCCACCGGCTGCTGTCATGTCCACATTAGCTTCCTGGAGTTACGGCAGTCACTTTGTGACCATGAGAGGGAGGCACTCGACATGCTGAGGGCAAAAGCAGAAAGATGAAAAGAAGCTGGGTCTTGCTGAATTAACCAACTGGAGACCACTCTATCCAGACTCTTACTTTTGTAAAATAATGAATTCCTGATTATTTAAAGCACTTGAGTGAGGCTTTTGGCTTCTTGTAGCCCAAAACACTCTAAGCCCATGCCATCCCATAGAATTATAACACAAGCCACAAATGCAAGCCATGCATATAATATTTAATTTTTCTAGTAGCCATAAATAAGAAAGTACAAAGAAACAGCTGGAGTTCATTTTAGTATATTTTATTTAACCCAATATGTATAAAATGTTATTTCGGCATATAATCAATACAAAGTTATTAATGAGTTGGAGCTATTTTACATTCTTTTCCCCACCAAGTCTTTGAAGTCAGTGTATATTTTACACTTCCAGCACATCTCAGCTCAGATGGACCACAGTTCACAGCGACCACCACTTTGGTGAGCAGCGACCAGCGCTGACACCCTCTGCCGTCTTCTCCTGGTCTCTAACCCTCGGCTTAGCCTTCAGGCAGCACTCTGGGATTCACACTGATGTGACATCTCTGTCACTCAGGCCTTGGCAGGTACTGGGTTCCCTTGGCTCCTCTCTCATTTCTACCGATGGGTAGAAAAGCACTGTGAGCTGATGCAAGGACAACTGTGGTCCCCATCCTGGCCCATAAGGTAAGGGCAAAAAGGAGATGGGGCTAGAAATTGTTATGGTATAGATGCCACAGGGAGAACCACCGGGAGGGGACAACAGGTAGGAGAACCTAGAGGGGCGTTCCTGCTCTGTCGACATGACTGGAGGGCAGCAGTGGGGCCGGGGGCGGGGAAAGCCAGCCTGCCTGGGCCCAAATCCCAGCTCTGTCAGTTACTGGCTGTGTGACTCTCGGCAAGTGACTTGAGCAACCTATGTCTCAGTTTCTTCATACACAAAATGGGCACATTAACAGTACCCCTTTCTAGGATTCTTAAGAGGGTTGGATGTGTTAATACACTCAAGGTGTTTAGCGCTGTGCACACCGCACAACGTTTGCTATTATTTTATTATTTTTAAAAAGAAAGGGAAGAAAGAAAACCAAAAGGTAAGCAAGCTGATCTACTGGGAAGAAGACAGAAAGACAGAAGGGCTGGGGAGGAGTAGAAGTGAGAGAAAGGAGAGAAAGGAAAAAGGAAGGAGAGAAAGGAAGAAAGGAGGGAGGGGGGAAGGAGGGAGAAGAGAAGGAAGAAACCCATGAGAAAGGGAAGGAGGGATGAAGGCAGAGGGACCATCCCATTGAACCAGGCTCACTGCCCCAGAAGGCTGCAAAACAAAATCCAAAGGCCATTCGCAGTATTTACTCACTCACAGAACACAAAGGGGACCCAGGATAGAGTCTGGATTAAAGTCCTCAGTCCTCCACCATCTCGTTTCCTGTGCCAAACTCCTCACCAGAGAGGTTCTGGGATAGAGGTAAGGATAGAAAGAGGACAAGGGATGGGAGGGGCATGGAGGGGCTGCCCAGGGAAGGGGCACGTGGACCCTGGCCTGTGAGCAGCAGGCCGTAGGGCATAGGATATTGTGGGGGGAGGCAGTGACAAGAACAGTCCCCGCTTACCAAGCCTCCAAACAGGCCGGGAGCTGCAGCATAGAAGTCAGGGGGCCTTTTTTGCTCAAGGTACTGAATGGGGGATTTGCATCATGAGCCATCCCTCAGGTGTCACCAATACCAGGAAGGGACAAAGAGCACAGGAGGCAGGGGGAGGAAGAGAGAAGCGGGTCTGAGAGAATCCTGAAGAGGGAAGAGGAAGGTGGAGGAAGGAAGGGAAGAGAGGGAGATGGAAGCAGAGAAGACAAAAAGGAGGAGGGAAGAAGGAGGAAGAGGGAGAAGGGGAGAAGCAGGAAAGGAAGAGGGCAAACGGGGAAGGGAGTAGAGGGGGGCAGAAAAGGAAGAGGGGATGAGAGGTGTAGGAAGAAAAAGTCACCTCTGAATTCAGCTGGAGCCTAGAAGTTTCCAAGTGTCCACCCCTCCACTCCAGCCCCACACCTCCCAGTTTGCTCCCCGTATCTCTAAGCGGGTGGAAAACCCACTCATTTCCCACAGGAATGCCATCTGTGAGACCACTCTGCCCTGCAGAATGGGTTTATGGGGCTGTTTCATGCAGAAACTGGGCACTCAGGAAAGTGGGATGCCCTGGAGCTGGGGATCCAGCACCCCAACCTCTGTTTACGGTAATCTGGGCAAGCCATCTCTCTCTGAGCCCCAGTGTCCTCATGTTTAAAATGAGGGAGCTTACTAGGTGACCTTCTGGTTCTCTCTCAGCCTGTGCTTTGGAATCTGGTCAACACCTAATAGCCAGAATCAACTTTTCCTAGTACTCTGAGCAATAAGTATTGCAGTCCTCATCTTATAAATGAAGAGACAAGGTTTGGAACTTAAATGACTTGCCCAAGGCCACTCAGCCAGGAGCTGCCAGGGCTGGGATGTGAACCAGGTTATCCAATTCAAAGCTCGCCTCTCTTCCCTGAGCACTACGCTGTGAAGTCTCTCGAATCTGACTGTGTGCTGCAGCAGTGTTTCCATTTCTGTAGTAACAGAACTCCAGAACATTATCTGGACCCATGGCTGCCCAGGACTGAGATGACATGTGCAGCTTCCCTGGCAGCTACGCAAGCCGATGACTCCATTCTGGCCAACAGGACGTGTGAGAAGGGATATGTCTAACCACCGGTCACGCTCTTACTAGGAAGGAACCCGCCTTCCCTCCCCCTTTTCCCCTTCCTGCCTGCAGAGTGTGAGCCTGGATGTAAACCATGTTGGTAGGGCCACGACGAGAGGGAGGTGGGGGCCGTCTTCCTTACACCAGATGTAAGGAAGAACTCACGCTTAGGACTGCACAAGGAAGGCCAAGGACACATGTCTCATTCAAGTTTGCTCTCTGGGAACCTCATTCATCTCACCCTGGCCCTGGCCCTACATCTTGTCCCGTGTGAATAAGGGTCCTGTCTGAGGAGCCTCTGCTAGCGTCATGGGGCACAGCCACAATCTCAGTCACCACAACTCAAACAGAGGGGCTAGAGATGGGGTGGGTGGTCACGGAGAATAGCTAGGACAGCCTTGGCCAACATGTTTATACTGTCTGTGGCTGCTTTCTCAGCAGGAGCTGCGGACCCACTTGCCCCAAATGCACTCCTGCCCCTTCAATCCATTCTCCAAGCTAAGCTGGAACAATCTTCCTAAAACAAGATGTTTTCCCATTGTTCTCAAAATAACACACAAGAATAACAAGCAAGAGAGCATCTTTCATCGGCCATCCTCCACAGCCCTCTCTCACGCCATTCTCTGTGATCCAGCCGTCTGGCTTCCTTGCAGACCCCCACCGTGGCATGTGGTGTCACACTGCCTGGAACCTCCTTCCCCGCCCTCACTCTTTGCCTCCTTATTTGCTCCCTGTCTTTCAGATCTTAGCTGAAGTGTCACTTCCTCGGGGACACGGTCTCTGATGCCCTATGGGTCAGCTACTCTCTTATGTATTCCCATAGCACCGTTTACTCTCTTCTTAGCTGTAGCTGTTTTTTGGTGTGTACAACTAAATTGCTGTCATCTTCCCTCAAGACAGTGTGGACACCAGGGCCATTTCTTTCTCGTTCGCTTGCCATCCCTAGGTCTAGCACAGAGCCAGGCCCTTGGCGATGTTCAATAAATACTTAATAAATGAGCAAATGACAGAGGCTCTGGGGCTGTGGCAGAACTGGGGCACCACTAACACAGCAAAGGGCAGGGTCAGGAAGGAGCTACCAAGAAGTGGGTCCTCATAAGAGTGATACCCTCTGACTCCGCCTGCTCTGATTCTCGCTCCATTGGTTCCAAGGAAATCAAAGGAACGTGTCAGAACTCGCCACAAGCCTTCCTTTTGTTCCCAGCCGCGGCTTATGAACTACCTAACTACTACAGGCAAGCTACACCAACTCTCTCAGCCTCAGTTTCACCACATGTAAAATAGTGCAATTCAGGGGATCTCTGCCCATTCTATTTTGTAATATTATCATGATTCTCCAGATGAGATCATGTGAAGGAACATGTGAGTTAAAATTATTTGTCATTTCTCCCGCTGAGAAATGGGGTCTATTTCCTCATCCCCTGAATGTGGGCTGGATCTTTGACTGCTTTAACCAATGCAATAAGGAAGAAGTGACTATATGCCCATTCTAGGCCTAACGTGTCAGAGAACCCGCAGCTTCTGCTTCCTCCCATTTGAAACTTAGCCACCATGCTATGAGGAATCCCAAGTGGCTTTGTGGGGAGGCCCACAGGAAGGACAACTGAGACACTTGCTGGAGTCCCACTGGGCTTGCAGCTGACAGCCAGCACCAACCTATCTGCTGTGCAAGTGAACTCACTTGGAAGAGCCTCTTGCCCCAGTTGAGATGTTCCATCAAGCTCTGCCAAAACTGCAAAACTGTGAGAAAATTTTAAAATCTAATTGGTGTTTAAGCCACTGATTTCTTGGGGGGTGGGTGAGAATGGGGTTATTATGCAAAATAGATAACCTAAGCAACAGTCTCTGCACTAGTATAATTCGTAATACTTGCATTTATTTCCAACTCAGGGTAGCAGTTCTTCCCTGGAGGAGTTCTGGAAATTGAGGGGGGCACAATTTTGTTTGTCACAATGACCAGGTTTGGGGGTGGAGGAGATTGTGCTACTGGCATTTAATTCCCAGATATCAAATATATTAAATGTCCTATAATGTTTGACACAATCACCCACAACAAACTGCCCCCACAAAATGACAATAATATTTCCATTGAAAAACAATGTCACAACGTTAAGGTCCTGAACGAAAAAGTGGATTAAAGCTAAAGATAAAATAAAAATGTAAGGATTTGACATAAACTGCTTTCTCAGAAAAGAAAAATAGGGTTCATCCTGATGCCAACTTTTATCATTTGGAGTGGCTGCCTGGAGGGTTGTATTAAGAATGCCTTGGAGGCCGGCCCAGTGGCTCAGGCAGTTGGAGCTCTGTGCTCCTAACGCCGAAGGCTGCCGGTTCGATTCCCACATGGGCCAGTGCCAGACGGCTCAGTTGGTTGGAGCGCAGGCTCTCAACCATAAAGTTGCCAGTTCGACTCCCCGACTCCCACAAGGGATGGTGGGCTCCGCCCCTTGCAACTAAGATTGAACATGGCACCTTGAGCTGAGCTGCCGCTGAGCTCCCAGAGGGTTCAGTTGGTTGGAGCGCGTCCTCTCAACCACAAGGTTGCGGGTCTGACTCCCGCAAAGGATAGTGGGTTGCACCCCCTGCAACTAACGACGGCAACTGGACCTGGAGCTGAACTGCACCCTCCACAACTAAGATTGAAAGGACAACAACTTGACTTGGAAAAAGTCCTGGAAGTACACACTGTTCCCCAATAAAGTCCTATTCCCCTTCTCCAATTAAAAAAATATATATATTTAAAAAAAAAAAAAAAAAAAAAAGAATGACTTGGACACACCAGTCAAGATGTTGGAGTAGGTCAATGCTGTGCTCACCTCCTCTCGGGACCACATCAACTATAAACTACAGAACAACCATCATTGAGAATCGCCTGAAGTCTAGCTGAACTGAAGTCCTACAACTACAGACATACAGAAGATGCCGTCTCAAGACTGGTAGGAGGGCTCAAGACTGGTAGGAGGGACAGAGACACGGAGCAGGCAGGTCCAACACTCACGTATGACCATTAACGTGTGACCATTAAAACTTGGGAGGGATATCTCGGCTGCAGAGGTTCCTGCAGGAGGAGCAAGCGGTCCCAGCCCCTCCCCAGCCCAGGGTTCTAGTGCCGGAGAGAGAAGTCCCCATAACTTCTGGCTGTGAAAGCCAGCAGAGATTGTGGCTGAGTGAGCCAGAGGGCAGCTGCAGTTCTAGGTGTTCCTCTTAAAGGGTTCACACGTGGACTTTCTTGCTGATGGGCTCACTCACTCTGAGCTCCAGCTCTGGGCAGCGGCTCAAAAGGCACCAGAGACATACGAGGAGGAACTGAATTGTCTGGCTGCAGGGTGAGGACTAGAGGGGCTTTCTCCTGAACAGAGCACCTTGTGGAAGCCATTGTTTCTTTGTTGAGACTTCCCCCTCCCTGCATGCAGACACAGGCAGACATCATATCTGAAACTCCATCAAACTGGTTATCACCTTTCATCTGCTCTGCCTTAATGATTCTCTTAGACCCCTATCACCCACCTTTTGGACACACTCAAACCACTTCCACTGCAACCTGTCTTAGCTCATGCTGCAGATTTTCCTAAAATCTCGCAAAGGTTCACAGAACCCAAACAAGCAGCATCTGACTTAAATGGGTACCATACCTCTGGTGAGCAGCCCTAAGCTTGGCACTAGTGACAGCTGGCCTTGGTTTGTGGCATGGCCTCTAGAGACACCTTCAAGCCCAGTGCAGGTGGCAGCCATCTGTGGATTGCTTTGTGGCTCATACCAGGGGACCCAGGCAGGGCATAGGCTGTGGCTGAACTTGCCTGTGGTGCGTTCCCTCCCAGGAGACCCTAAGGCTGACGCACTCAGTAGTCAAGCTTTGGACTCATCACCAAGCTGCCTCCAAGAATGACATACCCCAAGGACAGGCTGGGCAGGCACCAGAGCTCTGCTAAAGCAAACCCTGCTCTGTAGGGTCAAGCCTTGCACCACAGCTCCTCCACTGTAGTCACGGTCAGTCCTCACAACCAATGAGCCCATGGGTCAATCCCTCCCATTGATGGGCAAACAGTAACCAAGGCTCAACTATAATAGGAGGGTACACACAAGGGACACACCTGGAGCACTCGGCTTTGGTGACCAGGGAGACTGCACCACTGGGCCCCACAGGACACCTACTACATAGGACCACTCTACTAAGACCAGGAAATATAGCATCCTTGACCAATATGTAAAAACAAACACAGGGAAGCAGCCAAAATTAGGAGACAAGGAAACATGTCCCAAATAAAAGAACAGAACAAAGCTCCAGAAAAAGAACTAAACAAAATGGAGACAAGTAATCTACCAGATGCAGAGTTCAAAACACTGGTTATAAGGATGTTCATTGATCTCAACAAAGATATAGGAAAAATAAAATGGAGATAGAAAACATAAAAGAGAACTGGTCAGAAATAAAGAATACGGGCCAGCCCGGTGGCTCAGGCGGTTGGAGCTCCATTCTCCTAACTCCGAAGTCTGCCAGTTTGATTCCCACATGGGCCAGAGGGCTCTCAACCACAAGGTTGCCAGTTCGATTCCTCCAGTCCCGCAAGGGATGGTGGGCTCCGCCCCCTGCAACTAAAATTGAACACGGCACCTTGAGCTGAGCTGCCGCTGAGCTCCTGGATGGCTCAGTTGGTTGGAGCGCGTCCTCTCAACCACAAGGTTGCCGGTTCGACTCCACAAGGGATGGTGGGCTGAGCCCCCTGCAACTAGAAATGGCAACTGGACCTTGAGCTGAGCTGCGCCCTCCACAACTAAGACTGAAAGGACAACAAGTTGACTTGGAAAAAAGGCCTGGAAGTACACACTGTTCCCCAATAAAGTCCTGTTCCCCTTCCTCAATAAAATCTTTAAAAAAGAAATAAAGAATACAATAACTGAAAGAAGACAATTAAGTTTGCGACCTCATTTTAGAAAAAGTGCTACATACCCCATTGCTGAATATCACTACGGTCACCTTCAAGATACTCCCCTTGGGAAGCTATGCATCAATGCCAGCGCCTAGTCCACCCTTCAAAGCAATTTTGGAACTCTTTTTCTGAAATGGCCATCAGAGCTGTTATCATATTACCCTTGATATCCTGAATGTCATCAAAATGTCTTCCTTACAATAGTTCCTTTATCTTTGGGTAAAGAAAGAAGTCATGGGGGGTCAGGTCAGGTCCATATCTGTTCCAATACAGTTATTTGTTTACTGGCTAAAAATTCCCTCACAGACAGTGCCATGTGATCTGGTGCATTGTTGTGATGCAAGAGCCATGAATTGTTGATGAAAAGTTCAGGTCGTCTAATTTTTTCACGCAGCCTTTCCAGCACTTCCAAATAGTAAACTTGGTTAACTGTTTGTCCAGTTGGTACAGATTCATAATAAATAATCCCTCTGATATCAAAAAAGGTTAGCAACACCATTGCAACAGGTTAGCAAACTTAATTGTCAGACCTTCTATATTAGAGAGAATCAGTAGATTAGATGAAGCAGAGGATCGAATCAGTGATTTAAAAGATAAGGTAGCAGAAAACATCCAATCAGAACAGAAAAAAAATAAATCCAAAAGAATGAGGAGAGTTTAAGGGGCCTCTGGGGCAACATCAAGCATACCAACATTTACATCATAGGGGTACCAGAAGGAGAAGAGAGGGAACAAGGAATTGAAAACCTATTTGAAGAAATAATGACAGAAATTTTTCCTAGCCTGGCAAAGAAACTAGATATACAAGCTCAGGAAACACAGAGAGTCCCAAACAAGAGGAATCCAAACAGGCCCACACCAAGACACATCATAATTAAAATGACAAAGGTTAAAGACAAAGAGAGAATCCTATAAACAGCAAGAGAAAGGCAACCAGTTACTTAAAAGGGAGCTCCCATAAGACTGTCAGCTGATTTCTCAACAGAAACTTTGCACGCCAGAAGCAATTGGCAGGAAATATTCAAAGTGAGGAAAAGCAAGATTACTCTACCCAGCAAGGTTATCATTTAAAATTGAAGGACAGATAAAGAGCTTCCCAGACAAGAAAAAGCTAAAGGAGTTCATCACCACCAAACCAGTATTACAAGGAACCTTAGAGGGACTTCTTTAAGACAAAAAATAATAATAATGGTAATAATAATAATAATAATAATAATATGAATAATAAAATGGCAATAACTACATGTCTATAAACAATTATTTTAAATGTAAATAGATTAAATGCTCCAATCAAGATAGGGTGGCTGAATGGATAAGAAAACAAAACTCTTACATCTGCTGCCTACTAGAGACTCACTTCAGATCAAAAGGCACACACAGGGAAAAAGATATTTCATGCAGATGGAAACAACAACAACAACAAAAGCTGAGGTAGCAAAACTTATACCAGACAAAATAGACTTTACAACAAAGGCTATAACAAGACACAAAGAAGGGAGCTGTAATCCCACTTCTGGGTATTTATCTGAAGAAACTCAAAATGCCACTTTGAGGGGACATTTGCCTCCATATGTTCATTGCAGCATTGTTTACAATGGCCAAGATGTGGAGGCAGCCTGGGTGTCTGTACATGGATGAATGGATAAAGAGGAGGTGGTACATATATACAATGGAATATTGCTTGGCAAGGGAAGGGAATGGGTCCTTGCCACCTGTGGCAGCATGGATGGACCTGGAGGGTAATGTGCTGAGTGGAGTATGTCAGACAGATGCAATGTGATTTCACTTATATGTGGAATCTAGAGAACAAAATAAATAAACAAACAAAACAGAAACAAACTCATAGATACAGAAAACATATTGGTGGTCACCAGATAGGACGGAGGTTAAGGATGGGTGAAAAGGGAAGGGATTAGGAAGTACAAGTTGGTTGTTACAAAGTAGTCATGGAAATCAGTAATATTTTAATAACTATGTATGGTCTCAGATGGGTACTAGATTTGTTGGAGTGATACATGGGAGGGGGTTGGGGACAGGGTGAAAAAGGTAAGGCATTAAGAAGTACAAAATGATAATTTCATAATAGTCATGGGGATGTAAAGTAAAGCATAGGGATTATAGTCAATAATATGGTAATAACTATGTATGGTGCTGGATGGGTACTAGACTAGTCGGGAAGATCACTTCTTAAATTATATAAATGTCTAACCACTGTACTATACACCTGAAGTTAATATAAAATGATATTGAATGTCAAAATAAATAAAGTGCAAAAATAAAACAAAACACGAATGCCTTGGAGGATGATGTGATCAGCTAGTGATGTCTGCCATGTGATTGGCAAGGGAAAAGAGAGGCAGTCTTTGAGTAGGGTATCATATAATTTATCATCCAAACTAGAACACTTCGGGGAGAAAAAGAGGGCACTATTGATAAGCACCCTGGGACAACAGACATAAATTGGGACTGCCCAATAAAACCAGGACATATGGTCACCCTACTTCTATGCCATGGATGTCATCCCTGGTACATCCTGACATGCAGCTCAGAGGTAACCCAAATAGGGGCTGTCCAGACCTGCAAGCCCCTGAGATCTTGAACGTTAATTTTCCTTTTAAGTACTCTGTTTCAGTGTGTGGTTAGGTTTGAAGAATTGCTCTAAAGAACACATTAAAAATTAATTAAAAGAGTTTTCTCTAACATTTAATCTTACCAGCCATGTATACTCGGAGTGATGTATTCTCAGTCAGCATGTCAGATCCTGAATAATTAAGAGAGAAGGGGAGGGTGATTCTGTCCCTTGAGGAGGTTTTCTGGGGTTTTAGACTTGACACAGAGCCCAGGACTGTGTCACCTGAGGAGAAGTCCTGCGTTGAATGGCAGGGTCCAGTCAGTGGAGACTCACAATGTTGGTATTTGTCACCAGGGTGGACCGCAGTCCAAAGGAATGGTAGCATCAGAAGAAGATGGAGACGGATCCGGCTGGGCTGAGCCAAAAGCCCCTGACTCAGACGTCCTGTCGGTACTTTCGTCCAGGAGTGGGAGGCTGTGGTGAGTTATGGGAACCTTCCTGGGGCCCCTCCAAGAGCGAAGAGCATCCATTATTTCCTCACCTCTGAGACACATGCTTCTTCATTTTGTAACATTTCGAAAATCGAAATGTGACTTAAAATCGATGGGAGGACTTTAGGTGGTGTTTCTTAGGAGGTGTTCCGGAACGACAGTTAAGAACAAGGCTCTGGAATGACACTCTGGGCTCTGCCATTTCCCAACCCCGTGGGCCCTGGCACACCTTCTGTCGCCTCATATGTAAAGTGACGCTGTTTGTAACAAAACCCAATGGACAATAAATGACAGTGAACTTGAAAGTAGCACGTGGCAGATAATAAGTTCTCAACATGTGAGCTATTATTTCTTTTTTGTTTATCCTGTGCATGCTGTTATTAAATTGCTAGTGTATCTAAAAATTGACATCATCTTCAATGTGTCTGAAGTACAGCTTCAGAAAGAGCTCAAAAACAATTACTTCTGGGCTTGCTCTATGCGACCACCAGAGTATTGATTATGGCCTATTTCTGGTGTATTGGGCAGGGAAGGTTCATATTTGATAGCAGGACTTTATTTGATATCATTTCTACTCAGCTAAATGTAGGAAACATGAAGATTCTCCATGAAAGCCCTCTCCCAACTTCCAACCCTCCTCCCTCCCATAATTGATGCACTAAGCCCAGGAGCCTGACTCCTTTTCTTTTAGCATTAGGAGAGTGGAAAGGCGGGCAAAAAGTAGAAGGGTCATTTTCAATAGGCTCTTGTACACAAAATAAGGTAGGTGGTCGCCACCCAGCGTGGCCCATGAGGAATGTTGTCATAGGTCTGATGGTTCTAAGAGAGAGTGAAGAACACAGGCACTGGACCCACACAGACCTAAGCCTGCCACGCAGCTTCCGGTCAGCTCCGCACTCTGCCCTGCATGGCTGTGGGATGATTTATGAAACAACGCATGTCAGGTCTATCAGGCTTCATAACAACCCCCAAGAAATATTAGCAATTATTATTGAAACCCAGAAGTCACTCAGGCCTGTATCGGGCAGGGTTCTTAGGGACAAGTGACAGAATCCACTCAGGCTTGCTTAAGCAGAAAAGAATTTATTCGAGGAGATTAGATGGCTCACAGAATCCCTGGGAAGGTTATGGAAGGCCACTCTGAAGCACTACAGCCAGGAACAATGTCCACAGACCGTGGGGACCTCCTCTGAGAAAACACTGCTCTCCTGTCAACGACAGAAGCTCCTGGACTGAGAACCAGTGCCAGGAGCTCCACTGCAGCTGCCCCTGGAGGGCAGAATTCCTAGGCCACTATGCTGGCCAGATCAGGTTCCTTTTGTGTGGCTACTTCCTCACGGCATTCAGTTCTGAATGCTAGGCTTCCATGGATACTTGGAATTCGCAGAAGGTTATATTCCAGAATGCAAGGGAATCTAGCAATGTGTGTATTCTTCCTTCTATCTTGATAAGGCAGGACCGAAAGTGGGGGAAATTATCCAAAATGTAGGCAGAGGGTTCCACAAACAACCAATGTCTGCTGCATGCTCCTCTGTCCCTTGGGATTTGGGTAAACTTGGCTTAGACCCTTGTATCTCAGCCTGTGTGGTTCCAGGCTCCTCCCCACAATTTTGGCAGATTGCCCGCTGTATTGTGCCAGCTTAGTTTGGACTGTGCATGGGCCCTGGCCCCAGCGGTCATTTCATAAGAAACCCCGTCATATGCATGGATTTTGCTGTTTAGTAACATTTAGAAAGACTTGCGGAGTCCCTGGGGGGATCGTGGAGCCCACAATCCAGCCTTTTTTTATCCCATGCCTGTCTTTTTCTGGGGTCTTCCCTGAGGCAGACCTGAGGTGAGGCTTTGGATACAAGCAGTTTGTTTGGGAGCTGATCCCAGGAAGTACCATAGGAGAGTAAAGAAAGGAGTAGGATGGGAGGAGACCCATAAAGGTACATAATAATTGGGTTACAACTGTGGCAATGGGCTTAATCCCACTGGACGCTTCTGAGAAGCTCTAAGGACCCACCTCAGAATTGTCCCATCAGGGTGAGGAAGCTGGGGCGTTTATCCAGACTCCCAGGCCTTGCTGGCTACAGGCTGCTCCCAGAGGCATTAATTTTTGGCCATTGACAGCCTGCTCTGTGTCCAGCTGGGCTTGCTTCTGTACTCAGGGAAAGCCTGCAGGCAGAGGGACATAGGCACTTGATGTGAGAGCTATGCCCTGTATACCAGGCTGCAGGTGGTCCCCAGGGTAGCCTGCAGAAGACGGGCCGGCACAGCAGCATTGGTTAGGACGAGGCACTGTGTTAGTTTCTGTCACCGCTCTAACAAAGTACCAAAACGTGGGTGACTTAAAACAATGGAAATTTATTCTCTCATAGTTCTAGAAGTCCAAAATCAAAGTGACGGAAGAGCCAGCCACCCTCTGAAGGCTCTAAGGAAGACTGCTTCCTCACCTCCCCCAGCTTCCAGCAGCTTTCAGCAATGCTCCACATTCCCTCGCTGGTGGCAGCATAGCTCAACCTGGCCACCTTCACTGTGTCTTTGCACTGTGTGTCTGCCTCTGTCTCCAAATTTCTTCCTCTAATAAGGACAGCGGTCACATTGGATGAGGGGCCCGCACTCCATCTGACCTCAACTAATTCCATCTGCAATAACCCTGTTTCCAAACATGGCCTTGTTCTGAGGCTCCGAGTTTAGGGCTTCAACCCCTAACAGGCACCTTACGCGTGTTATATCCTCGAATCCCTGGTAAAGCCTCAAATCCTGGCAGCAGCCTGCAAAGCTGGGGTGATTATCCTGGTGTCACACATAAGGAAATTGAGGCTCTGAGGGAAAAAGGGACCACCCAAGGTTTCCCAGTTAGGGAGCTGCAGAGCCGGAAGCGGAACACAGTTTTACCTCAGGCTGGTCTCTCATGTGCTTTCCTTTGAGCAGCAGTGTCTGCTGTCACCTACTCCGGCCTGAAGGAACAGCGGGCAAAGATGTGGCACTCCAGTCAAACAACCCAAGTTCAAATCCCACCTCCACTTGGGTGAGGCCACTGAGGCTCCATTTCCTACTCTGAATATTGGAGCTCCAAACAGCACCCACAGCACTTCCTGTGAGGATCTCTTAGGGTAACATATGAAAAGACAGAGTTGTGCCCCAGGAACATAGCAAGCGCACAGTGAACGCTGGACGCTGTCATTGTCACCACAGTAACACTCAATACTCCTGGACAACAAGCACCAGCACTTGAGCCTCTGTGCAAGCTCGCATTTTCAGGCCACCATCCAGGATCATTTCTGTCTTTCACTCCTGGCCACAGCTGCCCACCAGTGAGTCCCGGCAGGGACGTGATGGGCGGGAGGGCTGGGTGGCTCCACCCTTGTCCCTCCGCCCCTGCGCAGCCCCACCTGCCCAGCTGGCTGAGGCCCCTGTTCCATGAAACTGCAGGAGCAGCGATAAAAACAGCAGCTCTTAATCTCCTGCTAGTGGCTTTCTCTCCGTGCCTCCTCCCTGGGCTGCTGGGGGCTGAGGGGAGATGGGCAGAGTAAGAGCAGCTTTCCCGACATGCCCTCCCCCCTCCTGCAAAGCGGGCGGCTGCCAGCAGATCTCCGCACGGCCCAGCGAGGCCGCCGGAGGAATGCGCGGCCCCAGGCACCGCACACATGCGGGCAGGCGCGCGAGACAGCCCACAAAGACTGTTACGAAAGCCGTCCGGGCACGGGGCACGGGCAGAGGACGCCGAGTCTCATTTGCAGTTGGGATTGCACATTTCGAGAACCGGAGCTTGGCGACGAGTGCGTGCCTGTGAACACACACGCTCATAATTAATTCATTTCACCTCCTCCTGTTGAAAAAAGATTGCAAGGGACCTGGGGGAAGGGATTGAGGGCGGAACCACTAGTCTGAACAGGTACTTATTTCTCTGCCTGGGGCTCTGCCTGGCTGAGAACCAACATGTCAAAAGCAGAAGCTGAAGGCTAGGCGACTATTGTGCAGGGCACAGCCAGCTCTGGGTCCTGAGCCTGGCTTCCCCAGACGGCCTCTGCACTCCTTCTGTGTGGCCTTTCCGTTCTCGTACCGGTTTGTCTTTTAAGAGCTAAAACCTGGAAAGAGCTGAGGACTCCACAGACCTACAGAGCATCTCCAGGGTGCTCCTTGGTGGGTCCCCGTGCTCAGGACCCACCAGGCCCTATGACAGGCGCAGGATATGGTGAGGAAAGCTCACTCCCTCTCTCAAACAGTTTGCAATCCAGTGGGGAGAAGGGCAGGTCAACAGAGAAGGTAAAGCAGGTGTGCTTTACATGGCTTACTGTGGGAGGTAGAAGCTGAAAATCTCTCCCAGTCTGGGAGTCAGGGAAACTGCCTGGAGAACAGGAATCCAAGAGGAAATGTGAAGAATGAATAGCAGTTTGCTGGGAGAATAAAAGTACAAAAACAGCAGGGCATATTCTGGAATGTGAGGTTGTGAGGTGGTGGTAGGAGGATTAGAATTAAGCAAGGAAATGAGGTTTTAAAAATTAGCTACAGATTTCAGTATCTAAAACTATAAACAGGTACCAGTAACCAAAAATTGTCATGAGAAAATTTTACTTGTAGAAAATAATTATAAGTGCTTTTTTTCATTCTATCTCTTATTTATGTAAGTAAATATTTATTGAACGTCAGCTATGTGCTAGTTATTGGTCGTTTGAAGGTAGTTCAGACATGATCTTATCCTCAAGGATTCTAATAGCCAAGCGTTCTGGCACAGTCACAAGCCCCAGGCACTCCATGAGCTCTACCTCCTGAGTAGGGTGGATGGAAACTCAGGCTGCACTTACTGTTCAAAGTCCCCCAGGTCCCTGGGCATGGGTGCACCAGGGGCTGTGGGGTTCCTGAGGTGACTGACATGCATGCAGTGGTCAGGAGATGAAAAGAGAAAGAGACAGAAACAGAGAGACAGACACTGAGACGGAGGGAGAGGCAGCGAGAAACAAAGATAGAAACAAAAAAAGATATGGGGAAAGAGAGAAAGCGAAGGAGAAAGGGAGGGAAGGAAGGGAGGGAGAACAGAGAGAGGCAGAGGAAAAGAGACTGAGACAGATAGGTAGAAAGACCGAGAGAGAAAAATGGAAGCAAAGCACAGGATCTGTCACAGAAAGAGACAGAAAGAGAAAGAAACAGAGAGATAAGAGACTCAAGACTGAGAGTAACAGAGAGACTGGAAGGACGACGCCCACAGCTTATTTTTTCCTAACAAAACCAGGGCCTGCCTGTGGAGGTCTGGCCTGGCCAGTGTTCCAGCTTCCCTAAGGCCTGGCTGAACCAGGGCCAAGCCACTGCGATAGGCCAGGCCCACAGCCACAAGACCTGAGAAATGCAGCCCAATGTAGTGGGGCCTGGCTGCTGGGAGAACGGCAAGAAGGGCCTGTCTGCAACGGCTCACCACCTCTGTCCTTACCCCCCACCCCATGGTGGCCCCACGCCTGGCCCTCACCTCAGGGACAGGCTGGTGTGCCCGAGGAGTTAAGGCCGCAGAGCATCTTCCTGTGCTGCCTACAATGTCCAGCCAAGGAGGCAGGCAGGCTTCAAAGCCGCTGTGCTTGGAGTCCCGTGGGATGTCTGAGGCATTCAGCTAGAGCCACTGTGCAGGGCAGGCTATGTGTGTGCCAGGTCCTGCTCTAATGGCCATGAAGGTCAAGGTTACTAAAGGTTCCCTTGATGCCAGGCACTGCATCCTCGCAATAAGGCAGGTAGTAATAGCAGACTACTTTATAGATGTGGAAACTGAGGTCTCAGATTGGTTAGAGACCTGTCCAAGGTCACACAGCCAGCACACTTAACTAGGAGGTTCATAGTTACTGTGTGAGACGTTTTTCATTCCTTACCACAGAAACCCTTGAAGTGAATATTATGACCCCTTTCACAGATTAAGAAAATAAGGTCCCACGTGGTTCAGCATCATGCCTGGGTTACAGAGCTAGTGAAGAGGAAGCTGGGCTGAGAACCTGGTATGCTCTGCTCTGAAGCTCCCCGTCCCTTCCTTACTCCCCTAACTCCAGGATACATACTGTTTTCCACCGGGGCATCAGCATCCAGGACCCTGCAGAAAACCAGCTTGGATGTTCTAGTGGAGACACACCCTTGGGACTCACCTTCCACAGCCTGCAACAGCCAACAAATTGCCACCAGCCCATTTAACTGTTCCATGGGGCTGTTCCATGGGCCCTGGAACCCGAGGGCTCCACGAATAGGACCCAGGAGGTTAGCACACTCAGGGGAAAGTTAGATCATTATTTTCACTAACCTCTAACCAAAATTCAGCATTTGCCTCCATGTTAAGTGTAGGCAACAACTCACACTAAGGTGAGAGGCGCCCGCAACTTCGTCACCAGCAGAAACTACGGGTTCTTCTGTGCCACAGAGGAGCCACTATAGTGTACCTCAGAACACTGTGCATGCTCACCCCTGCCCCAGACTTCCTGTAGTTATTAAACTCACTGCAAGAGCTTGTTATATAACGTGTTAATAAAGAAGCACACATACTCCAAATCATACTTTTTTCTTTTTACTACCTTGATAATTGTATTTCAAAATAATTCCTTTCCTTAGTCCTATTGTGTAGTATAAAAACGTCTTTCTGAAAAGGGACCAGGGCCTCACCAGTTGCCAAATGGTCCATAATACACAAAAATTTAGAATTCCTGGTCTATTCCTTTCTCATTCGGGTGCAGCGATGGTCTTTGCTCCCCACCTGTCCCACCTGATTCTCTGGGATCAAACCCATCGGCTTAAAGCTGACCCGCGGACTGTGTGAAGAGTGTAAGCAGGAGGCAGCCCGCACATTCCTCCTGGGCCCTGGCAGAGCCAAGCCAGAGCCCGCTCAGTGTCAGAAGGCAGGACCCCTCTCCCTGCAGTGGCTCTGCAGCCAGCACCCCGAAAGCCTCACAGCAGAGCCTTCTTCCCGCTGAGTTACTGTAAGAGGCAAGGAAGTGGGAAGCACTGGTTCTCCACCTTGGCTGCCCAAAGGAATTGAGAAGTAGTAATGCTTGTGTCTCCCCCGAGAGATTCTGACTGAGTTGGTTTGGGCTGATGCCCGAGCATGGAGATTTTGTGAACTCCCAGGTGATTGTAAGGTACAGCGGGGCTTCAGAATCCCTGCTACTCTGAGGAGTGAGTGCAAAACCCCAGGCTAGTCTCCCAGCACCTGAGGTCCAGCTTTGGGTCTCGGGCAAGCTGAGACTTCTCTGGGTAAGTTCCCCCATAAACACTTAGGATGCGGAGAAGGGAGTTATGTTGGTTTCTCACCTAGCACATGCCAGGCACCATACAGAAATTACTTCCTTTACTCCCCTCCACGGTTTTGTGAGGCTGGTGGGATCACTCCAGGCCCCAGGTAACCCAGCTAGTAAGCAATGGCCTGTGGATCGGAACCCCATGTGTTTGTCAAAAGAAACCTGTCTTTCCTGCCGCACTGCTCTGCTGTATCCGTGCTTCCCAAAGCTGCTGGACTTTGTTAGAGATTTAAAGATCCTGTTTTTAATAATGCAGATTCTGATTCAATATGTCAGAGGTACTTCCCGAGAGTCTGTATTTCCAAGGGGCCCCCAAATAATGCCAATGCTACAGTCCCAGGAGGCTACTCTGAGTAGCAAATGGTTAACCGGTCTTTGTGGCCAGCGTCAGTTTTGATTGGTTACTGCTGTGCCTGCCGGTTGGTTAACTATTTAGGACATTCCCCCTATTCTGATCAGAGCACCCAGGTTTCTTCCAGGATGCAGGCCCCTTCCCCTGCTCAGTCCGGTAGCTCGGATGAAGCTGACACCACCGAACTCCAACCTGAGGCAGTCAGCATGCGATGTCCTGCTGCTGTGTGACAGTTCAGGGTGGGCACTTTACTCAAGCCAAACAAATGGGGTACCAGAGTTTGAAGGCAGACGTTTCGCTGTCTGCCATGGGCGCCCAGAGGGATGCTCTCTCATCCCCAGGCTGATGTGCCTTGACGCTTCAAAGGGTGGAGCTGCCTCAGCTATTTCCTTGCAGAGCGGAGAGCGCAGAGCGGTGGACTACAAACCCAAGTGTGGAGCCTAAGGATGAAGGCAGGCAGAACAGAGAGAGAGATCAGGTTCTTGGGGACATCATTGGAATGGTTGAACTAAGCCTAGCCTGAAGCCCACTTTTGGGCTATTGATTCACAGAGGTCGTTTAACCCCCTTATGGCTTACAGCCAAGTGGAGTTGGGTCCTATATCTCTTAACTTCAATAGCCCTAACATAGCTCTGGCATCAGAGAGACCAGAGTTTGAATGTCAGCTCAGCCATTCACTAGCTATGTGGCCTTGGGCAAGCCCTTTGGCCTCTCTGAGCCTCAGTCTCCTTATCTATAAAATGGAACTAGTAATGCCTATCCCAGGGTTGTTGTGAGGATCATCAGAAACCATGAGTGTCAAAAGCCTGGCATCTATGAAATAAATGGTAGCTATCATCAAAACTAATTATTAGTCCCATTTTTGCAGGCCCTCATTCTAAAAACTATATGTCAGCAGTTGTTTCTAGCCATTGGCATAAAAATAAATAAATAAATAAATAAATAAATAAATAAATAAATAAATAAATAAAAGGAAGCCCATTAACCTAAAAGACGGTGTGGGGCTGGGAGAGGGGGTCTGCCTCAAGGGTTATGAGTAACATTGAGAAAGAAGAAAAAAGAGGTTGAACTTTCTCCATAATCAGGAGTGGTGAGAAAGCTTGTCCTGGCAAGGAATGCAAGGCTTGCCCAGGCTGTAACTGATTTGGTCATAATATGCTCAGGACTTTTCTCCATCTAGCAGGGTGTAGGGAAGCCACGTTCTGCTTCTCTGGATATTTGAGGGTCTGATTGGCTCAGCCTTCTTAATTGTGTTGCACGGACAAATATATTTGTTTGGAACAAGCAAATGTATTGCAGGCAGGAAACAGACCAACTCCAAGAATTTATTTTGCTTTTTGGCACTGCTGCACTGAGCTTAGCATTCATTATGTACCCGTGTACAACAGTCTCCAGGAACACTGGCCTGAGTTATCTTCTTAATTGTATTTATTTTTTCAGCTGCCTTTCAGATCATGAACAGACTTGCTGGTGCTAAACAGACCTCATTGGGTGAAACCTCCTACCTCCCTTGAAATCACGTTGCGTGGACTTAATGTTTAAAGACATCAGACAAACCTGTGACAGTGCCATGGAGATGGGGTTAAGTTGGTCATATTCCTACTCTGAGCCCAGAAAAGTCCACAGAAACCAAACCCTAGTGACCAGATTGAAATTGGAATCAGGTTTAAGTAGAGGGATGGAAGGCAATTCACACAGATCACTTGGGGAGCTCCATGACCACTTCACTGTACCCCTCAGCATAGGAGCACCAGGCAGCCATATTTGAACAATGGGGCCCTTCTCCCTGATTGGATGAAAAGTAAACATCTGACACCAAAGAAGCCAATCAGAGTCCCAGCTGTGGTTACCAGGAGAGAGAACAAGGGGCAGACTGGCAGACTGACTCACAACATGTGAGGATCTGTAACAACAGAACTGGGAGATGTAGGCAGCCATGTTGGGTGTTGGGTGGACAGCGCTGTAGCACAAGCCAAGGCAAGAAGGCGAGTGGTCACAGGGGGCGCAGAGGAGGGCGAGTGGGAAGGCTCCTCCTGTGGGTCCTCAGCTCCCTGCAACCCCTCGTACCAGTCGCTGAGGCCCCTTTTGTTTCCAGCTCGTTTACATCCATATGAGGGAAGCTGTGCAACCAATGTTGTGCGAGAATATTTATTAACAGGAAAAATGCACACAGGAATGTTGTTCAGTGCGCAAAGCGTGTGTCTTTCTTGCTTTCAGCAGATATTTGTTGGGTACCTCCTGTGTGTCAGGAGCTGTATATACACTGGGGAGTGAGAGCATAGCCCCTGTCCCGTCAAGTTTACAGTCTGGGTACAAAATGTCAGTAAAAAGAGACATGTAGACATTTAGTAAAAAGACATGTGTAACCAGCCTGTGACAAAGTTCAAACTGGGGGGACAAGTGAAGGACACTTGTGACGGTTACAAAACCAGCACTGCTCCAAGAAACCCCCATGCACCCCCAGAGCGGCCTCACCCTGAGCTCCTGAGAAAAGCGGAGTCTCAGCCCCAGCCCACGCCCCTGGGGTGGGGGTGGGGGCAGCAATCTGTGTTTTAACAAGCCTTCCAGGTGATTCTGATACTCTCTCAATTTAAGAGCCACTTCCCTAAAACAAAATAGCTCAACAGAATTCCCAGTTTTTCCCAGGGCTCCCCCTTCCCAAATGCTGCATTCTCAAGCCCACACAGAGCTGCATGTGTAAGTCGGCAACTAATTATAACAATCGGTTTACATACACATCAGTTTATACATATATAAATATATATGTGTGTATATATATATGTGTGTGTGTATATATATATATATATATATATATATATATATATATAGAAAGAGACAGAGAGAAAGAGAGAGAGTTTTACATAGGTTAATTTAATCCTTATAACAGTTCTATAAAATATGTACTCTGTGTCCCCCACTTTACAGATGAGAAAACTGACTCACAGAGAGGTTAAGTCACTTGCCAAAAGTCACACAGCTAGTAAGTGGTAGAGATGGGATGCAAACACAAGCAGTCAATCTTCAGAATCTGCATTCCTGACCACTAACTTCAACTACTTGTCAAATAAGTCCTGAGCATCTTTGCCACCTGGTAGAGATGGAGCAGTCCTGTCCTTGAGACTGGACCCTGCAGCTGCTGCTGGTTCTATGCCTTGCACTGTCCTTCCGCCATCTGATTGTGCTGCCAGGACCCCACACTGGCAGAGGCGCCCTGTTTCTCCAGGGCAGGTGTGAATGCTCCGCAGTGGAGAAGGGCCCACAACAGTGCTGCTCGCGCCTCAGTGTCGGAGTCTTTACAGTTCATGTTCTCTCCTGCCCCGTGGGGTACCCAGGCAGATAGGGTGGCTTAATCCAAAGGCTCTAGTATCAGCGCCAAACCACTTTCAGAAGGAGACTTGCCCCCAGCTCCCGGGCCTGGGTGCTGAGTCCTGAATCCTGCCTAGGCCCTCCCTTGCTCATGAGTATCTGCTCTAATCCTGTTGTCCTTTCAGACTATCTGGCCCTGACTGAAGCCAAGGTGAGGTTGTTTTTACTTTTGACCACCAAGGTGATGCCCAGCATCCTAGATTATTTTCTCCCAGGAAAATCCTTGTCTCTGTGGAGAGGAAAAATTGTTAATAAGAAAAGATACAGGGGTAGCCCAGCTCACCCTCCTGGAACAACAGCTCCAAATGCAAATAAAAGTGTTGGCTGGGAAGTGAGGCCTCCTAACTCTACCCACCAAACATATGCCTCAGCCCAGGCCCACCTCCAGCCATTATGTCCAATTACACCATCAGAGGAGTGCGGTGGACACCACTGATAATGATCCATGAAGTACCAGCTCAGGTTATTAAAAATTAAACTATTTCCAGTCTGGTTGATAAAAGTCGCCACCTGAGCCGTAGGCATGGCATCTCACCTTCCCTGGCCCCACTCCCAGGACCCTGGACCTTCCCACAGTCCAGCAGCGGGGGGCCTGAGGCTCGGCATAGCAGGGGCCCTGCCTGCCCCAGGGCAACAGGCTCTGTCTTCTCTGGTGGACAAGTGCCCATGCGGCTAAATCTAGAAAGACATTCACCAACCTGTGGAAATCGTGCTTTGCTTTAGGTATTTGGATGGCGGGTAGCTGTTATTCCATCATTTTGTTTATCTATGTTTCTCAACCTTTCTATAATAAACATGTTTCCTTATGTATTAAAGATCACATTTTTAAAATGCTAAAGATAATGGCAGATTTTAGATTTCCTAAGATGGAATGGACTGCCCTTCTGTACTCCCTGTACCTCCCCCATCAGAACCAGCACTCCCATTACAGCAGAGCAGGCAGGCCTGAGGCTGCTGTCCAGAGCCTCCGAAACGTGGCTTTTAATACTTTTGGAAACAAGACCCATGCCCTGGGTCTCATCAAAGAAGCATTGTGCTTCTCTGGCCACGAGCCCACTCACTCGCCCTGGTCAGCGTGACTAACCATCTAATTCTGGAGAAATGGGAACTCATTGAGTGAGCTGGCTTCCTCCAGAGAGCAGCCCATTTGTTTCCTGAAATGACTGGTCCACTGGGAAGTGGGCCAGGATGAACCTTTGAAGTACTCAGTGGCAAGAGGAGGAGAAAGAGAAGAAAGCACTACAGAGCAGCCAGGGACCATGAAAGGATGACGGAGCTCATGTCCTTGTTATGGGTGACGGTTAGATCAAAGCCAGCAGACACACTGCACACACACCGGTGTCACTCACCTGCCACTGAGAGCAGGCATGGCCAAGCTATCAATCACAAAGCTGTCCTCGCTGAGTTATAGACCTGAGTCCTTCCCAGTGCAGCTCCAGCAAACTTCCCATCACCTGTACAAGTCACTAGAGCTGAATCTACCTTGTCATCGCTGGAGTACTGAGGCTGGTGGTGGGCACCCTCCGAACAAGTCCACTGAGGTGGGTGGGCCCCCTGAGTGCAGCAATCCTGAGTTTCCCCTGGATCTGGAACCTGCCCCAAAGAGTGATGCAAGGCCTCCAATTTATGGAAACGTCCCTGTTTTCAGCATCAGGGAAACTCCCAACTGGTGTGGCTCTATCCTCTGCTAGGTGAAACACAAGAGGTCGTATCTCTTCATCAAACTCTTTTGAATCATGGAGCTCTTTCTGCAAATCAAAACTTAGTCTCAGGCCAAATTATGAGACAAATTGAACTTGTCTCGTAACTACTCATAAGTATGCAACTACTGTGCTTGAAGAGGGGGTGGCAATCCCAAGCCATAGCCACCCAAGGCCACCTCAGCCACTGCCATGGCTGCTGAAGGACAACCCCAAGCCTGAGGACTCTGTTGGACAGTCACTGATCTTAGCCGAGTCTCATGTAAGGAAGGAAGAGACAAACCACCCAGCCGGCGAGTGACAGAGATGGCAACCCGGGAGTCTCCTGGCTCTTGATCCAAACACCCAACCTAGTGTCAAACGTTCAGTCCCTTCTTTCCTCAAATGACACAATCTCCCTGACCTACTACAGCTGCTCCCTAGCTTCCAGTCTTGTCTGTCTGTCTGTAACTCCCGTTTCTAGATCAGCAGCCTACACATCCTCCTCAGCCTCTGATTTATAGAACTGCCTCGTGAAAACCCCGCTGTGAGATTCACAAGGACTCCAAACTCATCGTTCACCCAGAACCTGGACATCTAACCTTCCTCTTCCCAAACAGTTCCCCACCCAGCGTCCCCACTCCCTAACAGCCCGACAAGCCCCTGCAATTCATTGCTCAAGCCATGAAGCTGGGCTGCCTCACTCCCCTAGTAAGAAGTTTCTATGGCCATTCACCTTAGTCTTGACCTTGGCCTCCATCCATCTCGCTCCTTCACCACCGCCATTTCCTTGTTTTAAGCCACTACTGGTTCTCCCCTGGATTTCGGCAACAGTCCCTGACTAGTCTTTCTCACTCTAGGCTTCCCTACTCCTGTTTCTCAGAATGTCACCAACGTAATCTTTTGAAAACACAAATTTGAAAGTTACTCTCTGGCTTATAATTTGTCAAAGTTTCCCATTGTTTTGTTTTGCTTTTTAAATTTTTAGTTGACATACAATATTATATTAGTTTCAGATATACAAAATAGTGATTAGACATTTATATAACTTCTGAAGTGATCACCCCAATACGTCTAGTACCCATCTGACAGCACACATAGTTATTCCAATATTATTGACTATATTCCTTCTGCTGTACTTTATATCCCCAAGACAATTTTTATAACTGGCAATTTGTACCTCTTATTCCCTTCACCTTTTTCACCACCACCACCACCCCCCGCCAACCCTCCAACTCCCTTTCCATCTGGGAACCATCAATTTGTTCTCTGTCTCTGTGAGCTTGTTTCTGTTCTTTATCCATTCATCTTATCGATGGACACTTAGGGTGAGTCCATATCTTGGCTACTGTGAATAGTGCTGCAATGAACATGGGGGTGCAGGTATCTTTTTGAATTAGTATTTTGGATTTTTCCAGATAAATACGCAGAAGTGGAATTGCTTGGTCATACAATAGTTCTATTTTTAATTTTTTAAGGAATCTTCTTACTGTCTTCCCATTGATTTTTCAATAATGTCCAACCTTCCTGGCATAGTATATTATTGCCCCGTAATCTGACCCATTTCTCTCCACCCCCCATTTTTTGGAGATTCTCTGATTCAGATTCCTGCAAGATGAAAGTACTTTGTGGTGTGTGTATGTGTGTGTGTGTGTGTGTGTGTGTGTGTGTGTGTATCAAGGTCTAAACTTTCCCAAGCAGTTCCCTCAGCCTGGAACAACTTCCTCTCTCTTCACCTAGCTAACAGCTCCCCGTGTTCCGGGGCTCTTATTAGCTGTCACTCTTGTCACTGTCCCTTCCTGTCCCCCAGAGCTCCAAGAGGCTCCTCAGCACATACCCTGCCTCTTCATACTCATAAGCTGGAATAGCCTTTGCTTAGTGTGTGTTCTGTCCCCCACACTGGACTCGGGAATTCTGTCCTGTTCAATGCTGGGACTGCAGCCTGAGAAACAAGGCATGGAGGAGCGAATCGACCCCGGGGCATTTTTGTTCTAGACTGACCTCATGTGATAACCACTGAGTCAAGTTAGTGCCCTGACATACTCACAGCACACTTTATTTTATGCAGAAGATGAAGAAAAGAAAAAGGAGAAGGAAGGAAAGAAGGAAGAGCAGACCCTGCTATGAAGAGCGAGGTGCTCCATGCCAGGCGTCCGACAAAGTGTTTTGTACACACATGTGGGCTCCTCATGCATCCTAGAGGGAACAGAGAGTTTTCCAACCTGCTGCTTGGCTTTTACTTTTGTTTGTAGTATCTTTCCATGTGCAAACAGCATCTGATTCCCAATCATCTCTGTCATTCCTGACAAACACACATCTCTCTCCTACACTGATACGCAGTTTTATTTATGGTGCCACCGAAATTGTTCATAATGTCCCCTGAGGACAGGAATATCTTCGTCCCTGTGGATTAACACAGTGTCTGGCACTTAGTAGGCCCTCAGTAAATACTGCATGCATGGATAGATGGGAAGTAAGGAATGAGGAGGAAGAGAGAGAAAGAAGGGAAGGGGAGGGCGCTAGGAAAGACAGGGCTGAAAACAGAGAAGGAAGAGGACACGAGGGAAAAAAACATGTGCTCAGTGCGTGCTGGGGTTTGTCTGCTCCTATGGATTATACTCCCTGGCACAAGCCAGGCTCAGCCTGGCAGCTGTTGGCCACTGGCTCCCAGCCCATGTGACACACCTGCCCTGCAGAGCCAGGCTGTGCTTGGCAGCTTAGGTGCCCAACCTCTCCTTGTTGCAGGGCACATCTGAGCCAGGAACCACCACCTAGACTCTGGTCATTACACTCTGGGGCGTCCCTCAGCACCCCAAAAGCAGGCACATGACAGGCCCTTGATAAAGCTGCAAGGGATGTTGGCGAGTGTCTGGTGAGCCTGGAGGACAGGGTGGCCTCCCTCCCGTGATCTACAATAAGCCGTCTACTTTTTCTGCCTTGTTTCCCTTCCCAGCATTCATCATTGTCATTCTGTATCCATTAGAGACAGAGAAGGTGATGAAAGCACTCCCTCTACAGCCAGAAAGCCTGGGTGCAGACCCCAGCTCTGCCCCGTCCTGGTGGGGCAACCTTGAGCAAGTTTGTTAACTGCTCTGTGTGGCTCGGTTTTCCCTGGTGAGACAGTGATGCTCACGCCTGCCCCAGAAAGTTCCCGTGAGGGTCAGAAGAGCTGGCGAATGTCGCCGGCTTTCCACAGCACCTGACACATAGTAAGGGCTCAGTCAGTGTTGGCTGTCATTGTGCTATTACCATGCCCCAGAATGAAGCTACCAGAAAGCACTGTGTGCTCTTTCCTGGAGCAGCCCCGGAGCCTGACACAAGGCATGGTCAGTGGTGGGCAATTGGGTTCTTTTAATGAAAGGGTTTCCCAGCTGGCGAAAGAAAAGCCTAACGAAGCCAAGTGACTTACCCACGGTCACACAGCACATTGGAGGCAGAGTTCCCACGTCAGCTCTCTCTGCCGCCCCACACGCCTTCCTGAGGAGGCCAGCTGTCCTCAGCTGTGGGAACGCCATGCTAAGGCTGGCACTGTCCAGTCCATTGGGGCAGCTACATGTACCACCCAATACAATGACCAAGAGGGAGTGTCATGCAGGGTGGCACGTGGGGTCTCTGGTCCCGCTCCCCACATAAGAACACAGTGAGGACATGGTGAGGCCAAAAAGGAACACCCACGGAGCCATAGATAGGGGAGTCATACCACTATAGTCTCGCTGGCAGCTTGGTTGGAGACACAGGAAGCAGGAGCCACACTATCCACAACCTGCCGTCCACTGCTCTCTGCCAACCAACCCCACTTGCTAACTGCAATCTGCTCTTGCTAGCTCAGCCACCACCTTCTTGCTAGCCCCCATTTTCTGCTAGCGTAGACATGGCAGTTATATTAGTGGCCAATGGCTCACTGGTTAGAGCTGACGGCCAACTAGCCACAGCTGATGACCAGCCAATCACAGTTGATGGGCATTTACTACCCGAGCCAGCACCTTTCCACGTGAGGCCAAGAGCCTGGGAACTGCACTCCTGGCTGTGTCCCCACAGGGAGACATGACCCCTTGCCATGTGGTCAATGTGATGGACGAGCTGAATTGTTCCTGTTATTCAATTCTAATTAGTTTACATTTAAATTTAAAAACAGACACTCGATCCAGCTACTGGAAAATTTTTCTGTGGATCTGGAACAAGTCATGTAGGTGGATCTACCTTTTCAGATATAAACTTTATGAAATCCAAATACAGATCAAGTGTTCCAATGAAAGTTTAGTATCCAAGTTGAGATGTAAAAGTGCAAAATGTACGCATTTGGAAGGCTTAGTGGGTATAAAAGAATGTAAAATATCTCATTAATAATTGTGTATATGGCTTATATGTTGAAAAGATCACATTTGGGATATGTTGGATTAAACAGAGTATTATTAAAATTTCATCTGTTCCTTTTTTTATATAATGTGGCTCTTAGAAAATGGAAAATTACTTAGGTGGCTCAAATTATATTTCCACTGGACAGTGATGGGCCAGAGGGACAAGGACGGGTGAAGAGGAAGGTGACTCACTAGCTGGCAGAGCTATCCCCCACTGCCCCAGGACCAAGGCAGGGCTCCAGGTCCGGAGCTGGGCCGGGCTCCTTGGGAGGCCGGTGAGCTGGCCCCTCTCCCGGCACTCACACACTTCCCTCACTGAGCACGAAGCAGCTGGGATTAGCACTAATTCTTTCCCTGGAGGGCAGATGGGGGAAGGTTAAGTGCCCGGTGACTGCAGCTGCCCAATTAAACCCCGGGAGAGGGGCGAGGGTGGAGGAGGAGGCTGGGGACTGTTTTTAGGGATTCCCAGGGAGACAGGAAACAGCGACTGCTCCACCTCCTTTATCTCCTGTCCCCTTCAGTGGTTGGCAGTCCCCCAGGCTCAGCAGGGGTGATTCATGCTCCCAGGACCACACAGTGGGCTCGCTGCGGGACTCCATTGTCCCGATCTCTGCTCCATCTCTCTGAGCAGCAGCTCCGGATATAACAATAGTTGCCTGCTTTGCTGTTGCTCTGGGAAGATTTGGAGGCAATGGGGCTGAGGCTAGAGAACCATTGGGCCAAGACTGAGTGCTGAGACAGACCACCGCTCACCTCTGCTGCCCGCTGATTTCTCCTGCAGTCCGCTCCCTTTCGTACTGTCACCACCATCCCCATTTATAGAGCAGGACGTTGAGCCTCGGAGAGGTTTAGCGTGTTGCCCAGGGACACCTGGTTGGGAAGCCAGGGGATCTGAATACCAGGTGACCCAGTCTGACCTGAAGTTCTAGTTTAACCTCCCTGTCATGTTGCCTCTTCTCCCAAGAGTCCCCGACTTGCTAGCAAAACGGCCGACAGGGTGGGATGGCTTCCTGGAGGCTTCCTCTGGCATGTCAGAGCCCTAACCTGGAAGGGCGGTCATGTACCCCGAGCTACCTCCTGTTTGCCCCAGTGCAGATGCCACCTCCCCTAGAAAGCCCTCACTGACTCCTCCTGCCCACCTTTCCTTCCAGCCTAGTTACCTGCCCATCCCCCTCACTTTTCACTCTGTAGCCATTAGAGGCAAAGAAGGTGATGAAAGCACTCCCTCTACAGCCAGAAAGCCTGGGTGCAGACCCCAGCTCTGCCCCGTCCTGGTGGGGCAACCTTGAGCAAGTTTGTTAACTGCTTTGTGTGGCTCGGTTTTCCCTGGTGAGACAGTGATGCTCACGCCTGCCCCAGAAAGTTCCCGTGAGGGTCAGAAGAGATGGCGAATGCGTACTGGTGTGCACCCTCTGGCTTTGGCCATGCTAGCATTCCTTCTGCTTGCTAATGGCTGCATTCATCCCATAAAAATAGCCAACATACATTGAGCATTTTACCCATATTATTTTAATTTACCCATGTAAGGGTTAACTTTATGTGTCAGCTTCACTGGGACCTGGACTGCCCAGATTAAACATTATTTCTGGGTGTGTCTGTGAAGATGATTCCAGAGGAGATTAACATTAAGTCGGTGGGCCAGGTGAAGCAGGTGGCCTCCCCAGTATGGGTAGGCTGCGTCCGATCCCTTAAAGGTCTGAAGAGAACTCAAAGGCTGAATGAGGTGAAGTTTGTTTTCTCGGCCTGACTGCTGAGCTCACACATCTGCTTTCTGTCCTGTGACATCGGCCCACCAGGTCTCAGACACCACTGGCTCTCCTGGGTCTCCAGCTTGCAGACAGCAGCTATAGTGATGTAGGTGATGTCGGATCTGCCAACAGTTTCTTATTGTGGGCCAGGATCGTGTCTCGTGGAGCCGAAGAATGGGAACACGGACCGGGCAGAGGCAAAAAGTTTTTTAAAAGGATAGTTTATTAGAGGCAGGAAAAGAGGTTGCAGCTCCCGAGCGGGAGGGGGTCCCAAATGGGGGTGCCCCATGACTGAGGCAAAAGCTCTTACTTTTATACCTTCCCCTGCCTGTTTGGGGAAGGGGAGCTGTTTGGAGAAGGGAACTGGCGCCTTCTAATGAAATTTGTCTACCAGGTTTGTTCTGTTTGTCCATCCTGGAGGAATTAGCAAAGTAACCCACTCTTATCTATCAGATCTGCTCCATTTGTCAGGCCAAATGAATTTTATGATTTACCTCAAGGCCTTGTTACATTATGTCCTGGAGCAAAGGAGTGATTTCAAAACCTGAAGTTTTAGGATATGGCTGTCTTTGTTTCTTCCACCAGGGACTTCCCTGTCTACCTAGGGACATGCTAACTCTCCTGTATCAATAGGACTTCTCAGCTTCCATAATCACCTGAGCCAATTCCTTATAATAAATAATATTTATATTTTCCTCTAAACAACCCTCATAACCTACCAGTAAAGAACATACCATTATTGTTTCCATTTGGCAGCTCAGAAAACTGAGGCACAGAAAATAGAATTAATGGCTGACTGTCACAGAGCTCATACGTGGTAACAACTACACATTGAGTTCCCACGGTGCTTAAGCACCGTCTGCGTGCCAGGCGCTAAGGGCCCAGCAGTGAGCACTACGACAATGTTCCCTGCCCTCATGGGGCCTCCACGTGAGCTGGGCAGACAGAGGGAAATCAAGTATTCAAATAAAATGTAAAGTAATTTCAGTAGTGACAAGGTCAATAAAGAGAACTAAAGCAGAATAAGGGGGGAAGATAAGCAGAGAGTGTGGTCAGGGAGGGCCTCTCAGAAGAGGTGACATGTAGGCAGATGTGAAGTGAGGTGCCACACCACAGGAAGGTGTGGAGGAGAGCCACTCCAGGGAGAAGGAATGGTGAGGGCAAATGGTCTACCTGTAGCACGCGTAGGATGTCCAAACACCAGAAGGTCCACACAAACTACACAAGTGTTCACAACAGCATTATTCATAAGCCAAAAAGTAGAAACAACCCAATGTTTGCCAGCTGATGACTGGATACATAAAATGTGGTATATCCAAACAAAAGAATATGATTTGGCCACGAAAAGGAATGGAGTACCAATTCATGGTGACTCTGGAAACATGACGCTAAGTGAGAGAGGCCAGTAACAAAAGCCCACATACATTAGAATTTTGTTGATATGAGATGTCCAAAGTGGGCCCATCTGTAGTGACAGAAGGAGATCAGCGGTTGCCTCGGGCCGGGGAGGAGGGAGTATGAGGATGAAGTTTCTTCTGGGGACAATGAAAATGTTCTACAATCAGATTGTGGTCCGAGTTACACAACTCTGAAAAAAAATAAAAACTATTGAACTGTACATTTTCAATGGGTAAGTTTTATGGTATGTTAATTACATCTCAGTAAAGTTGGTTTTAAAAAAAGAAACAAGCAAACAAACAAACAGCAGCGAGAAGGGGCAGGGTAACTGAAGCAGGACGAGCATGGAGATGAGAGAGGACTTCAGGCAGACCATGGAGGTCCTTATAGCTTCATTAACGTTCAGTTTTAGGCTGTGCATGGAATCAATTTCAGTTTCTGAGCAGGGAACCTAGTCCTATGTGTGTGGCTTATAGATGCTTCGTTTGCAGGGCAGAATAATGGTGAAGAGCATAGATCCTGGTGCCTGGGTTCAAATCCCGGCTGAGCTCACGTTCCTAGCTGTGTGGCTGCAGCGAGTGATGTAGTCTTTGGGGTCCTCACTATCTTAACCATAGAATGGGATGATAATAGCATCTCCCTCCTAGGAAGCTTAACGGAGTGAATATTCATGAAGCACAGGGAATGGTGCCTGGCACATAAGCAGGTCCATAGAGTTTGGTCATTTAAACAAATCAGAAGGTTCTCACTACATGATGTTCGCCTGCCCGAGCAGGGGCACAGCCAGTCAGGGTCTGCTTCCTGCCTTGCAAAGCCCTCAGCCTTCACCTGGCTCCATCCAGCAAGTGATTGTTCCTGCGGCTTCCTTCCAAATGGACCATAAATCAGAGGCCTGAGGTTCCTGTTACCAGCGGCTGGGGGGTGAAGTCCCTCCCTGGGGTAACTGGAAGCAGATGTTGCCAGACCTGTGTGGCCCCCAGAGGCCGGAGGCCGTGTACCTGGGCTGCTCACGTCACAGCAGTTGGGGCAAGAATTTCTATGAGCTTTGAAAGCAAAGGTTGTCAAAGAAACGACCTCCTAAGGCTTCCAGATGTTCAGCGGCTTGTTTCAAGCAGGAGGTGGGCAGCTAATGGGGGCCCTCAAGGGCTGAGAGAGGAAGCCAGGGTCGTGGGTAACACTGGGTTCCTTCCAAGGGGCTGAGACGTGGCAAGCTGTAAAGAAACGAGCACTGGCTTTGCAGTCAGAGGACCTGTTTCAAGTTGGCCTTTCTCCCTTTTCTAGTCTGCGCTCCTAAGTAAAGGATGGCACCTTTCCAGACCTCTCTTTTCTCACCTGTGAAATGCCTAACTCAAATACATGTGAAGGGTGGGAAGCAATTTAAATGAAAGCTCCAGCAGTTTCTGGCACACAGTAGGTGCTCAGAAAACTAAAGGTAGTATGAAGTTGCTAGGCACACCCCCTTGCTCTTCGCCAAGCCTTTGCTGTCCCGGGACACGGGGCACTGTGATCTGTTGGTGCACGTGGAGGAGTACACCCCCAGGAATCTTCCTTCCCAGGCTTCCGAAGGCCAAGACTCTGAGAATGTCCAGAAACCATCAGCAGTCAAGCAGCTACACATCCATGGGCAGTTTGGCTTCTGTATGGTTGACTCTGGGCTCAGAGGATGTCACCCGGGGCCATCTCTTCAGCTTCCTCTGATGGGTTGCTAGATTTAGCAAATAAAAATACAGGATGTCAGTTGAACTTAAATTTCAGATAAACAAGAAATACTTTTTTAGTAGAGCTACGTCCCACTAAATATTTGAGACATACTGAAATACATTATTCATTGTTTATCTGAAATTCAAGTTCAGCTGGGCCTCCTCTATTTTATCTGGCAGCCCCTTGAACTTCAGCCTTAGGCTGGGTCCCTGGGGGAGCAACAGGGCAGCAAACCTCTCATAGCTTCTCACTGGCTCAGACTGGGTTATGTGCTACCACAAATCAGTCACTGAGGCCGGGGAAACTTAATACACAGGTTACTATCACCTGGTTTACCTACCCCATCCCCAAATTCTGAGCCTGGGCTCAACTTTTCCAAAGCCCCAAAGCTCCGTGGAGGAGGGTGGGCCCTTCAAAACAACATCCAGGTGTTGTGAATACGATACATTCAAGATACATTCAAGAAGTAGAGATGGGGTAGATGGGAGACAAGGAAACAGGATCCCCTGTGAGCAAGTGCAAGAAGGGAGAATTTCTGAGCCAGAGGCAAAGAAGTGGGTGCTCCCTCCCAGCTGGTAGGGTGCCCAAAGGTGGTGGAGTGCCAAGACAAAAAAGTGGATCTCTTAGGGCCAAAGAAACCCTCCTTGTGTCTGGTCCTGTGAACCCCACCTCCAGGTAGCCCTTCCCTAATTACTTCTCTGAGCCTCAGTTTCCTCATCAGGAAAATGGGTATAACTATTCAAATTTCTTGGGGTTATTGTGAAAATTACCTAAGATTCAATTGACACCTAATTTGGGGCCCAATTAGTTCTTATATAAGGGTCACAAATTCGGATGGCATCTGTGGGGACAGAGCCAGGAGTGGTTTCCAGGCTCTCGGCCTCACATGGAAAGGTGCTGGCTCAGGTAGTAAATGGCCATCAACTGTGATTGGATGGCCATCAGCTGTGGCTAGTTGGCTGTCAGCTGTAACCAGTGAGCCATTGGCCACTAATATAACTGCCGTGGCTAGGCTAGCAAAGAATGGGGACTAGCAAGAAGATGGTGGCTGAGCTGGCAAGAGGGGATTGCAGAGAGGCGGATGTCGCCAGCGAAATGGTATGACTCCCCAATCTGTGGCTCCGTGGGTGTTCCTGTTTGGCCTCACCATGTCCTGCGTTCTATGTGGGGAGCGGGAGCTGAGACCCCGCGTGACACCCTGCATGACAGCATCTCTCAAAACTATTTCCTAAAGGTAGATTTTTACAAATTGGGGTTCCAGTCTTAGAGACCTATTTTCATTCTTTGAAAATACCAAAATGAGTTATGATTGCTGGTCAGGGTTTCTCAGCCTCAGCACTATTGACATATGGAGGCTGCATCATTCTTTGCTGTGGGGCCTATCCCGTGCGTGGCAGGATGCTTAGCAGCATCTCTGGACTGTACCCACTAGAAGCCAGCAGCAGCCTCCACCACCACCCCACCACCGTCATAAACACAAAAATTCTCCAGATTGCCAAATGTTCCCTTCAATAGGCCGAGTTTCCTCCCTTCACTGAGAACTACTGTGATAATAAAATAAAATACAAATATATACTCGTATAAATAGGTTTTAAGCTATTGCATCAGATGTGTATCGTAAACCCCATGTTCCATTGGGGAGGCTTGTCTACGTGGGCTGAGCCAGCGAGGTCCTTTAAAATCAAGCCCACATCAGTTGAAGACACCACTTCCTGAAGTAAGTAAGCCTGAGTATTCGTCCTGTCCCCAGGGACTTTCATGCTGCATTGAAAACGAGAATCATCTGTCCAAAAATGTTTGCTTGTCAAGTTAATTGAAGGAGAAGGACAGTGACAGGCAATGCCTGATCGTCTCTTTAGCTTCCATTGCAGCACAAGCCAAAGTGCTTCTTGGAACGACATCAGGCTTTGTGTAGTGTGGGTGTCTCAAAGTCATGCTCTGCTTTTTATTCTTCTTTTTAAGTCAGAAATTACGGTTGCAGCCAAGTGTTCATCAGCTGTGGCGGATAGCAGAGAGCAGTGGGGGTGCTTGCAGGTACACACAGGGAGACAAAACCCAGCTGAAGGCTGCCCTTGACCTTACTTTGAACTCTGGTTTGCCTCTCACTACGTGGGTGACTTTGGATAAGTTGTCTAATCTCGGATAAGGCTGGCTTTCCTGGCCTGTGTCCAGCAGTCACACAGGGCTTGGCATGGAGAGGTGCCCCTCACTTCCTTTAATGCCTTGCTGTCACCATGTTGAAATTCCTAATAGTATTTGAACAGGGGTGCCCCATTTTCATTTTGCACCAGCCCTGTACATTGTATGGTCCAGTCCTGCTCTCTGAACTCAATTTTTACATCTGTAAACAGCAGAAAGGACACCTTCCCCCTAGGACAGCTGTGAGGATTACAGACCCTCCAGTTGCTGACAATTCACAACACTACCAGCACCTGCCTGGCCATCCCAGGAGCTCAAGAAATAGAGGCTGCAATCATTTTCAGGACCCATCTCAGAAGGAAGTCTTTAACTACAGGCCTGAGACCATGATTCGAAGCTTCCGGAGCCTTTGAAATGCTGTTTATTATTTTTGTTACTCCCATCTGTTTCCTGCAGCAGTGAACTCCTTAACTGAAAACGCCTGTGGACTTGTGTGGGGGATGGGGAGTGGGCAGGGGGCAGTTGGGACACCCCACCCCTTGGGCAGCCTGGCTGGGGAGGAGAGTCCCATGGGCAAGTTGGCAGAGCTGAGAAAACAGGCTGAGTCCCAGAGCTTCTGCAAGGGAGGAAGGAAGAGGGTGCTTCTCTCTCACATTTGTACCCTGTTGAACTTTCCAAAGAGGAACAGAAAACATGGGGTGACAGCTCATCCTGAGGGATGTGCATGAACCCACCACCCATTTGTCCCTTCCTTAGGGTGCTGTGAGCTTCTGTGCCTAAAGAACTCCGACAAGCCGTGTTGTCCGCCCTGCCCCACCTCAACACGTGCGTCTTGGCAGGTTGCAGGGTGCTGGGAGTGATGAGAGGCTCTGTTTCTTTCCACACTATTACCCTTGCAGGTGGCCAGGGCCCCAACCCACCTCTCCAGTTGAAACATGTCTGAGACATTGAAATGGGCCACCCATGTGGGACAATAGAAGGTACCAGACAAACGTTTAGGACACTGTTGGAGATTCTCTCTAGGCTACTGTGCTGGCCGCCCCAAAGAAGGCTCTCAGCCTCCGTCCACAGCAAGGACGACCTTAGCAGCTCCAGGGTCGATGGTGTACATTGAGCACAAGAAGAGACAGCAGAGTATGTACGTGCCAACCGAGCTGCCTTGGGCATCCCTGGCTCTTGATGACCCAAGTGCTCACTCCAGGGTGGGGGCTGGGCAGTATCTGGAAGCCCAGTCCCCTCACGCCTACTGGGCCCCAGGCCCCTCTCCTTTATGCGTCCCATCTATCTCTCGCCTTCCCCAACCAGGCCAGTCCTTTCCATTTCCAGGTCCAGAAGCATCCCTCTTCCCCAACTGTCTCCCACATCTATTATTTGTACAATCAGTCCCTGTTGTCCCCCTGAGGCCTAAGCTTTTGAAACTTGAAGCCAAGAGCTGACATTCTTTTTTCTCAGAGTTTCTGCTGAGTCATCCCCTCCCAAGGCACTGAGCACAAACTCCACAGCTGGCGGACTGGAGCCAGAGGCGAGGCAGAATCCTGGAGCATAACCATCCCAGCCACCACATGCGCTCCAATAGTCAGTCAAGTCTTATGGCAATGTTCTGTGTTTGCTTGTTTCACAAAAGGCAGAGAGATGCCTGTGGGTGTGTGTCACCACAGGAACACCATCTCTCAGGTGACAAGACGCTATAGGAGAGAGTAATATTCCTGCCCCGTGCCCCAGACATCCAGCTGTCATAGGGTTGTAGCAGAAACCCAAAGGACAACATTGCCTCAACGTTGAGACAAAGCAAGCCTTCTCGGTCCTCTGCCCCTGGCCTTTTGCCCTCTGAGGGTGACTGTCTGAGGCCACCACCCTTAGGAAAGTGACTGTATCTATGAGACAGAGTGGTGGTCACAGAGAGTCTGTGATGGAGAGTCCCAGAGATGGAGACCCTAGGAATTGGATGGATTTCTAATGCTCAACAAGGAACCCCAATTACAGGAACATTACATGTGCCTTGAAATGGAGCTCTTTTGAATGGAGTTCTATTTACCCAGTAAATCTTAATCACACCATCAATTACCATAAAAATATTTTGAAGACATCCTCGCCCATTGGGGGAAGGCTTCCTACCAGGTAATGGGGGGAATTCTCTTTGCCCTTCGGTGAGTGGACCAGCCACCGGCAACTGACCATGGTCTACAGTCTTGGTGCGAATAACTGCATCCAGCAGCTTCAAGACAGTCCTGTGAATGAAGAAGCTTGCTCAGGAACTGATCTGGAAAAGAAAACCCCCTCCACCTAATTTGGAACACATTTCCATCCACAGCTCTGCTAAACAGCACCTCCTTTAGTCATTCTGTGACAATTTGGCTCCTTTTGAAAAATGCATTTTCAAGTTCAGAGCTGGAATGGGCCTGTGGAGTTTTCTGAGGCCTGGAGATCAGGAGAGAACTAGATGCGGCGAAGTGAACATGAAGCCACCGTCGCAGAGCCTGCTGGGACTCGCCAAAGGCTGGCTTTAGATACAAGACCAAGTCACAGAATTTCTCTGCTGAATTCATCCGCAAGTTAGTAATGCTTCTTGTTTTCCTCCCGACTTCCTGCATGGTGCTGGGGAAGCCAGTCAGCTGATCTCAGATACACTTCATAATCCCTCAGAGTCTATGTCCCCAGCCATAAAATGGAAATAATCATGTTTATCCTCCCTCATAATAGAGTGAATCCCTCTTATCAGATCATCAGCTATCCGAGCACAAGGATGGTGTCGTTTCTTTTTCATAGGCCCTAGTGGAGGTACATATTAGTAACAACAACAGCAATAATAATAAAGTATCTTTTATTGAGGGCCTACTATGTGCCAGGAACTCTGCAAATCACTGGTCATATATTATCTCATTTAATAATGAGTTTTGATTCCCATTTTATAGATGAGGAAACGGAGTTTCAGAGAGGAAATTTAAACCACTCAATTTCTAATTCTCGGCCCTAGCTCATTTGATCTCCTTTCTCTGCCCTCCCTCTCCCCTCTAGCAAAACAAAAGAAGTACAATCTGTATATGAAAAGACTTTCCATAAATGTAAAGTCAAATATTCGTGTCTAGAGCATCTCCTCTCTCAGGATCATTGGCCATTTATTTATTCAGGAAACAATTATTGCAAGTCTCCTCCCTATAGGCCAAGGACAAAATAACGAGCGAAAGTAACCATCACTCAGCCCTCGGGATTCTGCAATCTAAAATATAATCAAACCTGCTGGGCATCTCTGTAAGCAAAAGGCACTCTCCATCCCACCTCAACCCCTCCGCTGCCCAGGGTTTTACTCATTCATTCTTCAACATTTACAATATAATGAACTAAGATTGGGTTAGGCTGCAAGTAACATGAACCAAACATCAATGGCTGCCTTAAACTATAAAGAAGGTTATTCTCTTCCTTATAGGACACAATTTCCAGTAGTAAACTGTTTAATAACTAAAGATGTCAGAACAGAGAGAGGTCTTGATAGTTCTGTTGGCCTTTGCCTCATGGGCATAATGTGGCTGCCACAGCTCCAACCATTAAATATATATCGTAAGCAGTAGGAATGTGGGAAAGTCATGAGCAAAAGATCCCCTATTAGCTGAGTCAGCCTCCCTTTTGTGGAGCTTTTCTGGAAGTCCTTTGCAACAACTTTCACTTACACTTGTATAACAGACACTGTTGGTGCCTGCCCTCCCAGGTCCCCTTGTCACTCCTCATTTGGGTGCCACAGAATCCCCCCCAAACACTTTCCTTTGGCACCACTAGCTTGCTCAACTCACCACACAGAGCAGGCCACAAATGCCAGAGTTAATGGTGCCCAGAAGCAGCCTCAACCAGTGACAGACAGCAGCTGGTGGACAAAAACTCCACCTTTCTCACCCTCAGATGGGAAAGCCCGAGGCCTGTTCTACACCACCTGCCCGAGGCTCCCAGGGGAACTGAGCCCAGATGCTCCCCTACAGTACCTTGGTCACTCACACAATCTGTAATCGGCATCTTCCCTTCCTTGTCTCATTTCCCTGCTTCTATACAAATCCTTCCTGGAGTCACCTTCCAAATAAACTGCTGGCTCTTGAATCTTTGCCTCAAAGAGACTGTTTGTGGGTACCCGAACTAAGATAGCCTGGTTGTTCAGACTGTATCGTGTGGCCACCTTGGCTGCGAGGGTCTGCCATGTGGGTACAGCAACGCTCCCGTCAACTGGGGTTCTGTTGCAAGGAGGGGAAAGACGTAACATCTCGGAGGAGACTGCATCTAGCAATCTCTATCATGCCTAGATCAGATTACCTCTAGATCAGGTCCACGATTTCTCATGTTTGTACCAAGAACCCTCCAAGAACCATGCCGGCCACTGGCTTCCAGGGGAGGCAGGAATAGCATTGCCCTCAGACTCAGGAGAGGCAGGCAGACAGCAACTACACTGCAGATGTGGGTGCTACCAGACAGTAACGAGCGCTGACTTGGGGCGTGCTAGCTCCTAGTCAGACTCTGTTTTAAGAGATTTACATGCGCGACAACATTTAATCCTCACTGCACCTTCTGAGGCAAGGGCTTTGTCACCTTTTTCATTCTACACATGAAGAAACAGAATGGCAGAGGATGAGTAATTTAGCCAAGAGCAGGACTACTAAGTGTTAAGAGTTGAAACTCAAAACTCAGTTTGGGTGACTCCTGAAGAAAGTGATGTCTCAGCCATGTGTGGGACGATGAGCCGTGGTGAGACAGGTAATGAGGGCGAGCAAAGAGAAAAGCATGCATGAAGGTCAGGCGGCTTGAGCTACTGGGTGAGGCCGCTGGGCAGGCCAACTCGCCTCAGCTAGCCCTCACAGAAAGGGAGCGACGGCTCGAAAGGCCCCAGAGCTGTACCCAGGCGCCCTCTCACCTCTCTCAGACACTGCCCTGCCATTCCCTCTCGCTCACCTCTCTCACACACACACACACACACACGCACACACACGCGCACACGCACACACATGCACACGCGCACACGCACACACACCCCTCCACACTGCCCTGCGACGCTCACCCCTTCATGGGCACTTCCTCCACCATGCCATTTGTGTAACCTGCTACACCAGATCTCTGTTACCTCTAGATCAAGTTCCCACATTTACACCAAGGATTCCACAAGTGTCACTTTCAGAATTAGCGAGCAGGGGTTCACATCCCACCTCTGGGCAAATCCTGCAGTCTGTCTGAATCTCATCTGTAAAATGGGATTAAAACAGCCACCTCCCAGTGTTACAGTGAGGACCGAATGAGGTTGTATCAGCAAATTAATAACAAGGTGTGTGGCATACATCAGTATTTGTTTTTTTTTTCGTTTTTACTATTCCTACTACTAATACTAGTACTTCAGAATATCCAGCCTATGCTGTTCTCCTCTCTCATATTGCAGTACAGGTTCCCACCCCGTCTCCTTTGCTCCAGCTGTCCCCGTACCCCGCTGAATACCTCCCCTCATTCCCTCACCAAGGCTTAGGAGCCTGTCCCCTCATTATTTCACCTTTGGCTAAGTGGATCTCCAACTTGTCTGCATATTAGAATCACTGAGGAGCTTTGAAGACTCCTCATACACAGGCCGGAGTGATGGGCTGCATCTGAGCCAGGTGGGACTCAGTCATCAGCGCTTCTTCAAGTTGCCCCAGGTAGTTGTGATTTGCAGGCAGGTTTGAGAACCAGGGCTCTGACCTTTCCATTCTACAAAGGCCTGCAGTTTGACCCAAATTTGCCCAGACTTTCATTGTTTGCTTGTGTGTGTTTGTCTCATCCCCCAAGCACGCTCAGTTCTTGCAAGGAAGAACCACGTAGGGTCCCTCACAGCACCCTACTTTCCACACTCCATCAGGGCGTCTTCACCAGGAGTTGGTGGACACACAGCAGGTCATTTATCTCGTCTCTCTTCTCGTTCCCACGGCCCTTCCTGTCAGCGTGGCCATCACTCAGCTCCCCTGGGAGCTGACCTCTGCTTTGTCCACATATGGTTCTTTCTGGGAACTCCTCAGAGCACATCCAAAGGGCCTGGCCTACGTTCCAGGCAGCCTGCCCCTGACACAGACAGGGTCAGAGGGCTCGTGCGCACACCCGGCCTGCGCCCCGTGCACCCCTTTCTCACCCCTGTAGTGGTCACCTCTGCCTGTCGATCCTCGGGAGGAAAGTCGGAGAAGAGAAGCACGCAGTCTAGTGCAGAAAATATTCTCCAGAGTGGCCATGGGAACGTCCGCCTAAGCTCATCTTACCTGTAACCTCGCTCTGCTGCCACCGAGATGGGGCAGGCGCAGTTACCTCTTTCTCCTTGACCTGGGCAGGTTTTTGGCTCTGTTCTGAGCACTAAAGTCTGGCAGAAGTGACTCCCAAGGCTAGGTCACTAAAGCGATTCGCTTCCTCTCGGTTCTCCCTCTGGGGATGCTTGTCCCTAGAACCAGTTGCCACAATATGAAAGGCCCAGGCCACATGGACAGGCCACATGCAGATGTTGTGGCGGGAGCCCCAGCCGAGGCCGCAGCTGACAGCCAGATAAACCGCAGACGTGTGGGTGAAAGAACTTCCAGACGACTCTAGCCCAGCCACCACCTGTCTGGACATCAGGAGAGACCCAGGGGAGACCGGCTGCCCTCACCCGCCAGCCCCAGACGTGAGTGGTGATTCTAATAACAAGGTGATTGTTGCTTCGTACCACGCAGTTTAAGGTGGTTTCTTCTACAACAGAGAAGAACTGGCACACGGGTTCTGAACGTGGGCTCGAGGGTTGGGGGGCAGGAAATTCTGGGGTCCCCAGGACCCAAAGGCTGGTCTGGAGGAGAAGACATGAGGTCTGGATGGGCAGGTCTCTCTTCATGGGAGGGGGGCAGCTCGTGGTGGGCCAGAGCAAGGCCCTGTGAAGTGTGGGGCCCCCAGAGCCTGACTGTCTGGATCCAAGGCTGACACTATCCACAGGCACCCTGCTCGACAGCGGCTCCGGACGGATGGTCCAGACCGGGGGCCTTTGAGCTAAAGGGTCCCTTTGCCTTCTGCATAGGAGAAGCGCACGGGGTGGGGGCGAGGTAACTAGCTGGGCTTTGCAGGCAGAGCAGAGTTGTCACCAAAGCCGGGTTTGACTTGGCTCCCATTACGTTTCTTTTTTAGAAAAGGAATGTGTTGCCAACATTTAAAAGTTGTAAGACTTCAAATAAAAACCTGCAGATGTATAAATATGCATTTTCTCCCTGATTATAAAAACAAACATGCTAAGACTTTCTCTTGAGAATCAGATGAGCTGGTCCCACGGGGTCCACATTTCTTGGTGGCAACGAGTAGGTCCAGCTGAGCATCAGACACAAACCCCCTCTCGTCGTGCCCCAGCCCTCCAGTCCCAGCTCCTGAACTCCCCAGGTGTCACTCATTATATTAGACGGCCTGGCCCCCATGGGCGTTTGATTTTAGAATTCCTGGGGCTCATATATCAGCTGGCCACCGGTCTATCACTTACTAGCTGTGTGACTTTGGACAAACTGCTTACTTTTGTCTGCCTGTATTTTCTAGCCTGTAAAACTGTGGTACAACTGCGTGGAGCTCTGGGATGAGAACTAAAATGAAAATGCATGGGAAAGACTTAGCCCAGCCTCTGGCATGTAGCAAATACTTTACAAATGATTGCTATTATTTTCACTGTCGTTGTTTTTGTGATTTGAGGCCCTGCCCACATCTCCCATGGCTCCTGCCCAGCCCACACAAGCTGTCCCCAACACCCCACTCTGCGAGCCCAGGAGAGCCACAGAACAGAATGGACCGGGAAGCAGCCCTGAGCTGTAGCCTTGCCTGTGATTATAAATATTAGTGTTGGCCCAGCCTAGGTGCAGAAGAGGGGGGTGCTGGAGCCCCACACCACACATCTGCCGAGAGCTGCCAGGCAGAGGGACCACCCCAGCCTGGCCCCCCAGTGCTCCAGGTTGCTTACCGGTGGCTGACAATGTTTGCACCCCACCTGTGTCCCAATAGCTGGAAGGGTCAATCCCTCCCCGGCTTGAGGTCTCTGATGGCAGTCGAATGAGCTGATGTCAGGGTCCAAGGTCCTGGCTTTGGCGGGGATCACACCGAAGCAACTACAGAAGAGCAAGCTTCCCTTGGGAAGAGCGAGTCCAAGAGGGAGGCTTTTGGCTTCTGCAACTCAAGCTGAGTGACTTACTTCAGCTGCAATGAACTGTTGTTTTAGACCAAAGGAAGCACACTGAAAGCCAAGGACTTTGGAGAAGACTGCCGACCCCAACCAGAGACCCACCCTGGCTACTTAAAGCTGCTGAGTGTGAACAAGAACAGTTATTGTCATACCTGGGACTCCAAGAGACTCAGAGACTAAGGATTAGCCGTGTTCTCTTATCTTCCTTTTCAACAGCGTAACAAATTTCCCGAGTACCGGGCCATCTGTGGAGACAGTAGTTATGGGGTGGGTGGCCTTTGGGGTTAGTCTGGCCTCAGTTTGCACCCCAGTTCTGCTACTTACTAGCTGTGTGATCTTGGGCAAGGTTCTTAACTTCTCTGTGCCTCAGTTTACTCATCTGTAAGATGGTGGCTGCAGGGCCTGCCTCAGAGTTGTTTTGAGGAAGGAATGAAACCCACCACTTTCCCCACTGCAGAAGCCAGAGTGTGTCTGGCCCTGAGGTGTTGCTGTACCACCTGGGCAGGGCTTCGTGCCTGGTACTTCACAAGTCACTGAGCAGCCCGTGGACGATCAGGCCTGTGCCCACACTGATTCAATCAATGACCACCTCCTCCCCCATCACAGCTGCCATGTCACATATCTACAATGGCACACTGTGCAGCAGTTTAGAAAGGAATGAGGCCTTCCCCCAGTACCTGGTCCAGAAGGATGGAGCAGCTCCCTTGGGATGGGCTGGTGGACGTCCAGGTGGTAGATGGTGTAGTTTTCTGAGCTCATGTCTTCCCTGTGGGTGGGCAGGCACAGATGCCCATAGTCTCAGCTGGGCATGAAGATGCTACCCCAGTTGTCCCCACCCCCCACCCCCAACACGAAGCCAACCCCACCCAACTCCCCCACCGGGAATAAGTACGGACGGAGTAAGTCTCCGTGGGGGGAGAAACTCCTTCTCCACTCAATTCGCTGCCAAGGCCGGCGAGTGCTACAGCTCGACAGAATTATCAGCACTGAGCTAACAGTGACAGATGAACCGAGAAGCGAGTGGGGACAGCAAGCAAACAGATCTGTTTCCCGGCTCCAGGATCCCAGCTGGGCTTTCCCCCAGTGAACAGCCAACCTCTCAGCAGGAGTGTCCGTAGGCCCTCGTGGGCGGTGGGCTCAATTTTCTCCCAGAGGCTGAGGAAGGAGGCGGGAGCCCAGGTAGCCAACCTCTTGCTGCAATCCTGAGCGTCTTCCTTCCCAAGGAAGATTCCCGTGATCCCATCCAAGAGGCTGCTGGAGGACCTGGGAGTAAAAGAGTCGGAAAAATGCAGTTCTTTGGTGAAAAGAGATTGGCTACTTTGCAGGGGGTGGGGGGTGAACGGAAAACAGTCAACTTCCATCCAATGGGAAATTCTTCTTCCCGGGCATTCTATGTTATGACTTTTCCCAGCCAATCCTAAGGCCCCCAGAGCCCTCCAGGGATTGGAACTGCTTGTGCTGGGCTGGGGCGGGGGTGGGGGGGGGGTGCAGGTCCTGCTGGGCAAAGACTCCCAAGATGATAAAACTGAAAGGCTTTCAAATCAGTGATCTGCAGTTGCACACAGGCCAGATGGTGCCCACGTGTGTGCAGTCACGGGCGATTTGAACCCTGGGGCTGTCGCTCTGAGTAGAGGGGAGCTGCAGCACCAGGGGCTTCCCAGTTGCCCACGGCTGAGATGCTAAGTGATTTCACAGCCCGATGCCCCGACAGCCCCATCCATCAATGGGAGGAGGACACCCTCTCAGCAAGTGGAAGTCGGTCTACAGGTCGTTGTTCACATGTCTTGATACTGCTTTGCAGTAGGCTGGGCACCTGGAAGCGGGATTCTGGGTCAAAGGCCATGTCATTAAGCGTTTTGATAGATACTAGAAGCTCTCCCAGTTTTCACTCCTGGGTCAGCCAACGTTTACTGTGTAATGACCTTGAAATTTCAGCTGCACAAAACAACAAGCATGTACTTTCTGGCTTTCTTGCCTGCATCTCAGCCAGAGTTAGGCTGATCCAGGCTGGGCATGGCTGGGCTGAGCCCCAGGCCATGTCTCCTGTCCTCCTTGGACCAGTAGCTCCCTGGGGAATGTTACTCTCATGGCGATGGCAGCACAAAAGGGACAAGTGGAAACATTAAAGGCGTCTTAAGGCCTAGGCTCAGAACTGGCCATCACTCCTGCTCCACCTGTTCCACTGGGCAAAGCAAGTACTGTGGCCTGGCCCATGGTCAGTGAGATGGGGGCTGTTCTCCTCCCATGAAGTTTGGAGTAGGGAGAAGGGGATACTTGCAGAACACTAATCCAGTCTGCACAACTCCCTGTCACATGCGTGTGTTTATGCTCACTCACGTGCAAAAGAGAGAGGCACAAGAATTTGCTGCAACACAGTTTGTGCTGTTGAGACCTAGAGAAAAAAACAAATACCTCTCAATAGGAAGGGAGTAAATCCACCACAGGAATGCAGTAGAATATTATGCAGCAGCTAAAAAGGAATGGGGCCATTAATGAATATGGAAAGAGTCCCCAAGGCAGGGTAATGAGAAAGAAAGTTACAGAATAACATATACAGTATGATCCCATTTGAGGGAGAAAACACCCCACTGGTGTGTGTGTGTGTGTGTGTGTGTGTGTGTGTGTGTGTGTACAGAAGAAAGACTGGGACGAAGGCCATAGATAATTTCACCTACAGGGAAGACCTTCTGAATTATTTTAATCGTTCACAAAGGTAATGTGTTTATCTATTATATGTGAAATTCTTTTTTTTAATTAAAATACCAGAAGAAAAAAATAAGAAAATACCATCGTTAGGGGCCTCAGACCTTACTAGATGCCAATGTCCTAGGAACTTGGGAATGCTAGCATCCTGCCAAACCAGCGCCACCCCGTCCCCAACTGCCATGCACACTCCTGTCCCACAAAGTCCCTTTGGGAGACAAACTCACATAATAGCTTAGGGGAAAGAAACTAAAAGTGGACCTTTTGTCATGAGCTAGGCTAAGCCCTTGGGTAGGTAGCATGAGGTACAGACCCATGGCCCACACAGGTTTCTCCAGTCTGCTGAGCCCTGGCCAATGTCCAGCTATCTGCGGAGCCAGTGAGACCAGAGTGTCCGAGATGCCCCTGAGAATGGAGCAGAGACAGGCCTCAGAGGCCGAGCGTCCTGCGGAGGCAGGCCCAGTGTTGCTTGGCGGCACAGCCCTGGAGAGGAGGGAGCCGCACCCATGCAAGTGACTGCCCACCTGGACCCGTTTCCCTGTTGGCATTTCCTCCTCTAGGGGAGGGGAGAGAAAGGAGGCAGCGGAAAAGGGGAGTCTTGGCTCTGTATTCATGACAGTTTTTTCCAAACCTCTAGACCTACACTGTCCAACATGGCAGCCAATAGCTCCATGAGGCTATTTACATTTAAATTATTTAGATCCAGCTACTTAGTCACACTTAACTCATTTCATGTACTCAATAGCCACATGTTGCTGTTGGGCAGCCCAGATGGAAAACACTGCCATTGACACGGAAAGTTCTGACAGTGCTGCTCCAGGCTTCCACCGTGAGTCACAGGGAGAGTGGCTGAGGTGTCCACTCGGTGCAGGACTTGGTGGTGGGAACAACGATCCTCACTCTGCTGTTCATCATTAATTTAATTTCAAAATGCCTGTGATTCCTAATATCCCAGGAGGTCTCTGAAAGATGTCAACAGTTCAGTGTCCTTTCAAAGGGCCGTGGAGAACTGGGCTCACACTGCCTGGTTGTCCTGTTCCCACTCCCTTTTAGGGGCAGCCCTGGTCAGAAAAAAAGAAACTTCCATCTGTTCCCCTTAATTGTCCCTTATAAGGAAGGTGGAAACCTTTTGGTACAGAAAGGATGGCTCCCCACCCCAGAGAAGTTTGGCTTCTGCCCCTACCATTGCACAACCTGCTCTGTTAAAACCTCAGGTGGTCCCCTGAGGGCCAAATTTCCATTCTCACCCTCATGGCCCTCCGCGTGACATTCAGCACCTCAACACATGGCCAGCTTAGAACCCCTCCCTCCTGTGTCTCTGGCCAGAGAGCACCCCCTGTGACGCGGTTCTCCCAAGATCCCACCCCCCACGCTTTCCCTTCTTCTTCTTTCTCTGGAGGTGGTCGGTCAGTTGAATCCAGCACACAGGTATGGATCATTTCGCCTATCACTTTACAACATTTGAATGAAGTGTCCTAAAAAAGAAACAAATTTCACCTAAAAATCCAGATTTCTATCTTTCCTAGACAGACCAGAAGCTCTTACAAGCCTGGGCCTGTCTTCCCACATGGCAACAAGCAATCAAGAGAAGCGGATCTTCTCCCAGCAGTGGCAGGGACTCTGCCACAGGCCATTGTTCCCCAAAGCACCCAGCTGACTCCCGCGGGCGTTGGAGGGCAGGGCTCTGCATTCTCAGTGTTCGTAGCCCAGGGGCTCCACTCTCACCACTCTCTGGCTGGGAGTCCTGCATGCCGCCATGCTGGGCTTTGCACCTGTAGTCCTCATTTCTGCTAGCACCCAAGACTCCACTTGGACACCCCAACAGTACCTGAGGCTTCTCGTGTACCAATACGCCATTTTGTCCTCCCTCCACAGCTGGCTCCCCCCGCTGCCACCACCACCCCCACCCCCGTGCCCAGGAATGGTACCCTCCCTGCCAGAAGACCAGGACCCCCAGGAATCAGTCTGCTGCCCCAGATTCCACAGCCCATGTTTCTCTCAACCTCTGACTATACAGTCTGTCCTCCTGGAGTACACCTGGAATACACCTGGAGTACACCTGGAGTACACCTGAAGTACTTCAATAGCTTCCTAATCACCGCCCCCGCCATAAAAACAGCCAACAGCCATTCATTCATTTGGCAATTTTACTTATTGAGCACCTACTATGTGCCAGGGACTATCCCAGGGGCAGTGAACAAAGGAAATAAAAACTCTTTGTCCTCATGGGATTTACATTCTAGTGGCTGGAGACGTGCTAAACAAGGTTCACAGGAACAAAGACATTAGTGTGTCAGAAGGTGACAGGTGCTACGGAGAAAAACTAAAAGGAGAAGGAGGATGGGGGTGTCATTTTAAATAGGTGCTGAGGAGAGGCCTCAGTAGGGTGCCATCTGAGCCACGACCTGAAAGAGGTGAAGCGACCCTGTGGACATCAGCAGGCACAGCAGTCAGACGGAGCAAGGCCCGGGAGCAGGGCGTGCCACACCTTCTAGGAAGAGAAGGAGCTCGTGTTGGGGAGAAAGTGACCCGAGTGGGCAGGGTGGGTGGGCATCATGGGAGATGAGTCAGGGTGGCGTGTGGACTGGGGAGTCGCAGGCTTCTAGGTCTTGCATGCCATTGAAGGGACTTCTTTTTTATGCTGAGAGAAATGGGCTGTGCCGGGAAGGTGTGGGGCAGAAGGGAGAGCTATGATGTAACTTGGGTTTCATCAGGACCTTTCTGCCTGTTGTGTTGAGAAGAGACTGAAAGCCAGGCCTAGAGTGAGGAGAACAGCTGGAGGCTGCTGCAGTGACAAGCAGAAGATGCTGGCTGGACCAAGATGTCTGGGAGGGAGGGAAGGAGTGATTCTCTGGTCCAAAAGAAAGGAACACCAAGCGGATCTTCAGAGGTGCTAGAAGAAGGATGTGAGAGCAGGAGTAATTTGAGGATTATGCCAAGGTTTATGGCTGAGTTTCTGCAAGGACAGAGGTGCATTAACTAAGATGGTGAATTTATTATGTTTCAAGCATTGATCATAATGCTTTACTTGTTGTTTCACTTACTCTTCCAAACCTACAAGGTTGAGCCTAGTACCCCGACCGTTTATGCAGTGGGGTAGATTGAATAGGCAGGCGCATAAAGGCAGGGCTGGATTCCTTCACTGGTTAAGCTTGTGGCTCCTGAGCCGGCTGGTCTAGCTCAAATCTTGATCCCACCATTGTCTAGCTACACGATCTAGCACAGTTGATTTCATTGTCGCCCCAGTTATGCCTGCATAACTCCAAACTTCGTTTTAAACACTCATTTTATTATTAACACTCAGAGTCTGGGGCTGGCTGAGCTCAGCAGGGCCGCTCTCCCTGAGAGACCAGCAGGGGCTGGTGCTGGAGCAATGTCCATTGCTTCCTCACTCACATGTCTGGTAGCCGGCTGGAAAGACTCACACTGCTGAGACTGCCATGGCTGCGGCTCCTTGGGGCTCTTTTTATCTCGATGTGGTCCCCCCACATGGGTTCTCTGGCATGGTGGCTTCAAGACACCCCAACTTTCTCAATGGAGGTTCAGGTCTCCAAAGTTGCATGTCTCAAGAGAGACAGAGCAAGAAGGAAGCTGTACCACTATCTTGATCTACTCTCAGAAATCACGCATCATTCTATTCCTCAGAATCAAGTCGCTAATCCCAGCTGATATTCAAGGAAAAGGGAGTGAGACTCCACCTCTTGAGGGGAGCATGAAATAATTTGCAAATATGTTTCCAAACCACTAGAACAACTTCTGTCCCTCAGTTTCTTCACCTGTAAATTGGGGATGATGGTGATGATAATAAATAATAGTCTACTTCAAAGGGCTGGCACAGGACGAAATGAGGTCATTCAGGTGAAGTGCTTCTACAATGTCCTATACATAGTAAGTACTTTAAAAACACACACACACACACACAAAATGGTTGATCTGTTCATTTAAATCAACATCAAATAACTTTCAAGTCAACGACCTGCCTTTTCCCAGATCTTTAGACATCCACCTGGGTTTGGCTTACACATTCTGGAATCTTTGCAAGTCCCAGCCAGCCCAGAAGGGGCTCGCTGTTGGGCAGGACCTGGCTGGGCCCTCCAGGTCTTTTTCCCACCTGGCAGGTAGGGGTTAATTCACTTCTGGCTTGTTAGTGAATTCAATTGCAGAGCACAGGCCTCAGGCTTCCAGCCAAGCTCCTTGCTCCTCTCCTAAGGATCCATGTCAGAAGAGGGAAAATAATTAGTCATTAAACAAGTGCTTCAGACATGACAAACTCAAGTCCCAATCTCGCAGCTGGTGACACCCTGAGATTTAAAACAGCCCCTTCCAGATGCTTGATGCATCTTACATCTGGTTTTCCAAGTCATAGCTTGTGGCCCAAAGAACCCTCAGGCTGCCCTGCTGGCTGCAGACTCCACATGCCCTGGGGTTTTAGAACTAACGCACTCTTTGTCATCTGTCTGGCAGAAGCAGCATTACCCAGAGAGTGCCCCATGCTAACAATGCCAAAGTCATGGTTCTGGAGCCCACACACCAACCGCCAACCTACTTATGTACCCATATACCCACCAACTCACCCACCAGTTTCTCAATCCAGTCACCCATCCATCCATCTATACACCAACCTACATATCCACTCATTCCACCATTCAACAATCCATTCATCCACCTACCAACCCAACACATTCCATCTACCAGCCAACACATCCATGCATCCAGCCACGCAACGGACACTTAATGAGTACCTACTAGCCTTTCATGTATTCATTAATTTACCCAGCAAGCATTCATTAGCAGCTACTATTAATTCATCCATCCATCCAACCAACATGCAGAAAGAACTTAATATCTCTCATTCATTTATTCAGCAGTGAGCACCTACTATTTATGCATTCACTTGATAGTCATTGGGCAGCAACCATTTCTTCATGAATTCAACAAACATTTGTGCAACCATTATTCAGCCAGTCATCCAGCAAGTTAGTGTTTATTGAGCATGTACTAATGCCAGAACCTGTTCCAGGCTCTTGGAATAATACTGTGATGATTAGGATAAAATCTATACCTTTAAAGAACAGTCTAAGCAGAAAAACAGATACATCAACAAATAACTGTTCTGCAAGGCTGTCAGTGCATTGATAAATACACACGTGGAATGTAGGGGGCTCCAAGGTGGTGCACAGTCTCCAGTCTGGAAGCTTTAGAGAAGGCTTCCTGAGGGACTAAGGTGAGCTATGACTATCTGTGGGCTTAAAATTCAGACCACTTTAAATCCCATTTCTGTTTTCTAGCTCTGGGACTTGACTTGTGACTTGTCACCTGAACAACAATACAATACAATAACAAACAAACAATAGTGCTTACCATGCAGAATTGTGGAAAGGGAGGCATATATGGTTACTGATCAATAAGTGCTTGCTCTCGTTGCTTATAGTTAAAGCATGAGGAGCAGTCAGTAAGACAAGGGAGGGAGGGCACCCCACGCAGTAAGACCCCAGCCAAGACCCAGAGGCCAAAAAGTCTTTCTGAACGCAGGGCCGGGGCACTGAGACTGCAAGTGACTTGGGTTGCTGCCTGAAGTGGTGCTAGGGGAAGAGGAACGGAAGAAAGGGGCTGGGGGACGCGGGGGCCAGCGTCCTGGACAGAGGTTCTTAGAGCTCGGCTGCCTGAGCACATGGGAACCAGCTTGAAAAACAAATTCTTTGGCCCAACTGCAGCCCTACTGGATGAGGACCTCTCAGGCTGTAATGCTCTCAAGTTTGGGGTTCTTGACCCTGGCTAGAGTGTAGGACTTATCTCATATTGCGGGGCACCGAGGGGTCTGGTAAGCTTTCCTGGGGGAGCGAGTGCTGGTCTTTCCTTTCCAAATAATAAAATACCTTTAGTGGCAAATTGTTGACAACAGGAAGAAGGGCAGGGAATGTCAGTAACTGAGTGGAAACCCATCTGTCCTGCTGCCAGCTCCCCGGGAGGAAGGATGAGGACAGGGGCTCCAGGAGAGAGGAAGCCCTTGGCTTGGGGTCCCCTGACTCCTGAAAGCTAGAGGTAGCTTCTGTCTCAAACCCAAGGGCACCAGGCCGTACATCTGGCAGTTCTGGGGGCTCTGCCTTCCCCAGGCTCCTCCCTCTGCTTCACAGGCTGGGATGTCACAGGAAACAACTGCCTCTGCAGCCTCTCTGGCTGCGCTGGCGCTGGCGGCAGCCTGGCAGCAGGCATCACAATGACTCCCATTTCCTAGGAAACAGGGCGTCGCTCTTGTACCTTTGCTGGGAGCCTCCGCATTTGGAGCCATCATGTGACTCAAGGAGCTATTTTTAGCTTCCCCCTGCCCTGTGTTGTAGGAAGAATGATTTGATGAAAATACTAAACTCATTAAAAGCCTGGGGGTTGGGGAGAATAGGAGGGGCTGCCAGAGCAGGGAGACTGCAGCCTCCGAGCTCCCAGCCTGAGCCGCAAAGGTAATGACAGCCGGGACCTGGCGTCTCCTTGGGGCCTCTGCCTCTGGGGGCTGGGCTGCGGGCAGGAACCAGTAATTCCAGTACCTAGTATTGTCGGTGTGTGCTGTGAGCCAGGCACCGTGCCCAACACTTTACCTGCGTCTTTTATTTCTGCCTCACTATATTCCCTAAAAAATAACAACATCCCAGTTTGCAAATGAGGGAATAGGCGCAGAGGGCTTAAAGTAGCTGTTCAAGGTCATTAGCTTGGCGGCTGGGAATCCAGGATTCCAACCCAGGTCGCCTGACCATGAAGCTTGCCCTTTACCCGTCCTGCCACAGAGAACCCCACCTGCACCCACTGGCTGTTTAAAGCACGAGAACAGGCTGACTTTATGGGGAGGCAACCTGAGCAATCACACCGGACCTGCACTTAGAAGAGCCGAGTGTGCTCAGGTCAACGTCCTGCTGTCACCATCTTGAAATGATCAATTATTGTTTCACAGGAGCCTTGTGTTTTCCTTCTGTCCTGGATCCAGCAAATGAAGTAGCCGATCCTGGTGGAGAATCCTCCTGCCCTCTTTGCAAGTTCCTCTAATCTGCCTGATGGACAATTTTCTCAAGTTATTTTCCTTCCTCCTGCTCAGATACAAGAGGACTTTCTTTTTATTATGTTTGCAGAGACAATCCAGATTCTGAAGTCACCTAGACATGGGTTCTAATCCCAGCTCTGCCGCTCTGCGCCCTAGGAATCTGTTTTTCCTTTCTGAGCCTCAGTTTCCCCATCTAGAAAATGGAGACAATAATAGTTCCTACCTCACTGTACTGTGCGTGGGTGTAATATGATTGCTTGTGGCGAGCACTCAGCATAGGGCCGAGCATGTTGCTCCAAGGCCCGTTGCCATCGCTGTGAGTAGAGACAGCGCGCATTCTGGGGTCTGCCCGCTGGGCGCGATGAACCTTTCCTCCCTCCCCAGTTTTCCTTGGGTTGTTTTTCGGTTCTGTTGTTTTTTGTTTTTTGCTTTTAATTTCCCAGGGGTGTGTTACGTGGGCTTATGAAACAGTTGCCTAAAGCATCCCATGAACATACTGTCCTCTGCAGCCCCTTCCATCAATGTTCAGCATCTGGAGTCTTTGGAGGGTCTTCAGCTGTGTCCCCAATGCCATGATGGCTGAGCAGACCCCAACATCTAGGCCAATAGCCTGTGTGACTGCCAGGATCCTGCAAGGCTCAAATCCTCACAGAGCTCCAGTTATCAGACTGAAGTGAGGAGACACTCTTCCCCATCCCATTTATCAGATGCAGCTAAGTGTCACACTCACATCAGCCCTGTTAGGTGGATATGAAGAACTGGTCCCATTCTACAGATGCAGAAGAATGAGCTTGTACATGAAAGTAACTTGTCCAAGGTCATGGCCAGAAAGTGACACAACCAGGATTAGAACTCAAGCCTGACAAAAAGTGCAGTGTGAATGTCAGGTTCCATCCTATGCTAAGCAGGCAGCTTGTCCCCTCATCCCACAGAAAAGGGTGACTTCTTCAAAAGGACACAGAGCCAACCTGGGGTTTAGGGTTGGGGTGAGGTAGACAGACAGGCCATGGCTCACCCCTTTTCCAGGCACCCTTGTAGAGAATCTTCTCCCTATTCCTTTAGCCAAAAATGTGTTAAATGCCCTCATGCAAAGCAGCTCCTCAGACCTGCCAGCCAGCCCCAACTCTTTGGAATCTCAGGTAGGACGCCATCCTATAGAGGCATTGGGGAGACAAGGCTGGAAAGCATGCCAGCAGGAGGAGGGCTCGCTCAAGAACGGACCCATCATTCTGGGAACAACGTGGGCCCTTCCAAGAATGTGTGTGTGTGTGTGACAGGGGGAGAGGGGTTCAGAGGACCGCAGGGAAACCAGACGCAGGTTCATAGTTTGTTGAACATCCAGAATGAGGGAGCCCTCCGAACCCAAACAGAGCCTGTTGGTACCTCCCTGACGCCCTGCTCTTTGACACCCAGAGGCTTCCAGGCAGACAGCTGGGCCCCTCTGTCCACAGAGGGCCACTGGCCATGCAAATCATATCGGTACATGCCTCCATGAGCAGCCTCCAGCAACGATGGAAGGACGTGGGGATCCCTCATAGCACAAGGGATTCAGTCCTAAGGCACGTTCCGCACGGTCTCCCAGGGGACGCCAAGCCACTGAGTCCCAAGTGCCCACAGCAGTAGCCTGATGGCTACTTTTGATGGTAACTCTCGGCTACTTTTCCTTCCCTATCTCATTTCTCCTCACCTTTACCAGTGTTTCCTGGGACCCCTCAATTCTTTGCCTCAGAGTCGGCTTTTAAGGGAACCAGCCTAATAAAGAAAACATTCATTCATTCATTTGTTCATTCATTCATGTACATTATAGGTCCTCTTTGCAGTTCTGCCATTGTATAAGCATAAAGAGTGATTTCTTATGGGCCTTAGAAAATGGGAACCGTCATTCAGTCAACGAACATTCATGGTGCACCTGATGAGCCCAGCCTCTGAGTCTGGCTCCATACCAGGTGTCTGGGAGGCGGTGGAGAAGAATAAAAACAGACACCTTTACCAAGTGTGCCCCATGTGCTAAGCCCTTACATAGACCTTCACATGCACACTCTTCTTTGCCAACCACAATGACCCGGTAAGGTAGCTGTTATTAGCCTCCTTTTCAGAAAGGGAATTGAACCTTCAGGGAGGTTAAGTGTTTTTCCAAGGTGACACAAGTGGCACAAGCAAGGTCTGTGGGAATCTTGAGTCAGCTGAACTTTGACCTAATAACCAAGCTACATAACTGCTCATCCCCCTCACTGCCCACCAGGCTCCCCTCACCAGCCAAACAGCTGTTGTCATGTCATCCGATGGCACAGACTTGGCACAGACTTGGCTCCATGTGGAGGAGCTAAGACCAAAACGGCTCAGGCTCCAGAGCCCACACCCCACTCCTCCCTTTACATGCTCTGTGACCTTGGACAAGTCAATTCACCTCTTTGAAACCCAGACTCCTCATCTCTAAAATACGGTGGCGGTGAGGGTTAGCTCTTTATTCTCTGATTATGAACTGATGCCCTGTGACTACCAGAATCAGGACTTGGACCCAATTTGTCAGACTCCAAACCATGTATCTAAAGATATCCCCCCAGCACACACACACACACACACACACACACACACACACACACACATTTACCTACATATCCATCCAGGTAAAGTTGGTGGTAAAAGGCAGTTTCCAACTGTATTTCCAGAAGTTTCTAGCAGTGTCTGGAAAGCAGTGGGCTGAACCCAGATGTTTTCCTATGGAAACAGTATTCTGAGTTCACAAGCGCCTCTGGAAGCCACCATTTGCCTAAAACTAATTCAGAAAACCACATCTGCCTCACCTACCAGCTGGACCCTCTTGCATGAGAAAGACTGGGGCATAAAAGGTAGAATTCACAAGGCCAAGAACATGTTAAGCCCCAACATTGGGTGTCATGCAAGGTGTATAGGGGTTGGGTGGGGGAAAATAGGCAGGAGCTTCTAGATGGCAGTAACTGGTGAGGTTTATCTGAGGTCTAGAAGTGTCTGGAGACAAAGGGAATGTGACTGAGCCACTTTCTCGCTGTGTGGCCTTGGGCATGTCATCTTTCTGAACCTCAGTTGCTTCATCTGCCTGATGATAATGATAGCATCGGCAGTATGGGGGTGTGAGGATTAAATGAAGTCATGTGTGTAAAAGCTTTGGCTCACTGCCTGGCTGTGTGGTGACTCATGACAGGTAGGGCAGCAAAGAGTGTGGTAAATAGCACTTTCCAAGCATGACCACAGCAGTACCTCCACTTGTACATGCTTCTTACGACAGGACTTTGACAGTCTTCCCATCAAGAGGCAGAGTCTATGTCCCTAGCCCTGGAAACCGGGCAGGCTTATGGCTTCGATGAAGACGACACTGTGTGGCCTCAGAAGCTGAGTCATAAAAGGCAGGGCACCTTCCGCCTGGTTCTCTGGAGACACTTGCTTTTGGAACCCAGCCGCCATGCTGTGAGGAAGCCCAACCAGCCCTGTGGGGGACTCACAAAAAGAACAAAGGCCCTTGCCCCGAAGCCCTGGCTGAGCTCCCAGACGACACCAGGACCTACCAGATGGCCACATGATGAGTCATCTTGACTCATCCTCCAGCTCCCATTGAGTTGTCTCAGCTTTTAAATTGAGAAAAAGCTCTCCCCACTGAGCCTTGGCCAAATTGCTGATTTATGAACAAAATATACGATGGGGATTGGCCACTGAACTTAGCAGTGTTTTGTTTGCAGCAGTAGGCCACTGATTCAGAGAGGTTAAGGGACTTGCCCAAGGTTACACAGGTGGCCGGATGAACGCAGCCTCAAACCAAAGTCCCCAGCACCCTGGGTCCATTTCCCTCCCACTCATAGTCATCACTTAACAGATGAAGGACAACAGTGCTCACAGAAGTCACATAACACTCAAGGTCACAGAGTCGTGTTATGGGTTGAATTGTGTCTCCCCAAAAAGATACGTGTCCCAACACCCACTACTTCAGAATAAGACTTTATTTGGAGATGGAATCTTTACAGAGGTTATCAAGTTCAGATGAGGCCAGTAGAGTGGGCCTTAATGCAATATGACCGATGTCCTACACAAAGGGGAAAATTTGGACACAGAGAGATCACACAGAGCGTAGGTGATGCAAAGGACAGGGAGAGTACCATGTACTAGCCAAGGAGTGCCTGAGCCTCCCACAAGCTTGGAACAAGGCAGGAAACAGATTCTGTCTCACAGCTCTCCAGAAGAATCAACTCTGCTGATACCTTGGTTTCAGACTTCAACAATAAATTTCAATTGTTTGAGCCACCCGGCTTGTGGTACTTTGTTACAGCAGTCCTAAAAAACTAATACAGGATTCTAACCCAAATATGCCTGATCCTAACAGTTATGCTCTACTGCCTCTCCCCTGAGGTATCCTGGGAAGTCTTCCTGGAGGAAGTGACATCTAAGTCCTGAGGGATGCACAGGAGTTAGCTAAGAGGTGATAGAAGGAAAGTATTCTCTATAAGGGTGCAGCTTGGGTTGCCAGGAGAGCTGCTCTGAAGACTGAAGACAGTCTAGTGGCTGGAATGGGCTGCGTGTGGCAAAGGCAGCGGCTGAAGCAAAGCCAGAAGGCCGGATGAGGACAGCCTTTGTTAATTCAGCAGGCAGGCCATTTGGATGTCATCCTGAGGGCAGTGGGGAGCCATCTGCCTTTTTTTCCCAAGACTTGTCACCCCAGCAGGATTCCTCTAACAGCATTTCACACTGTGGCCTGGCCCTCCTCCTTAGAGCCAGGAAATGAGGAAAATGGAGAGTTGTGCTCAGCAGGAGAGGAACTATCTTTGCAAAGCCCCTCCAAGCTGGGAATTAAGGGCTTCTGCTGCTAACTTCCACCCTGCAGCCCCTCAAAAAGCTCATCATCGCCAAGTATGAATCCAAATAAAAAAAGGCATCTACAGAACTGCGGGGGGTGGGGTAGAGTGCCACTCAGAGTGTCCCTTAGAGAAATCTCTCCTCAGGGTGGCTTAGTGATCATGGGAAGCTTTACAGATTCAGCCATCCCCTCCCAACCCTTGTTGAGCTGGGGGCCTATAAGGAGTGCCTTTCAGAGTCCTGTAATCTAGAGCAAGGCCCCTCATCGTGTGGGGATTTGAATGCCAGCAGTCTTTCTCCTACCACCTTCCCCACCCTAAAAAGGATAGCTTCTAAGTGTCTCCAGAAAGTCTTTCCCTACATTCCTTTCAGATCCAAATTCCTCAGCCAAAGGAGAGTTTCTGAAGTGTCCCTGGGTCACCACCTCCCCCCACCAGTCTCCAGAGTGCATTCTGCTTCCCCGATCTCCACTCAACTGTTCACAATCCATGATCAACAAATGTTTTCAACAAACATAATATAAGGCAACCACGACCTGGAGCAGAAGCTGAGGGGTGGGGATGGTGCGGGGTGTAACTGCAGCCAAGAAAACACAGCACCCGATCCTGGAACACAAGCCCTAGCAGTTCTTCCCAGGAAAAGGAAGTTGTCTTGCAATCTAGGCCTGTCCAAGAGGAGGCTGTCACAGGACCTAGAAGACTGGGTGGTCGTTCTGACAGGACTCAGCCTGGCGCCTGGCTGACTGCTATTCCCCACGTGGGCCTGCACACCCATGAAGTACAGGTGTGTGCCTGCAGAACAGGTACGTGGCTCAAAAGGGTAAGCAGAGTGGCGACTGGGGACTTGGGAGCACAGAGAAGGCAGGCAGAGGGAGATGTACGACTAAGACCTTGGTTTGTATGGGTTGGTTTTGTCTGTGACACTGGGGAAGAATCAGAAGGGAGGAGAGCTATTTGTGCCTTGTTCACAGTGGCCCTGGAGAGAGCCAGGCCCTGCGGGGTGCCTGCAGGGCTTGGAGACAGCCTCTCCCTTGGTGGCCGTGAAATCTAGATGAGGCTGGGTTCCCAAGGGAAGAGAGGAGGATGGTTTCCTAGGAAGGGATGGAGTCTGAAGATGCTCAGGACCCCCTCAGTGAGGTGGCCAGGCCTGGGGAGGGCGCAGATGATGAGGGCCATGGGGTGTCCCTAAGGAGGCTGCCCCCCACATCTGATACCAAACGAGTCCCAGCAGCACAGAGGCTGTGGCTCAGGGTCGGGTTAGGTTACACTAGAGAACGAGCAGACGTGGCGCAGCTCCTGCAAGCCCGGCTTCAGAGAGGCGGGACCTCCAGGGAGGAAGGAAGGACATAGAAGGAGTGAGGGAGCAAGCAAGGAAGGACGAAACAGACAGACAAAAAGAGACATAGAGAGTGAAGGAGAGAGAAAGAGGAGGAAGGCCTGAAGGAAAAGATGACTGACAAATGGACTGGGAAGGAGATGAAGGACCTACAGCCTGAGAAAGAGATTCAGAAAAGGAGAGGAAGAGATACGGGGGAAAGGAAAAGGAAGGGAGTCGTGCGGGGCGGCCTGCGGGGTCTCTGGTCCCGCTCCCCACATAAGAACGCAGGATATGGTGAGGCCAAAAAGAATCACCCACGGAGCCATAGGTAGGGGAGTCACACCACTATAGTCTCACTGGAGGCTGGGTTCACACGACGTGCGACCTGCTGTCCACTTTGCTGCCGACCTACCGACTCGCCGCCCCAGCTCAGCCGCGGCAGTGATATCAGTGGCCAATTGGCCAACCAGCCACAGCTGACGGCCATCTACTACCCAAGGCAGAACCTTTCCACGTGAGGCCGAGAGCCTGGAAACTGCTCTCCGGGGCTCTGTCCCCAAAGAAGGAAAGGGTAGGAATAAAAGAAACAGAAGGGCTGAGTGTAGAGGAAAGAAAAGGGGAAGAGGAGAGGGGAGAAGAAAGAGGGAAGAGAGAGGAGGAGAGGGGAAGTGGGAAGGAGGATAAGGGACAAGGGAGAGGGAAGAAAGGAGACAAGGAAGAAGGGAAGATGAGCAGAGTTGAGGGCAGGGGAAGAGAGAAGGGGAGAGGGCAGGAAATGTTCAAGAAGGAGAGAGAGTGGGACGGGAAGGAAGTCCAAGCCAGTAGGTCCCGGGTCCCAGGCCACACAGCTCACAGACAAACGCTGCATGCAGCCCTCTCTACAGGACCCTCTAGGTCCTCTGGTGTGTAGGCTGGAGCCATGAGAGTGGGCTGCGTGAGGCCCCACCCCAGCATCAGCAGCGCCTTCCGTGGTGTGAGTGAGGACTGACACCCCCGCGTGTGCGCACTGCCTGGGCTCCATCTTCTAACTGACCGCCCTGCCAGCCTCCTGCCAAGCCCGAGGCCACATGGCAGCATATGCTTGGAGGACGGGCTTTTTCAGACTCACAGAGAGGGTGTCCTAAAGGCAAAGAGTAGCCCTGGTATTACCGTGTTTCCCCGAAAATAAGACCTAGCTGGACAATCAGCTCTAATGCGTCTTTTGGAGCAAAAATTAATATAGGTATGTCCTATCGCCCACAAGTCAGGCATGCATCCAGGCCCAACAGCAAGGACTGCGGAGGAGCGTCAGCTTTATTCCAGGGGTTCTTGTGCCCCCCCTGCCATTCAGGAGGTTACTTTCTAAAGAAGTAGGAAGAACAAGTATTGAAGGACATCAAGCAGAAAGCAAAACGTCAGAGTGCAGGAGGAAGAAGTCAACATGGATAGGGGAGGCAGGAAGAAAGAGAGGCTAAACATGTAAGCGGAAATACTGGAGTGGAATGTCGCGGGCAGCTTGTGGGGTGCAGGGAAGGGAGCAACGTGTATCACCCATGGGCGTTAGGAGTCAGGTAGTTCTGGCTTTGCGGCTTACTAACTGGCTTTGGGCAAATTACCCCAACTCCTGAGGAAGGAACCTCAGTTTCTTCCTCTCTAAAATGGGCATAGCAAAAGCACGGACTTCATGGGCTATCATGAGAGGGAAGGGTGAATCAGCAGTGCTGAGCACACAGTGACTGGAAGCTCTGACAGTGCAAGGCCTGCGTAGAACCAGGTTGAGAAAAGGACCACGGGAAAAGCCTCCAGGAGCCCCTTTGGCCTGGGCAGTCAGTTTGCCTGCTTGGAAAAAAGTATTCCCAAGTCAGCAGTCACAGAATGCTGCCCGAAGACCTTTCCAGGCTTTCCTCATTTCATTCTTAACCAGACCTTATGAGGTGGAATCCGTTCTCTTCTCCATTTTAACGAGAAGGTAGCCACAGCTCTAAAACCTAGCTAATGTGCCCAGTGTTGTCACAAGGCCAATAAGCAGTTGAGCTGAGGTGCTAGAAAGGGGTCCAGAGGCCCTCTGCCAAGAGCACACTCCAGTCTAGCAGAAAGCAGCTTCAGTCTCTCTGAGATGAACAGTTCTCCCCTCGGGCTTAGAAATCCTGGCTGATTCTGCAGTTGGACTGCAGCCAGTGTCAGCCCGGTAATGAAGGTAACAGGTAACAGCCGCCTGGGGAGACCTGCCTGGCTCCAGGAGAGCCCCCAGCCAAGCACAGGAATTCAGTGAGCCAGAGACACCTCCCTCCCCAGGCTTGTTCCCATCATCCCTCTCCTCCAGAGGAACTTGGAGGAGGAGGAGTTGCAGCAGGAAAACCCACATCCAGGTCACTGATATTCATGCCAGGATGGTAGGTGGGTGGGTCCAGCAAAGGCAACACTGGGCAGGAGGAAACCACGAGAACAGACGGGGAGGGACACGGATGCTTGGAACAGGATATTCTCAAATGAGGAGGCACACCAAGGAGCAAGGTGTTTCCGTGGGCGCATGTGTCTGCGTGTGTGCGCATGCGTGTGTGCGCGTGTGTGCGCGTGTGTGTGCGCGTGTGTGCGTGTGCGTGTGTGCATGTGTGTGTGTGTGTGTCAGGGACATGAGTGGCACTGTGGGCCTCGGCTACAGGATCTGAGCTAATGGGAGGCGGCTAGGCATTTATCTGGGAAGAGAAAGAGGGAGGTCATGATGGAGGAATAAGAGGACGAGGAAGAGGAGGAAGAGAGAGGAGGGAGAAAAAACAGGGTGCCACGGATTTTGGGGACATCTCCTGCTCTCACTGTTCCCTGCCTCCTTCTGCTGGGAAAACACTTGGGGGTCCCAGCTCTGAGAAAACCCTCACAGAGCACCCAGGTAGTGGGGGTAGAAAACTGGGCAAAGGTCCCCTGCCCTGTCCATGGCTATCCACCTGTGGGCTGTCTGGCTGACAGGGGAGTCCTCACCCCATCACCCCATCTTTCTGATGAATCAGGAACAGAATGCTGATTTGAGACCACTAATTCTAGACAATTGCTGAAGGAGGTTAAGCACATTTTCGGTTTGATTTAGGGTATCTGTCAGTAATTAGCTAAAAATGATCATTGGTTCTGTAAGAAGCCAGCCTGCGCCTGGGTGTTGACGAGGTTAGGTGACTGACTGATGGCGGCTGACTAGGCGTTTCACCATGGCTGACCAGTTGTGATTGGGATAGACCGGGCCTCGCACTGTGGGAGCCTGTGAACTAACTCCAACTCCCGGGCTGACTGCAATTGGGTTGATGGATTGAGTCTGACTGGCTAAGTGCCTGGCTGACTGGGAGACAGACTCACTGACACACAACTGGCTGGCTGATAACAATGGGCCCGGTGGTTGACTGGTTGGTTGCCTAATTCAAACTGACTGGGTAACAAGGCACTTACTGTGACTTACTACTTTGACCACCTGACTACTGTGACTGACTGACTAATTCAGTATGGCTGGTGGCTAATTCAGGCTGACTGGGTGACTGTGATTTCCTCACCAACAGCCTTGAGTTACTTCAGCTGGCTGGGGGAGTGACTGTCTCTTTCAGACTAACTACATGACTGATGTCTGCCTGTGACCGCAGAGCCTTGATTGACTGCCTCTATTGTACACCTGACTGAGATTGACCGACTAGCTGGCTGGCTGCTATTTCTTTGTGGCTGTGACTGACCAGGCCAGACTATGGCTGCCTGTGACTGACTGTGACTGACTTGTCTGGCTGGGTGGACCGACTCCCTGCCTTAGTCATTGAAAATGGCTGCCCTGCTGTCTTGAGTGCTGGAGAGCAGCTGAGGCTGCAGAGACTGACTGCTGACACCTGATTCAGTGGCGGACTGGGTGGCTGTGGCAGTGTGACTGGGTCTGGCTGGGAGACAATGTCCTACCGACTGACTTACTAGAATGTGGTGACTGGGTGACTGATTTTGATTGGCTCTTGGGTGACAGATGACAAGGTGACTGGCTGGCTGTTTGAGACAGGCTGTGTGACCCTGCCTTGAGTGACTGACCGGCTGACTGGCTGGCAAATTGAGACTGAGCAGCTGGCCGGAAGCCTGGTGACCACGGCTGCGACTCCCACGGTGAGTGGCCGTGTCTGACCATGTGGCCCTCACTGTACAACAAAGCCTGGCTGTGAAACAGTGACTGATTGATTGCCTGGCTGGCTAACGGCGGTCGCCTGGGTAGCTGGCTGAGTGGCCATGACTGTGACCCCCGTGCGAATGGCTATGACGGTGTAACCAAGTCCGACAGTGAGTCGGTGACTGACTGGCCAACTGCAGCTGTGACTGCTGTGAGTGGCCCTGCCTCGCTGTGTAGCCCTGACTATGTGTTGGGGTCTGACTATTAGACAGTGCCAGACTGACTGCCTTTCCTGGCTCACTGCCTATGGGCCAGCCTGTACACACAGTCCCTACCTGTCCCAGAACCATTAGAGGCCCTGCTGGGAGCTGCCAGCTGAGGGGAACAGCCTGGCAGGAAGAAATAGGCAGGAGCTGCCAGAGGGAGAACCGGTCTAGGCCCTGCCCAGGGCTGGGCCTGATGGAAAGCTCTCTACCTCTCCCACTTGGGAGCTGGGTCACGGACACACATTCTCTGAGCTGTGTTTTTGGCTCGAGTCTTATATCTCCTTTCTTTAGGGAGAGTGGGGAGAACCTATAAAAATATTGAGCCAATAAGTCACCGACAGGACTCCAATTATAGAAGCTTGGTGCGGGGGAGGGGAGGGAGAGAAAGGCCAGGGGGGTGGGGCAGGCCACTGACTGCCAGTTGTGGGGCTTGGCTGAGGGCCAAACTGCTGCTCTGGAAAACTCAGGCCTTGTGGTGCTGTGCTGGGGAAGCCCCGAGAAGGGCAGCGGGTCTACCAGGCACCTCTGCTACCTCTGCCACTTTAGAGCTTCGGAAACCGAGGCCCATGGCCCTCAGGGCCCAGGGGGTTTCCCCAGACCCAGTCTTCCCAGGGCCGCCTCCCCACAGTGCAGGGCAGTGGTGACACCCAGCCCTGTGTCACTCTCCCACAGGCATGGGCAGCAGGTTTCCAGGGGCAGAGGTGACCACCTTCAGCAAGGTACTCCACTCTCGGCCCCTCAGTTTCCTCATCTCTTAAGCAGATGTTCTAAGGAGGCCACTTGGCAGAAATCAGACTGGACTCACAGAAGCCTCACCCACAAAAGCTAATAATATCAAGAATCGATTTTATTCTGTAAGCTTCTGACAAGAGGGAAGCAACATAATCCATATGAAGACTTCAGCTCAGTGCCTGGTACCCAGTAAACAATGAAGAAATGTGAACTTTCGTGATTATTAATACTCATCTCAGTGGGGTATTTTAGGATTAATGAAGCTGTTCAGTGCAAATGTACCTGTGAAGCCATGAAGCTCAGCCCCAAACGTGGTGGGAGGCAGCTGCACAGCCTGGCAACAGCTTCTTCACTGACCTGGCAAGGCCCTCCCCAGCCACCCCGAAATGCCACCTGTCCCAGCAAAGGATCCCACAGAATCTCTGGAGCACCAGCTGCTCCTGACACCACAGCCACTGGGGCCTGGCCCCCAGGGACAGGGAGGCAAAAACAGGAGGGAATTCTGTAGGGTTCCCCTCGGAAGAGTCGAGGGCCCAGGTGTCACGAGCAGGCCCTGGCGGGGCAGAGGTCTCTTCCAGGAAGGCCCCGTGTCTCAGGCCCTCCAGCACCAGGAGGAAAAAGCTCAGGCTGTGCTTTGAGTCAGGGGGGGCCAAGGGGAGGAATGCCCCAGGAGGCTGAGAATCTGAATGCGAGCCCAGAAAACCCTCCCGCACTAACACCGCTGCCCTGTTCCCAAGGGGCTGCTGGCTGATGACGTGAGCTCAGTGGGAGCCACCCAAAGCTGTGAGTTACAACAGACCAGGTACAAAAGCATCGCCCGGTTCATGGCCAAGAAGCAGAAGGTCGCCTCCTGACTCCTGCCTTCCTCATTAATTCCTTCGTTGAGGCTTAAGACCTCAGAGAAAGGGAGATTTACATCTGAATCCCAGCTCAGTGGTCACTAGACCTGTGACTTTGGTCCAATGACTTCTCCCCTCTGAGTCTCAACTTTCCCATCTGTAAATGGGGGGCAACGATAACACCAATCACACAGGGTCATGGTGAGAATTGAACAAAATCCTCAATAAATGCTTGAAAAACATAAAACTCAGCTGACGGTGTGCCCTTCTGCCTACAGCCGCTTCCTCCTCTGCAAAGTGATGTGAGGACGTAGCCCTGACCACGGTGAGCAGCCCAGGAGCTCAGGGCACAGTTGCTGCCACCTCCACAGATTCAGGGACACTGTTCACGTCCTCGCTGATTAGTCACAGCCTCGGCAGCTCGTCACAGTGGCCCTGTCTGGCACACAACAAGAACTCAATAAATAAGAGTTATTTGTCTTACTCTTGGAGGGGAAAGCAGAGAAGAAAAGCAGCATTGAAATACCAAGAGTATGAGAAGGACAAGAGAAGGCGTGATGAGAACAGCAAAGAGGCTTCCACTTGGTGGAGGAATAGTGGAGGAATGAGGAAGGAATGGAAGGGCTCAGAGACACAAAGGGGGACACAGCGTGCCAGCCGGGGACCTCCTGGCGGAGGGGCGGCCTGTGCAAAGGCCCGGAGGCTACATAGAAAGGAGTACGGCAGGGTGCCTCCTGCTGGTGGGGCGGCAGCTAAAGATGCCCTCGGCCTGCGCTTGGGCTGGGATGGGCCAGAACCGAGGCCACCATCCCTGGCACCCAGGAACACTAGGGGAGTGCTAATTTCAGCCTTGGTCAGGTGCTCTGCAGGTAGCCAAGCAGGTCTCCCGCGGGGGCGGGGCTGCTGGGTCCCCCATCGCCTGCCCCTCATTCTATAGGCCCTCAGGCAGGGCCCGTCACTGCCCCGTTTTACAGAAGAAGAAATCAGCTACTTCTTGGACTAGTTGCCTATCTCTGCTGTTAGAAATCACCACAAACTTCAAACAATATAAACTTATCCTCTTACAGCTCTGGAGGTCTGAGATCCATGTCAGACGTCAGCAGGTCTGCGCCCCTTCTGAAGTCTCCAGCAGAGAAGCTGCTTCCTTGTCTTTCCCAGTGTCTAGAGGCCAGCTCTATTCCTTGGTTTGGGGCCCCTTTGTTGTTTCACTGCACCCTCTTGCTTCCACTTATTTTCACTTTGCCTTCTGTCCCTTGAATCTCCCGCCTCCCCTTTAATAAGGACCCTGTGGTTACACTGGACTCAGCAGGATGATCCCCCAATCTCAAGAGCCTTTAAATCGTCACAGCTGTAATCGCATTCTGCCTCAGGACCTTTGCACTTCTCTTTGTCATTGCTTGGAATGCTTTCCCCCCGATATCCATACGGCTCGTTCCTTCACTTCCTTCAAGGGTCTGCTCAAATGAAACCTCTCACCCACTTGCTGGTAACTCCTTGTTCCTCTGATCCTGCTTTGCTTTTCTCCATTTCATTCATCAAACTGGTACATGAGAGGTTTCTGTATTTGTTCATTGTCCCTCTCTTCCAACTAGAATGTAAACTGCACAGAGACTGGGATTTCCTCTACCTCATTCACTGTGGTGTCCTCAACACCTACAATAACAAATGAACAAATGGGGCGACTGAAGTTCAGAGGTATAGAGAGATTGCCCAAAGTCACACAGCTAGCAAGTGGCAAAGCTCGGGGTTTGACCTCAGGCAGAGCTGATTCCCATTCATTAATTGTTTGTCTCAATATTGCCTGCCAGCCTCTTAAAATTCACGAATGTGGGAACCAGGCCTTCAGGCCCTGCCCTCTGTCGTCTCCTCTGGGTGATGCGTACCTGTGGGCTGATGTGTGATTCAACCTAGGAAGTCACCAGAGGAATAAAAGTACTTTCTGTTGGCCCGGAGCGTTAGATCTCACAGCAGATTGAGGGCACTGTGAGAGCCGGGAGAGTGGCTGCTTCACTTGGAACTGAATAATCAGCACCAGACACACGGCTGGCACATAGTGCTCATGAAATCCTTGTTGACAAATGAAGGACTCTCACTTAAGTGCGTAGAAAAGACCTGCCCCACACCTCTCTTTGTATCTGTGTGTCCTTCCATCAATCCATCCATCCATCCACCCATCTTCCCTCTCTCACTGGTCTTTGGGAATCACCCATTTTTTGCCCTGAAGTCCTGGCCACATTCCCTGCTTCTCTGCACATCCTTCTCTCCTCTGCCTCGCTGGGTTCAGGATGGACCCACTCAGCAGTTCCTCAAGAGGAGGCCCTTCTGCCTCCCCTGAAGTCCCTGCGCTCAGAGGTCAATGCCCAGGACAATGACCCCAACAGCTTGGTGGTGGAAAAGGCCTCACGTTAGCCTCCCTGCCTCTCAGCCTGAACTGTGCCCAGGAGGTGAAGGCAAATGTGCTCTCAGACTTCCCCACATTTCTGGATCTATCTGTCCCTTCCCCAGCCAGGATTTTCAAGAAAAACAGACCCTTTACCCTTCTGTACAGTTTCCTTCCTACCAAGCGACAGAAAGAGAGGTTTATAAATCGCCCACATTGGGAGATGGGAGAAAAGCAACAGGGGAAGTATGAACAAAGATTAATTAAACCCTTATGTAGGTCTGAGGGGCGTCCTGTGGCAGCTGCAGCTGCAAAGATGTCTCCCAAAGGAGACAAAGGGTGACAAGAGAGTCAGCTGGGCTGGCCATGGCGGGAGGTGACTGATGCCTCATTGAAGAAAAGGGAGCAAGATTAGCAGAAGGAATGTTGGCCTGACTTTAGAGGAGGCCTAACCAATGTCACTGCAGCATTCATTCAATTCCATACAAAACATTTCAATCAACCACTAAAGTGCCACAAGAACCCAGCACTTGGTTCACTCTACTGACTCCATATCCGAAAGCCTTTGTTTTACAAATAACAATCATCCTGCCTCCGAGTAAGAATAGAACAGCCACTAGTGTGTGGCTACCGTGCGTCCAGCACCTACCACAAGCCCGGGCTCTGCACTCAGCACTATCTCCATTAATACTCAGAAGTTTCTGGGAGGTAAGCTGTGCCCATTTACAGTGTAGAAAACTGAGGCTGAGAGAGGTTAAGTCACTTGCTCAGGGCCACAGTGCTCTTCTGCTTTCCATTTTGTTACCCTTCAACAGGACTCGGCAAACCACCACTTATAGGCCAATCCAGCTACTGCCAGTTTTCATAAAGATTTTTTTGTTTGTTTGTTTGTTTGTTTTTTTAAGGAGGGCGCAGCTCACAGTGGCCCATGTGGGGATTGAACCGGCAACCTTGGTGTTATTAGCATCACGCTCTAACCAACTGAGCTAACCGGCCATCCCCAGTTTTTATAAAGTTTTATTGGAACACAGCCATACGTGGTTTGATATTTCTTCTTGCTGCTTTTGTGCTATATAACAGTAGAGCTGATTAGTCACAATGGAGACTATATATGGCCCCCAAAGCCAGAAATATTTACTGTCTGGAACTTTGCAAAGAAAGGTTGCCAACCCCTGCCCGTATAATCTATTCTCTGCCCGTTCCCTAAAGGGATCCTTTAAAAATCTAACACAAGGCATGACACGACCTGTTTAAAATCTTTTGAATAAAATCCAGATTTCTTCCCACAGCCACAGGGCCGGCAGGATTTGGTATTTGCTAACCCCTCTGACTGCATTCCAACATAACGCACATTTGTCATTTATCTAATGTGCTGGGTTCTTTCTAACCTCAGGACCTGTGCACATGCCGTCCCCATGTCTGTAATGCTTCCCCACCTTTAAGTCTTAGCACAAATACAGTTTCCTCTGCAAGTCCTCCCCATGAGTTACTCTTCATCCCCACACCCAGGCTATTTTATTTCTAGCAGTGATACTAGTTTGTTGTTTATCCGTAAGCTCACTTTTAAGCTGTCTTTGGCCCTAGGTGGCAAGCCCCATGAGGGCAGGGAGTGCTGTCATGCTGCTCAGGGTGGCACATGGCAGATGACCTGTAACTATGTGTTGAGTGACGACAGCACACACATGTTGGCCTCTAAGCCACATTTGTCATGTAGACACTCTTGTCCTGTCTTACTTCCCACAGGCACTCAGAAAGCAATATTCATAAAAGTCTGCAGAGGGACAAGACAACTCCAGAGAGGTGGCAACCAGGCTCCCATGCTCAGTCAATTCCCCAGGGACCAGATACTCCCAGCTCACCCCCTTTCTTTCTTCTTCAGAAATGGCAGCCAGAGAAGGGAGGACCCTGTGACGGCTACCTGGGAGAAGCACCCTCCTCAGGAAAGACTGCTGCACCTTACTCAGGCCCCACCAAATGTCCCCAAGATTGCCATCCCCCGAGAGGCTTTGGGACATAGCCTGGCTTCCCTGGAGAGGTGAGAGTGCCTGGCTGGGGTTGTTGCTTCACAGGGCCCCATCCCAGGTGTAGAGGGTTGAATGGTCGCCACAGAAAAGATCTGTCCAAGTCCTGACCCTCAGAACTTGTCAATGTGACTATTTGAATAAAGGCTCTTTGTAGATGTAATTAAGTTAAGGACCTCAAGATGGAATCATCCTGGGTTAGCTTAAGTCCTTTTTAAGATACAGAAGAGAAGAAGACACAGATGAGAAGGCTGTGTGAAGACAGGGGCAGAGGAGATGGAGTTGATGTGACAACAGGTCCTGGAATACCTGGAGCTGCCAGAAGCTGGGAGGCAGGAAGCTCCTCCCCTAGAGCCTTCAGATGGGTTGTGGCCCTGCCGACATCTTCATTTCAGATGTCTAGCCCCCAAAACTGTGAAAGTATACATTGCTGTAGCTCTAAGCCACTCAATTTGTGGTTAATTTGTTACGATAGCCACTGGAAATAAGACTTGCTTTGGAGGTCACAGACTTTTCACAAGGCAGAGTAACCTGGCATTTCTTAAATCAGGCTCCACCTGACCACTGTTTCCACATACTTTTCTCCCCTTAGTATTTGTCTTCAAACTGACTTACCTCCATCCTGCTCAAATGGATTTCCAGAGAGAACTTTTTGTGAGTATGGAGAATCAGCACCAGCAGCAATTCCCTTGTCCCACCACCCCCTACTCATATATAAGGCTGACAATTAAGTCTGTGAAATTGTTGCAGTGATGTTGCTGACATTTTTTGATATCAGAGGGATTATTCATTAGGAATTTGTACCAACTGGACAAATAGTTAACCAAGTTTACTATTTGGAAGTGCTGAAAAGGCGGCTTGAAAAAGTTAGACGACCTGAAGTTTTCGCCAACAATTCATGGCTCTTGCATCACGACAATGCACCAGCTCACATGGCACTGACTGTGAGGGAGTTTTTAACCAGCAAACAAATACCTGTATTGGAACATCCTCCCTACTCACCTGATCTGGGCCCCCAATGACTTCTCTCTTTCAATAAAGGAAATATTGAAAGGAAGACATTTTGATGACATTCAGGACATCAAGGGTAATACGACGACAGCTCTGATGGCCATTCCAGAAAAAGAGTTCCAAAATTGCTTTGAAGGGTGGACTAGGCACTGGCTTCGGTGCATAGCTTCCCAAGGGGAGTACTTTGAAGGTGACCGTAGTGATATTGAGCAATGAGGTATGTAGCACTTTTCCTATGATGAGCTCGCGAATGCAGTTGTCAGACCTCATATGCAGTCAACAGAACGTTTAGGAAGCACTGGGCACTGTGCAGGGGGCAGACACAGACAGGAATCCCCATCCTTGTGGGTCAGGCATTCTCATGTGGAAGTGGATGGAGGATAATTGCCTAAATAGATACAGAGCTGTTAAAATTAAAAATGTCCATTAGCATGTTCTCGAAAGTTGTCTGTGACCCCCAGGGATGCAGGATGGAGGTTTGAATTCTGGTGTATCACTTTCTGGCTCTGAAAACCTCAGTTTCTTCCCTCCACCAAAGCAGAAAGAATTCCCGGGCTACCTAGTCCCCTGCATCTCAGAGTCCTGCTACTGTGACAGAGAGAGGCGCGGGCCTTCCCCCAGGGGCAGGGGTGGGACTGGTCTGTGGGGCCAGGATGGCAAGTGTTTCCAGCATGCTGAGCCCTCTGGGCCCAGAGGGAGAGGATGCAGAGGAAGGGGAGAGGGAGGTTCTGGGAGAGAAGGTACAGCTGCCAGAGCTCAGAGTTCGAGCCGACCCCATTCTCCTGCAGGCTACAGGAAGGAGTGTCCTGTGACTTGTGGGATCTGTGGGCAAACAAACTGTGAAGTGGGATGCCCTCCCAGGGAGGACAGGGAGCCTGCTCCTGAATCCTTTGGTTATAATAAGCATCCACCATTCATGGAGTGACTACAATTTGCCAAACCCAGACGATCTCTTTTATATGGGTCAGCAGCACAGCAATCACCAAGGGGAATATTCCCATTTTACAGATGAGGAGACAGAGGCTCAGCAAGGCCACACAACTCTGTGACAAGACCAGGATTTGAACCCAGGGCTGATCTTAGCCATCTCCCTCTACCACCGTTAGCTCTATTTCTGAATTAGTAAGGTGTTTTCAGTTGCAAAGAACAAATATCCAATTCAAACTGGCTTCAGCTCACCTCCATCCCGAAAAAGAATTTATTGTAAAGTTTAGGGTTTTTGGGCACAGCTAGATCCAGATGTCAGTATTCTCACAATTCTGTCTCATCTCTGGGCTTGTTTTCCTCAGTATCAACTTTACTTGATGGTACCAGTGGTACAATGTGACCACCTGTGTCTCCAGGCTTCTACTCTGCTTCACAAACTCACTGGAAACATGATCTTCTGTTCTAATAGTTCTAGCACAAATGCTGAATATCACTGTCATCGGTCCAGTGTGGACCAATCATTTGGTCAAGGTAATGCAGTATTCCCATTGTCCAGAAGTGGATCATGTGTCCACTGCTCAAATTGGCAGGTAAGGACATCAATCTGTCACCCCCAAATTACGGAGACTGAGAATGGGGCGAGGTGATTTACCAAAAGGAAATCTGGAATCATTTACTAGCTGAATAGATTCTTGGCAAGCAGAATCTATTACACCCTTTTTGTTTTCCCGACTCTTTGGTAAAGTTCCTTTGGACAATCTCCAACCTGATCCTCATGGAAAGAAGAGGCAAAGTCTCGCCCATTCAGAAAGGCGAGATATCCTTGGGTGAGTGCCTTTGTGTAGCAGATGGGGTGTAGAGGAAGTGAGTTGTAGAGAAAGTGGATTGCAAAGGAAGTGGGTTGTAGAGGAAGTGGGTTGTAGAGGAAGTGGATTGCAGACGAAATAGATTGTAGAGGGAGTGGGTTGTATAGGAAATGGATTGCAGAGGAAGGGGGTGGTAGAGGAAGTGGGTGGTAAAGGAAGTAGGTGGTAGAGGGAGTGGGTTGTAGAGGAAGTGGGTTGTAGAGGAAGCAGATTGCAAAGGAAGTGGGTTGTAGAGAAAGTGGGTGGTAGAGGAAGTGGGTGGTAGAGGAAGTAGGTGGTAGAGGAAGTGGGTGGTAGAGGAAGTGGGTGGTAGAGGAAGTAGGTGGTAGACGAAGTGGGTGGTAGAGGAAGTAGGTGGTAGAGGAAGTGGGTGGTAGAGGAAGTGGGTGGTAGAGGTAGTGGGTTGTACAACTCCCACATCAGAGGCACGTTGGCCATTGGACTGTTTTGGGCCAGCAGAGAGTGAGTGTGCAAGCAGAGGTTTCAAAAGAACTTGCTCCCCTTGTCCTGGTCTTCTGTGCTTCCTCCATTTACTATTATCTTCTGGGCAAGCACTGGTTGCAGAATGAAGAAATACATAGAATGTACCTGATTACAGACCCAAAGCCTAAAGCAGACCTAACTCAGATGACCCACAGACCCAAGAGCAAGACATATAAATGGTTGTTGTATGTGCCTGAGATTTGGGGGGAGTTGTTTGTCACGTGGCATTATCACAGCAAAGTTTGACTATCACACTTTGAAAGGTCTGGAGGTTTTACGTTGCAGGATACCGCTATTTTTTGAAGTACACAGTCTTCCAGGCACTTAGTACTCTGAGCTATGGCCAGTCTATACTCTGCCAAGATGCTCTAGTGACCCAGAAGGGCATCTAGTAACCCACCACATGTTAACACAGCAGCCGTATGTCAACTCCCACCAAGGGAAGTCTTCACAAGCCAGACAGAGTTTCAGCATCTTTTCTGGAGCCCTGCAATTTGCCCTACACTCCATTCAGAGTCCCTCAGAATCTTTTCCAGCTATGTGACCTTGAGCAAGTCATTTGCCCTCTCTTAGCCTTAGTTTCCTTATCTGCAAAGGGGAATAATACTAATTCTTAGCTTTACGGGGAACTAATCTAGAGAATATATAAATGCAGTTATAGTACCTAGTACAGTGAAATAGCTCAACAAATGTTAGTCTTATATTTGCTCATTTTAAAAATTACCGGAGGAGTAAAGATACATGTAAGTGTTCAGATTGCTCCTCTTAGCCTTGGGACCATCATGCTATAAATCACGTCCCATAGTAAAGAAACCTCGAGGTGCCAGAATCTGGGAGCAGAGGGATCTAGAACACTGGCAAAGCAGATTTTCTTCTTTTTTGTTTTTTGTTTTAGTTACTTGAAATCATGAGCCAATTTATTTACTTTGATTGTTCATCACACAAATAAAAGCAAAGAAAACAGAATAGTGACAGCATTTGCTACAACTTTAACCCATGAGAAAGAGCAATGGCTGGAAGAAAAGTCACAATTCCATTAAATGGGAAAGCATTGAACTCCCACATTTTTATTTCCATTGGAAATTTTCTGTGAGGTGAGATTTCAATGCCAGTTGACAAAGCAGCCCCTGGTCCAGCCTTCTCCGGGCTCTGCCTTTCATGGCCTCCCATCCCCAGCCATGCAGTGAGGACCTTGGCGTGAAACAACGATCTTTGTTAAATGACAGCAGCAGAGCAATGGCTAATGCGGAGTTCTCCAGGTGCCGGGCACTGTGTTACATGCTTGATGCAAAATTCATTTAATTCTCACTATATTTCTGCCAGGCTGGTATACATTTTATCTCAGGTGAGGAAACCGAGACTCAGAGACTTTATGTGATATGCCCATATCTCACATACGGAGGGGAGCAGATCCAGGACTTGAATTCATATCTGATGAAAAAGCTTGTGCCTCACATGCCTATTTTAGGCTGCACTGCATGGCCCTAGGCACAGCCATGCAGTCCCCGGGGATGCCAGGTTAGCAAGCGTCACCTCAGTCTGTGTGAAGCTACAGACCGAAGCTCCAACGTCAGGACCTTTCTTCCCCTCACTCTGCACTAACGGTCCCGGCTTGGGAATTTGGACCCATGGCTCCCCCCTCTCCTGGGATGGATGAATCCAAAGCCGCAGATACTTTAAGCCCAGTGGCCATGTCTAGGAAGGGCATCCTCAGAACCCACACCTCTGCCCTCACCGCAAACTTCCCTTGGGGGTAGGCAGCCTTCTTCACTGACAAGAGCACTGGAGTAGGGGCTGCAGACCCACGACCCCTGTTGGTGAGACCTCTTCCCAGCTGTGTGGCCTCAGGCACTCAATAATCTCCCTGGGCCTCAGTTTTCCCATCTCTAGAGTGGCACGCACTTGGCTCAGTGGTTTCCAAACAGTTTTAGGCAAGGCCACCACTAGTGAAAGTGCATACAGACCTCCATGTGTGAAACTGGTGGCAGACCAGCTGTTCCAGATGACACGGCCTGGGTCTGGGCACCCCTCCTTCTCCACAGGGAGCAGCTGGAACACTACCAGCCTAGGGCATCCCTGGGGCCTCATCCGGCTCTAACATGCTGTGATTCTCGGATCTTGATACAGACTCCCAGAGAAATTTTTCTTCCCAAATGTGTTCATCAAGACCCAAAGTGACCAAAACTCAATTCAAACTAAGTTAAGCAAAGAGGGGACTGTATGAGCAAAGTCCCTAGAATTCCATTTGTTTTTTTCAAAGCTGGCATTCCTTGCTGAAAGCCTTCTTGAGCAGCTGGCTTTGCAGAGCCGCAGGCAACGTGCATGCCTTGCTACACCCGCAAGCCCCTGCCTGACCTGGCCCCTGGTTGGCACTGCATCCAGAACCTGAGCCTTTCCCTCCTTCCTGGCGGTTTTGACAGGCTGTGCCTTGCACCTGGGATCTTCTTCCCCAAGCTGTCCGTGTGCAGCTCCTTGTCACCATCCAGGCTTCAGCTCTTCAGAGAGGCCTTTCCTGCCCCCTTGCCTTAGACAGCCCCACCACTGCCCTTTACCTCCCCTGGCCTTGAGTCCTACCAGTGTCCGGAATGACGTTATCTGTTTGAGTATGTGCTTGTTTATCTCCCCATAGAACATCCACTACACAAAGCGCTGCGCGCTCTTTACCGCCGTGTCCCTGAGCTCTAACACACTGCGTGCCATGTACAAGTACTCCATCAACACTTGTGGAATGAATGAAGGATTGGAGTAACTCTTCATGCTTTATCGCGTCTAGACTCCCCGCCTTTATTTCAGCACGTACCTGCTGCAGCTTCCCAGGGGCTCTCTGGGAACCCCTTCCTGCCCCACTCCAACCTGTCCCCCTCAGTGCAACTCTGATCATGTCATCCTCTGCTGGAAAGCTCTCCGTAGCGTCATGTGGCACGTTCAGGAAGCCCAGCTGCCTCCCTGTGGACCACAGGCTCTGTGTGGCCTGCCCCTTGGAGCCCACCTCGAGCCTTCCTGATGCTCTCTCTCTGCTCCGGCCCTGTGTTCACCGGCTCCTGCCTCTGGCCTCACAGAGCACTTATCACAGTTGGTTCTCACATCTGCTGTGCCCACTGCCTCCAGTCAGCTTGCTCCACCTCACCTATGCTCTTCAGGGCAGAGGCTTAGCCTGGCTTTGCACGCTCCGCTCAGCCCTGTTCCTGGCACTTAGTGGTGCTTCTTAAATATTGGTAAATGAATAGACGAATAAATGTGGTTGAATGCTTACTATATGCCAGACATTAAGCTAAAAATGTAAATATATTATCTCATTTCATTTTCTCAGCAATCTTGTAAAGTGGGCACTATTATGTTTGATTGATTGAACACATGAGTAAATGAATGAATGAATGAACGAATGAACAGACTTTTAAAAGAGGCAGAGCCACAGTCCAAAGGCATACAGAGGCCAGTAGGGAACCTAAAGGGGGAGGCTAGCGATGGAGAGAACCATGGAGAAATGAAGCACATGACACGTCCCAGCTTGAACTGCGTTCTGCCAAAATTCCTATGTTGAAGTCTTAACCCTCCGTACCTCAGAATGTGACCTCATTAGGAGACAGAGTCTTTGCAGATGAGTAAATTAAGACAGGTCATTAGCGTGGGCCGTAATCCAATACAACTGGTGTCCTTATAGAAAGGGGGAACTTGGACACAGAGACAGACACACACACAGGGAAGATGATGTGAAGGGATCCAGGGAGAAGACGGCCTTCTACAGCTGAGGACAGAGGCTGGGGCGGACTCCTCCCTCACAGCCCTCAGCAGAGATGCCGCCAAAATCTTGGTCTTGGACTTTTAGTCCCTAGAACTGTGAGACCTTAAGTGTCTGTTGTTTGAGCCACCCAGTCTGTGGTACGTTGCTATGGCAGCTCTTGCAAACTAACGCAGCATCCTAAGACATTCACATTCTAAAACATTTTTCAACCCCAGTGGGCCCGATAAGACTTATCGAGAGGCTGCATTCTGCCCGAGGGCACGGAGGGCAAGCCCCGCAGCTTCCCGTGTCCCCAGAGCACGCTCTGTCCATCAGGGAACCGGCTCTGTGGGAAACTGAGGTCAAACAGATCAAATGGGAATTCAATTATGGTTTGGAGACAAGCCCATGAGGTCACAGCTTCCATGAGAGCAGGGACTGGAGCGCAGCCTCACTGTGGCGTTTGTGCCCCAAGCACCAGAGCTGTGCAGCTGCCTCTACCCAGAGCCTGTTGGTCAAGCACAGGAGAAAACCTGAATTAAAAAGAAAACAGACTGAATCAGTGTAGACACGGCTGTCGACTAGTACCCCCGCATGTGGTAATCAATACTCTGTCAAGGCCGCTGGCACTGCTATTTACAAGTATCTGTTCATTATTAAAATTGAATCTGTTTTTCCCACTCCATTTAGTTGAGAAGTCTCATGTTACACAGAAAGGTTAATTACAAACCAACTTCCAAGAACCCTTTGTTGGAAGCTTCTGTTTCATTTTCTCCAAAAGGAATCCTAGAATTCCACATTTGGGAATGCAGACTTGGACTGGCGTAGCAAAATCATTTCCTCAATCCAGCAGACCCCTGACAGAGCAAACCTCTCAGATGGCCTGATGGAGCTGGGATTAACCAGAAACCACTTCAAAGAATCCAAAACCATCGAAAATGTAGGTTCTGTTAGTTTTCCATTTAGGCTGAAGACCACCATCTTTTCAACATGTTGTTCTGGTTGCAAAAGTAAGAAGGTCTCAAGTTCTGGGACCACAATGAGAGACATACAATATTCCAGTGGCTGCACCAATTAGGTCTGTTTGCTCCCGACTTTGGGGAAGGTAAACGGTCCATCACTTGGTGGGTAATGCATACCACATTGCGTTCCTCAGCCTCAAGGAAGCCTGAGAGACCTCACTTTTCTAGTAATAACTGGAATGATATGGTACAGAGCAGGCCTCCAGCACCAAGGCTGAGCCCCTTTGCTGAGCCCCACCATTAGCTGAGCCAAAGAGCTTCCCTGTTTTCCATGGCCCCAGCGCAGCCATCCCCAAACTCAGTTCTCTCCATCCATGTTGAGAAACGTCCTTGTAGAAGGTGGAGGCAGTGCTGGCTTTTGTCTGCCTGGCCATTTTCTGCTTCCTCTAGCCTCTTCTACTCCATGTGTCTTCATGTGGTCTCCCGAGGCCGCCATTTTGGTACGTGTTTCCCTGAGCATCACGCTGGGCCAAGCTTAGCGTATATTCCTCTGCTTGAGTCAGCAGTGAGCCCATGACTCAAACTCCCTAAGACTTGCAGCTAGTGTGTGACAACAGTCCTCCTCTTAAAAAAAATTTTTTTAATCCTATACTATAGTATATACACCCAAGCTTCTGGAAACCAACTTTCTTGCCTGATTGAGTGTTTCTGGCTGCACCTGGATCACAAAATAAATAATGATGACAATAATAATAGTTAAATACTTATACAATATTTACTGTTCCAAGCACTATTCTAAGAACGTGACATATATAACCTCACTGAATCCCCATATCTCTCCTTTGAGGTCAGTACACTTATCACCATCCCCATTTTACATACACTAGGACACGGAGACATAGAAAAGTAACTTGCCCAAGGTCACCTGATGAGTAAGACTGAAATCTAGGCAGTCTGGCTCCAGAGCCTTTACTCTTAACCACTGCCATAGAGTCAGCAGGGAAAGATGGAGGAATGACATCAATTAAGCTCCTGCATCCAGCCATGCCTGAAGTGACACCTGGATGTCCCAGTAACACAAGCCAATTCATTCCCTTTGCTCAAGCTCAAGCTGCTTTGTTTTGTTGTCTGTCTCTTGCAGCCAGAGGAGCCCTATTTAATCCCCTCCCACAGCACCCTTCCTGGGTAGGAGACAGGCGAAAACTCCTAGTGTCCCCGTAGTCCTTTAACAGAGCTCTCCCTGAGAACATCAAATCCCTTCCTGTGCTTCTGTTATTAATCTTATTCCACAGACTATGAAACTGAGTCACTCTTCAAGTCACTCATCTGAGAGTCCCCTCAGGTCCGCCTGACCCACCGTCCCTGACCCTGACCACCTCCAATCTGTAGTGTTATTACACTGATATGTAAGACTTAGCCCAGTTACTTCCAAAAACAATACAAAGGGTTGTAGCAGACATGAAGATGCCAGGGCCATTAAAAATCAGTGGTGTTTTTTTTTTTTTTTAAAACACATATTTATTTATATGTAATTCACATACCATACAATTAACCATTTAAAGTATTCAATGATTTTCAGTATAGTCACAGAATTGTGTAAGTGTCACCAAAACAAACTTCAGAACATTGTCATCACCCAAAAAGAAATCTTGTACCAGTTATTCCCCATTTCTCTCCAACCCTCTCTCCAGTGCTAGGTCACCACTTAAGTACTTTTTCTGTCTCTATAGATTTACTATTTCTGAACATTTCATGTCAATAGACTCATACAATATATGTAATAAAGGTAGAGCTTCCATATGTGAATTTTAGAAAACACAATCCAGTCCATAATATGCAACATTCCTTGTTGATCTAGGAGATTCTTTAGACTTTAAGCGTGTTGTATAGGGTATATCCGGGAGCATGCACACGTGTGAAGGTATCCTGTTATAAAGCCAGAACTGGGGCACAAAGAGTTGGGCTAATCACAGATGCGGTTAAACATGCACTTCTTATGAGTCCTGCCTTTGGATCATCAAAGGCGACTCATTGTCAAGAGCTAAAAGACGGGCCAAATTCACACAGAGATCTTCTAGAGCAGAAACAATTAAACATGCAACTAAAATTACATCCCTTCCCCTACCCAAAACTGCAGACCACGAAACTCCCAATTTCAGTAACATTTCCCAATTGACACTTTAGAGGAGTCTAGCTGACCGAAGCAAAAAGGTGACTGGGAATACGGAACTTTGCTCACCATCAGCCTGGCCCTTCCAGAATACCAAACCTGGCTTCACTTTTCTTCCACCTTTAACAATGCAGCAAGAATGGAAAACCAGGTTTTTCTGTTTAGAGTCTTTCCTTGTACATTGGGGGAAGAGGTGAGGGGAGTGGAGTGGAGTGGAGGAAGCTAGGTTAGATTTAGTTCTTTCTAGTTCCTGGTCAATTTCTTTTTGTATTCTTATATTCCAAAAAAATGATGTGGTAGACTGTCTCATGCTCAAAACACTTGCTGCCCCTCCCTGTGGCACCTATCCTGTGTGGCCATGTGATTCTTTAGCTCATGCAATGTGAGCAGACACCACCTGAGTCATCTCTAAGCAGAGGCTTGAAGAGCCTGAGCATGGCTCATTATTCCTCCTGCCTCAAGACTGACAATAACATCCCAGGGCCAGCTGCTCCATCAGCCTGGCCTCCAGAGTAAAGATGACATGAAATAGAGCTGTCAGAGACTGGTAGCATGAGTGAGAAATCAACCTTTGTTGTTGTAAGCTTTGGAGATTTAAGGTCATTTGTTATAGCAGCAAAACATAGCCTGAACTGACTGATTCAGGTGGGGATTTCTTCAGTTTGAAGCTGCCCAACAGCTGCCCATTAACTCGTGTAACCGTCACATTCTCTGATAATATAGATTCTTTCTTTTTCAGGGAGGAGTCATTTAGAAAAAGAAAAGAGAGAGCAATACCAAAATTATCTGGATCCTTCTTTAACCTGCAGTGGTACTTCAATTTGGGATCATGGAACCACTGTAGAATCCAGTGAAACCTCTGAACACTGCCCCCCCCCCCCAAAAAAAATGCACAATTGCAATAAAATGTGCCACACACATTTTTGTAAATAATTTCAAGGCATTCACCTCACAGATCCTCTGAAACCCATTCATGAAGTCCTGATTTAAGGTCTAATTTCAGTCTCGCTTTCTTCAAAAATTCCTAGACGCGGAAACTAAGTTGAGGAGCTGACACTTGAGATATCACTTAAGAAATCTTCCACTAGAGGACGGGAACTCTATTACTCAGCTCTGGCTCGTTACAATATTTAGCACAAAGTAGGCAACCAAGAAAAGTATGTTGGACTAAACACAACAGCCAAGTGGAAAGGTATCCCATTGTATAGGAGAGCTCATGGTCATCCAGCTATTAAGTGATAATTGGATCCATACTGTTATTCTACTGACTTTAGACCCTGGCGTCATCCATAGGCCCAAGCTACTCAAATCCAGGGTATTGGATACTGCAGAAGAAATGTAGCACATTTTCCTGGGGTATCAGTTTCACTAAGAATTTTTTAAATCCGTTAATGTTAAATTCATCTTCGTACAACAGAAAAACCCCAAATAATGGTGTGAGATGATTCATTTTGTGTGTCAACATGACTGGGCTAAGGGATGCCCAGAAAGCTGGTTAAATATTATTTCTGGGTGTGTCTGTGAGGGTTTTTCTGGAAGAGATTAGCGTTTGAATCAGTAGACTGAGTGAAGAGATCCACCCTCACCAATGTGGGCAGACATCAGCCAATATGTTGAGGGCCTGAATAAAACAAAAAGGTGAAAAAAACGTGAATTCCATCTCTCTCTGCTGAGCTAGAGATCTTCTCCTACCCTCAGACATCGGCATTCCTGGTTCTTGGGATTATGGGCTCAGACTGAGATTTACGTCATCGGCCCCCGGTTCTCAGGCCTTCAGACTCGGGCTGAATAAACCACTGGATTTCCTGAGTCTCCAGCTTGAAGACAGCAGATTGTGGGCTTCTCAGCCTCTATAACCACGTGAGCCAATTTCTATAACCTCTCTCTCTGAGAGGGGAGCGGGTAGAGAGAGAGAGAGGGGGAGATAAAAAAATGTCTTCTGTTGGTTCATTTTCTCTGAAGAGCCCTAATACAAAGTGGTTTAAATAAAAAAGAGGTTTCTGTCTCAACTCTAAGAGGTCAGGGGCTCGGCAGTCAGACCTGGCATGGCAGCTCCATGGAGTCATCAAAGACCCAGGCTTCTATCTTTCAGCTCTTGTTATCCTTAGTATGTAGCTTCCATCCTTAAGGTCAGCTCACAGTCCAAGACGACTGATAGATACCAGACATCATGGTCAAGTTCCAGGCTGGAAGCTTGAGGAATCAGGTAAAGTAATGTGACGCTTGTCTCACTCCCCTCATCTGAGGACATTTCTTAGAAGTGACACATGACAGACACTTCAGCTTGCTTCCCATTGGCTGGAATGTAGTCACATGGCCATACCTGGCTACACGGGAGTCTGGGGAATGTTTTCTTATCCCAGAGGGCAGCCTGCCCTGCTAACAACTGGGGTCCGTTACTAACGAATGAGGAAAGAACAGAAATTGGGAGGGAAACAAGGGTCTACCATGTTACTGTTTTTATATTCAAACATGGCCACATCTGATCACACAGACCTGGTTTCCAGTCTGGCTGTCCAGGGTTGTCAAGATGTAAAGGCTGTTGTGTCTGTGCATGTGTTTGGTGGGAGGTCAGGTCAGACTCTCATTCCCAGGGTGGTCTCCTTGTGGGCAAAGACTGAAGGTGGGCAGGAGAGAAGGAAAATATGGTGACAACTGACAAATGAGGAGAAAAGCAGCCCAGCCTAGGCATACAAAACTCAGGAAATGAAAAGTTAAGACTTTCAACGCAGCAGCAGGAGGCTGGCTGCCATCTCGGCTCCTCCCTAAGGGCCTCCTCCCCTTGGGGTGCAAGCTCCCAGCAGGATTGGAGGCCCTATAATGGAAGAACATGTCCTCTGAGGATGAAGGGAAGGTGAAAACAGTTGTCAGTATGGGGAGAAGTCATGGAATGGGTGAGTGCCTTCGAACTATGTCATTTTAACATCAAGCAG